>NC_090273.1:170748625-171061125 GCF_040414725.1 Anabrus simplex
CAGGGTGCATGATCATAGTTTTTAGTGGTGTCATCTGTGGAAGAATGTCCAAACTTCTTGATGAATGTCAAACAAAACAAATAGAAATTCACTCAGATTAGGAAACTGTATAATAACAAAATTACATCATATTTCTGTAGTGACATCTTCAGAGTAAAGTTCTAAATTGGTGTAGTTTCAGTTCCACTGTTTTGCCACTAGAGGAGTTCGTTTAGGCGCTGAATTAAAATGCGCGGCGTTAGGGTGTACCTCCCGGTACAGACACCCCCCCACCCAAATGTCCTTCCTTGGGGTGACAGAAGAATTTTGAGAAAATATTTGCATTTGAAGAGAAATAAAAAATATTCTGAGTTTTTTTTTAAGTAGATAGGTAGAAACTTGTTTAACTCCAGCTTTAGAGTGTCCTTGTTATTGTAGAATATACAATACATGTTGATAGTTTTGACGGCAAGACCTTCCTCCGCTGCCGATACCCAGTTGAGGTCGCCCGGACCCCTCAAGCACCCTTAGATACACCTCTCCCGCTACCATATGGGAGGGGTAGTCGTAGTGATGGTCGCCGCAGATTAGAAGGATATGAGCAGTCCCCAGATGAGTTGGTGGTAGGGTCACCGCACTTCAGCCTTTGCCGGGAGATGGACTCCGGCGCGTCTTTCACAAGGAGCCTTCACGGGAGTGGAGTGGGCCCGTACCCCACTTCAGTTGCAGTACGGCGGCGAACGGCTGAGGGGGCACTGAAACAGTAAGATCTCGGCGACAGAAAGGTGTTGTTGGAGACTTGAGATTAGAGGGTACGATCTTTATTGGTGATGCTGAGGGGCGGGCGGCGTGGAAAGTGCTTTAGTGCCAATAGTGCGAAGATGCAGGAGACGGGGGCTTGGTAATGGCCACTAAGGAAATGACAGCAGGAAAACCAGAGGGGAAGATCGTACATACAGATTGTATATATATATATCTAAATAAAGTTATTTGGGGCAGACGGTCCCCAAGAAAAAATATAACCTTCAAAATTCTGCTAAATTTTAGCGGATATGAACATAAAAAACTAATTATACAGGTTTAACCTGAGATAGGTGAACTCTAAAGATCCTCTCCGTGGGAGGATTGCTCACTAATAATGTAACGGGAGTCAGAAAAACCAATATAACGCACGGCCCGTGAAATCTGGGGCCAAGCTTGCCCGCGGGAACAAAGTTTCTAACCATGACTTGATCTCCGACTTTTAAATTGGTGGGCCTCCGTCCACGATCATATCTTTCCCTAACCTTTTCTTGCGACACTTTGCATTAGCCTTCTTCCATAGATCTCTAATATTATCGGGATCTATTGTCTCTAGTAAGATATCATTAAGTGACCAAAGGTTATAGAGCGGCGTGTTAGGCACAAATTTAAACATCAGAGAAGCTGGAGTGAACTTATGAGATTTATGAACCGCCGAATTCAAAGCAAAGGCCAACCAATGCAGGGATGTATCCCACCTGGAATGATCTTCATGATGAAAAGCAATTAGAGCAGATCTAAGGTTACGATTGACCCGCTCAGCCAGAGATGGTTGAGGATAATACGCCGATGTAGTTACACGTGATAGACAAATCAAAACAGAATTTACGGAAGAGGTTGGATGTGAATCCCTTAGCATTATCAGAAACTATATATTGGCAAGGACCAAAAGAAGCAAATATGGTATTTAAACATGAAATGGTGGATTGAGCCAGCTTAGTCGGAAATAGCCAGGAAAATCTTGTGAAACCATCTACACACACTAGAATGAATTTGTTGGCGTTCCCCTTTGATTGAGGGAAGGGTCCGACGTAGTCTATATAGAGGCGTTCCATTGGGCGCGACGCTTGATGAGAAGATAATAGACCTAGCTTAGTGGACAAGGTGGGTTTACTAAGCAAACAAGATTTACAAGCCTTTACAATTCTCGAATTTTGCCGTCCATGTATTTCCAAATGAACATCTCTCGGATCTTTTCCCGAGTTTTGAAGATGTCTAAATGCCCCCTAATAGGGTCTCATGATAGTATTTGAAGATTATAGGTACAAGCACGGCTGGAACCACTACTTTCATCTTCTGATCATGCCTCGACGGGCAACACAAAACCCCGTTCCTCAATACATAAGTGACGACATGTTCCCCAGAAGAAAGGGTTTCAATAATAGGGGCCAGCGCAGGATCTTCACGTTGATATTTTTCAATAACCCTGAACAACATAGGGGCATCGGTTAGAATGGCATTAATGCCCGAAGGAATGGGCGTGGGAAGAGACGAACTATCATCCTGTCCGGCAGTCTCCACGTCATGAGAAAACTTGCGGCTTAGTCCATCCGCAACATTTTCAGATCCTCTGATATGTCCCACATCAAACTGGAAGGCAGAAATCTTGATGGCCCATCGGGCTATGCGATCAGTACGACGCGGCCTAGCTTAGACCCAACTTAAGGCTTGATTATCTGTTTCCAGGTCGAACTTGACGTGTTCCAGATGGAGGCGGAACTTCTCTAATGCAAATAAAACTGCCAAACCCTCAAGATCATAGATGGAATATTTAGCCCCTTGAGCCGATAGTGTCCTAGACGCATAGGCTATGGGTCGTCTTCCGAGTTCAGTTTCCTGAAGAAGGACAGCAGCCACCGCCGATGACGAGGCGTCGGTTTGTACAATGAATTTCTTGGAAAAATCAGGCATAGCAAGGACCGGGGCATTACATAGAGCTAATTTCAGATCTTCGAAAGCGGCTTGCTGTCGCCAAAGTGGTCACACTTAAGCAACCGATCTGCTTGGAACGTAGTGCTCGTCTTCAGAAGGAAACCACCACTGCGCATTTTCTTCAGATCATCAAGTTCACCGTATACACCTTTGATGTGTCGACTGAAAAGCATCCATTTAACCAGCTTGAAATCGTGCCCATCGGTTCTGATAGCAACCAGGAACCTAGGGAAGCTGGAACTCAGACTAATGCACTGCGCTTGTTCCCAAGGGGTAGCGAACTACCCGAGGAGGCAGGCGTAAGATGTTTCGACGCCATGTCCGAAATCATCCTCCCCGAATGCCACTCACTCCGATCAGGGGTCTCTGTAGTCGAACCAAGCAGCCAAAGCAATACCCACCTGGTCATAGCCGGTAATACCCGGGGTCCGATGTTGGACGATGCCTAATACGGGAGGACTGAAGCAATGAGCACGAGGACTCTCTTCCTCCAGTCACCCGCAATAGCATGTACCCCACTAGTAGTATAATTGGAGAGTTCGGCCGCCACCTCCGGCTCCCAGGGGCCCGCTCCACCTCCTCCTCCTGAGGGGCCTTCCCAGGGGCCCGCTCCATCTCCTCCTCCTGAGGGGCCTTCCCAGGGACCCGCTCCACCTCCTCCTCCCGGGAGGCCTTCCCAGGGGCCCGCTCCTCCTCCCGCGGGAAATTTGAATTGGTAAACAAAGCCACGTGCTTTTTGACAGCTATCATCGACAACAACGCATCGCTAACTTCACTGCTGATATCCTGACGGGCCTAAACCTCAATGCAGCCAACATAACCTCACTAGCGCGAGATTTGAATCGGTAAACAAATCCACGTGCTTTTTTGACAACCACGTGCTTTTTGACAGACAACAGCGTATCGCTAACCTCAGTGCTGCTATCTTGATGGGCCTAAACCTCAGTGCTACCAACTTAATCTTACTAGCGCGAGATTTGAATCGGTAAACAAATCCACGTGCTTTTTGGACAGCTGTCATCCGCCATCTTTAATCAGGAGAGCACAGTGCTGCACTCTTTAGCTACATACCTTTGAAATATGGTGGCGGATAATTTGAAAAATTCTTTTTGACAGCAGCCACCTTTAATCGACAGAGCACCGTGCTGCACTCTTTAGTTGAAATGTGGTGGCAGGCAATTCCACGTGACAGCAGCCATTTTTAATCAAGAGAGCACCGTGCTGCACTCTTTAGTTGAAATGTGGTGGCGGCAATTTGAAAACTTCTAAGTGCTCTTGTTTGGAAACAAACCACGTGCTTTTTTGACAGCTACTATCCGCCATCTTTAACCAAGAGAGCACCTTGCTGCACTCTTTAGCTAGATGCCTTTGAAATGTGGTGGCGGCAAATTTGAAGTGCTTTACAAACTCACGTGCTTATTTGACATTTGTCATCAGCCATCTTTAATCAAGAGAGCACAGTGCTGCACTCTTGAGCTACATACCTTTGAAATGTCGTGGTGGCAAATTCGAAGTGCTTTACAAACTCACGTGCTTTTTTCACAGCTGTCATCCGCCACCTTTAATCAAGAGAGCACAGTGCTGCACTCTTTAGCTACATACCTTTGAAATGTGGTGGCGGCAAATTCGAAGTGCTTTACAAACCCACGTGCTTCTTTGACAGCTGTCATCCGCCACCTTTAATCAAGAGAGCACAGTGCTGCACCCTTTAGCTACATACTTTTGAAATGTTGTGGTGGCAATTTCAACGTGCTTTACAAAGCCACGTGCTTTCTTGGCAGCTTCCATCCGCCATATTTAATCAAGAGAGCACCGCTCTGCCCTCTTTGGTTGAAATGTGGTGGGTGATAATTTGAAAAGCAGCCATCTTTAATCAACAGAGCATCGTGCTGCTATCTTTATCGTAGGAGGGGGTAATTTCTACGTCACAGCTGTCATCCGCCATCTTGCATCGCAAACCTCAGTGCTACACTCTTTAGCTACTTACCTTTGAAATATGGTGGCGGATAATTTAAAAAATTCTACAGCAGCTATCTCTTAACGCAAATTGCCCAAGATGGCGGCTATACATGACTCCTTAAGGGTGCTTACGCAAGATGGCTGCTATACATAGGTTCTTATGAGACTCCCTTGGGATGCTTGCGCAAGATGGCGGTTATACATGGCTCCTTATAAGACGCCCTAGGGATGCTTGCGCAAGATGGCAGCTGCTCTTCTGAGACGGCTCAAGGGTCCTTGCACAAGGTGGTTTGAGACGCCCTAAGGATGCTTGCGCAAGATGGCGGATACAAGATGGCGGCTATACACGACTCCTTATGAGACGCCTTAAGGGTGCTTGCGCAAGATGGCTGCTGCTCTTATCAAGAAAGCTAGCTTAGAGGCTAACGTTCCGTGCTAGTTCGATTCATTAAATTTGGGGCTTAAATGCATAATGTTAAATATCTCGAAAACGGTGCATCGTAGAGCAAAACGGACCAAAATTTTCCGCCTAATACGTAGGTTCGCAGTATGAGGAACATGATAGCATAAGAAAAACAGTTTAATGATGAGATCAACAGTTCGGTTTTTACTTAGGCCCGTTGGCAATAACGGCTATCTACTTCTACAAGATGACGGCTGCTCTTATGAGACGGCTTAAGGGTGCTCGCACAAGATGGCTTGAGACACCTTAGGGATGCTTGCGCAAGATGAAGGACATAAGATGGCGGTTATACATAGCTCCTTAGGAGACGACTTAAGAGAGCTTGTACAAGATGGCTGCTGCTCTTATGAGACTCCCTAGGGGTGCTTGCGCAAGATAGCAGCGACAAGATGGTGACTATACATAGCTCCTTACGAGACAGCCTAGGGGTGCTCGCACAAGATGGTGGCTACTCTTATGAAGAAAGCTAGCTTAGAGGCTACTGCGCAAGATGGCGGCTCCTGTTATGCATGCGGTGGAGGGCAATTTGAAATTCCATGTGCTTGCGGCCATCTTTAATCAACAGAGCACCGTGCTGCTATCTTTAGCTACTACCTTTGAAATGTGGTGGCGGCAATTGCTACGTAACAGCTGCTATCTTTAATTAACAGAGCACCATGCTGCCATCTTTAGCTACTACCTTAGGTACGTGGTAGCAGGTAATTTGAAAAAATTCTACGTTTTTTGACAGTGGCCATCTTTAATCAATACAGCATCATACTGCTATCTTTAGCTACTACCTTTGAAATGTGCTGGCAGGCAATTTGTGACAGCTCTCATCTTTAATCAACAGAGCATCGTGCTGCTATCTTTACAGCACTAAATCTCATACTTCTGAAATATGGTGGCGGGTAATTAAAAACATTCTTCGTGCTTTTTTGACAGCTATCAGCGGTCATCTTTTAACAATAGCGGTTATACATAAGCTGTTAAGGCCTTTACCTATGTCAAGGCATTGATCTATCGAATAAGTTTAAACCTGCATTGCGAAGGCAAGAGTGCGCAGCGATAACATTGTTGTGCATGTTTAGACTTGCGAAACATAACAAGACTAGAATCAAACGCTGTACTCAATACAACATGTGTTTAGAACATTGCTTGATGTGTTTAAAACACTAAATAAGTGATCAAGACTGGAATAGAACACTGTACTCGATACAGCATTTGTTTAGAACATGCCTGGGGATACCCGAAGATCAGATTACAAAAGAAGTGATTGAAACATAACAAGACTAGAATCGAACACTGTACTCGATGTCGTTAACTTCAGCATGTGATCAGAACATTGATTGATGTGTTCAGAACACAAAATAAGTGATCAACACTAGAATCGAACACTGTACTCGATACAACATGTGTTTAGAACATGTTAGGGGGTACCTTTTTTCTAAGAAAATATGATCAGAACACTGTTTGATGTGTTCAGAGCAAAAGTACAATTTCAATGATTTGCTTAGTGTAAAATCGAAAACTATGGAAACACACTGTGCACATATCGCGTAGCTAACTCGCTCAGTAAACGACATTGCAAAACTACAACTTCAATGATTTGCCTAGTGTAAAAATAAAAAAAACACTGTGCACATACTGCGTAGCCAACTCACTCGGTAAACGATAGAGCAAAAGTACAACTTCAAATTATTTACCTTCCATCATTCGTCTTGTGCGAATATCAGTCGAGCAAGTTATCGCATAAACATAAAATATCAATCTGTTAGCATGGGTTACAGGCATGTAGCTCATGCGGACAGTAAAATTAAACAGAACGCTTTGTGCTATAAGAAATACACCGCTTACACTTAAGTCCCTAGCAGGTGAACAAGTTATCGCATAAACATGTAACATAAAATATCGGTTCGGAAACATATTATTGTTTCAATCTGTTGGCATGGGTCCCCACTCAAAGTTGACGCCTTTCCTACGAAGTATGTTCAAGGGCGCCTCTTTGTTAGCAAAGTTAGGAATACATTTCCTGAAGAAATTCACCATGCCGATGGACCTGGCAATGCCTTTGATGTCCTTTGGAGGTTTGAAATCACGGATGGTCTGTGTTCTAGAATGATCAATAGAAACACCATCGGGCGACACAATATGCCCTAGGAATGACATAGAAGGTTTAGCAAAAGCTACCTTAGATAACTTCACAGTCAACCCAGCCTTGCGAAGGCGATTGAGTACTTCCTTTAGATGATCATGGTGTTCTTCAGAGGTCTCAGAAAATACGACGACATCATAAAGATAATGATACAAGTATTCAAATTTGATGTCGGAGAAGACCCTATCTAGCAGTCTCGTGAGCACAGCTGCCTCCGTGGGGAGCACGAAAGGCACGCGATTGTACTCATACAAGTTCCAATCCGTGGCAAAAGCAGTTAGATGTTTCGATTCTTCAGGTAGAGGGATCTGGTTGTACGCCTGGTAAGATGGTGATGAACTTAGCTTTCCGAAACCATGAAAAACTAGAGTGAAGGTCGGGAAGAGGCACAGATTGTAACTCAACCTTCCGATTTAAAGCCCTATAATCAATCACAGGCCTGAAGGCACCTTGGGGTTTCGGCACCAAAAATGGGCGATGAATACGCCGACTAAGAGGGTCGAATAATACCATCCTTTAACATTTGGTCGATGATCTTTTTAAGAGCCTTCATTTTAGGTGGAGAAAGCCTATAAGGTGGAAACCTAACTGGGATCGCATCCGTAACCTCAATCTTGTATTCAATGAGGTCAGTAACACCAAGAGTATCGGAAAATACATCTGGAAACGACTGACACAATTTACGAATACTCTCAGCCTGCTCCTCAGGCAGATGTCTAAGGTCTAACAACATCTCATCCTGGGTAGGCGAAACAGATGAACATGACACAGAATTACCCTTAAGCAAAGGAATTTTACAATTATTGGCAAATTTGAAAGTGCACGACTTGCTCTGAATGTCGAACACTAGACCGGTCTGAGATATGAAATCCGCTCCCAATATAACGGGACAAGACAAGTGTTTGGCCACAAACAATTTTATTTTCCAAGTGAATTTAGAAACCCGAATTTTGGCGAATATGAAACCTAAAATTTCTAAGGGAGAGGAATAGCCGAAATGCATTTAACCAAAGACGAACAATAATCAGGAAACTTACAAACAGACTTTAATTTAGAATTCCAGTAAGCCGAAATAATAGAACAAACAATCCCAGAGTCTAACAGAGCAGTGACCGGTTTGCTATTCAACTCGATCTTAAGAAATTGTACAAGTGCGGTGGTCTCCGCCGCAATCCTGAGACATTCTTTAGGACCATCAAATGATAAATTTGAAGAACTCGTATCCTTACCCGAGCTTTCGCTGGGTTTAACGGAGGCTGACCCTGCTGACTCAGCCGATGACACTAGTCACTTTCGGTTATTTGAGTCGGTGGAGTTGGCACCAGAAGTTGAGCAGGAGGGGGTGCTATTAGAATTAGACCAAATCTTGGCGATATGAGTAAACGAGCCACATTTAAAACATCCTTGTGATGACCCTGCTCCATTCTTTGTCCAACTGGATTTGATCAAAGGACACTTGTTACGGAGATGTTCCGTAGAACCACAAGCATAGCATTTACGTATGGTGAATATTATTAGAAGACGGAGGGGGCTCCTTAGCGACTCGTAAGGTGTCGGCATACCGCACTCCTTCGGCTGAGACCGCCATAGCCTCTAATTTGCAAAAGTTTGAGGACGCGACGCGAAACACAAATACGACGTATAGGGTGGGGAAATGCCTTCAACAATCGTCTGCACAATTTGATCTTCAGGGAAATGAAGAGCGAATATCCTGGTGTGAAACTTAATATCCTGGATGAAGTCTGCCGGATTTTCATCCATTCGTTGTACTCTGTAATAGTACTTTTGAATTAAGGAAGACATGGCTCGAGCCGGAATGAAGTTGGCTAACAGATGGGCGTGGAAGTCATCTATAGAAGATTGCTCAGCTATTGCTTTAACAATTTTGTCCGAGAGGATATCTATGGAGTAAGCGTAAATAATTTGAAGTATTTGGGAATGAGAGAGAGAAAACACAAGAGCATGATCTTGGAATTCAACTAAAAACCTTCAAAATGAAGTGACCTCGTTAGTAGAATGTATAGAAAACTTAGAAATTCCCCTAAGCAACATAGCCAAAGGATGAGGCAAACTACTGAACCCAGGTGACATAACTGGTAACGGCCTAGAAGGCTGTGAATTCTCCGACACAGCATTATTTAAAAAGAAATGTCTAATTGTGGTACGACGATCAGATTCGGTTTCCAATGGGGCAGATGTTTGTTGCGCTGCTAAAGATTTTCTGCTTTCTACATTCTTGGAAGAATCCTCATCACTTACAATGTTTATAGCAGGGGCTTGGTCGGTTTTGGGGGCATCTGGCCCAGACAACAATTGACTAATTTTATTTGACATTTTAGAAAGGTGTACAACAAGATTACTTGCCTCCTTACCATGATCTTCCTTTAATTTTGGAGACAATAGATCGCTCACCCTGTTATAAAATGGAACAATCTTGCCTGCACTCGCTTAAGTTGATTAGGCGATGGATCACTTACTTCAAAAAAGCTAACTCAGTGGTGTTATCAGTGATAGTGGAGAGAGCCTCATCAATTTCCTTCTCTCTCAAAGTTGGGATATTAATTGGTAATTCTAGAGATTCCTTAAGTTTGGTTGTATCTGCCGCAACCGTGCCTCCAGATAGAACATTCCTAATAAGTAATTCATGAATTAATTCCTCCTTGCGCAAGTAGCCGGGATGGAGGACTTCACGAGCGCCAGGCATGATGCAAGAAAATTTACAAATTTAGAAAATCTCCAGCGACCGAGAAAATTCTTAGAGTACGATCTGAATGCTATGTTCAGCCGTCAAAAAGGGCTTAATTGAGACCCATTCAACCACGTTCTGCTAACACTTGTTCCGGGGTATCTGTGGAACGCAGAGGTGAAATAAGGTGCCGGGGTGAATGTTACAATGTCAAGAATATAATTTAAAACTTGAACTGAAGGTTATATTTTCAGAACTTTAAACTCAACAATTTTTTCATGACAATATTACAGGTACAAGTAGCAATCGTAAAACAAGTCTAGGAAAGGCAAGATTAGTGGTTTTAACAGATCCTGGGCTTCAAGCCCTCGCTTTACTTTTCCTGAGCTCCTAGCTCAAATTTACAAAAGAGCACAAATTTACACAAGGGCAGAAATCCCCTAATTCAAAGAGCACTTGCTTCCAAAATTACAACATCTAGCCTTCAAGAGGCATTCATTACTCTTACAAAACTTTGAAAAAGAGCAAACAGGCTTTCAGTTTTCCAAGCCTACTCAAGGCACAACTTACAATTGGAAAATGTTTATACGGGGGTATTTAATACGCAACCTACTGGACCTTCATGGAAAAAGAACAACCGTTACATAAATGGCCTTTCCGTCGTTTCCCATTTTCACACCGGGCAAATGCTGGGGCTGCACCTTAATTAAGGCCACGGCCGCTTCCTTCCAACTCCTAGGCCTTTCCTATCCCATCGTCGCCATAAGACCTATCTGTGTCAGTGCGACGTAAAGCCCCTAGCAAAAAAAAAAAACAAAAAAAAAACAAAACATAAATGGCCCGAACACAAAATGAATGGAGGCGAATACTTGCACTCCTAGATGTGAACACTTAAAACCTAAAGGGCACTAGGCCGATAAAACAGGGGCTATTCCCAAACCACTGAGGTGACTGGTATAGAAATTACATTACCACGTTACAGAATGAAAAACAGTTATGAAACGTAGTCACCTCAAACCAAGATGAAGGGAGGCTCGAGAGGGTACATTTTACGAAGTTTTTACATCAGCCGGCAGAAGGTTACATTTTTAGAAAAGTGGGTTACATAGTTAACGATTCGGACCTTTCCCTCGGGTTAAACTGCGGAGTTAGCAAGAAAGAAAGATGTTATGTGGCCATTACCTTGTAGATGTACTGCTGGCTGATGAAAGAGGCCGCCCGCCTCCTGCTTTGACACACACACTTAGTAAGATGACGATCAGTTGACCAAGAAACGTGAAAAGCCGCAGTTTATAAACCCTCAGGGAAGTTTCGAGATCATTAAAGAATAAACCAGCCACACCCTCTCAATTTAATTGGTCCAATTCAAAGTTACACTTCAGGATCGAACAAGAAACCAGTGATTGGTAGAAAATTAATTACAGAAATTAGGGATTGGTTGGATTCAAAACTGGCGGAAAGAAGAGGTAAATATTGCCAACCCAAAAATAAATGAACTTCAATTAGTTGAAAAAACCTAGAAATACAAAACTTCTTTAAATTATAGGTTCTTTCACTTCGCACCAGGGTGCATGATCATAGTTTTTTAGTGGTGTCATCTGTGGAAGAATGTCCAAACTTCTTGATGAATGTCAAACAAAACAAATAGAAATTCACTCAGATTAGGAAACTGCATAATAACAAAATTACATCATATTTCAGAGTAAAGTTCTAGTTTCAGTTCCACTGTTTTGCCGCTAGAGGAGTTGGGGTGTACCTCCCGGTACAATGTTCATTAAATTCTGTTCAGCTGTTTTTTTCACAATTTCCATTCTTGAAATGGGCTTATCTAATAAAATGTGAGGTCATATCGATGGTTCAAGAATCGCCCGGCTCCTTTACTAACTGGTTAGTCCCGGGTTCGATTCTCAGTCTGGAGCTGAGGCCTCACAGGCGCGCAGGTCGCCTATAGAGTGTCAACACCAGGCCTATGGACACGTTCTGTATTTATAGACATTAGTAGTTTGTAAAGCGCAGACAAGCAGCCAAGGGTCTATTTTTGGAAGGGGCTTTTAATTACGCGTCTCGAGGGAGTCCTCCCTGCCCTCATGCGCTTAGCTATCTTTTAGTTTGATTCCTCGAAGAGTTTATCCTCTTCCTTTTTCCTTTACGTCGTGTACCCGACGATGAGTGGAGCTTTAGTCGTTCGTTGTCGAGCAGTGGACAGACAGCTTGTGGAACTCCACCGGCAGATCGTGGTTATCGCCGGCCGAATAGCTCAGGTTAGCAGCTTCGATCGTGACTCCTTGTGATTGTATTTGAAGGTAAGTTCTCGGCTTCTCCGAAAAGCGTACGTGAAACAAAAATCGAGTATTCCTTAACAAAGCTCAAATACCAGGAGATGGTTGTTTTCCTCAACAGAAGTGATATTCATATATAACTTTCTGACGAAGACAGAGCTGTTAGCTTGTTGTTTCCTTATATTTGTTCTTATTTTGTGTACTTCTCTTCCAAAATTAACAAATGAACATTTATCAAACGGTATATTTTTGTCGAAGGTAGTAGGTGTTATAGAAATAAAACATGAAGTTAACTCTAAAAGACGATCAAGGAAAAGAGGGGGACAGAAAATTAACAAAGGGAAAGCAAAGGAAATTACTCATTCTGACTGGGACAGACGGAGGAACATTGAGATAAGTTGCCATGTTCTACACTGACTGAGCGAATGTCATAGGATAGCGCACCACACGCCCCCTGTTGTATAGGAGACCTTGTGAGCAGTGGCTGTGTATGTGACAGGTGTAACATGGAACATCGTCGAGAGCTGACACCGTTCGAACGGGGTATGGTGGTCGGTGCCCGACGGAAGGGAAGTGGGATTTCGGAAGTGTTGCGGGAATTCGGCTTCACACGATCAACCGTGTCCAGGGTGTATCGTGAATGGTTGAATGCGGGTGTCACTGTCCACAACAGACGAACGACCGGCCGTCCAGCCACCCTCGATGACCGTGACCGGCCACATCTGAGACAGATTGTCAATAGTGACAGACGGGCAACCGTGCAACAAATCACGGCTCAATTCAACACAGGCCGTGCTAGACAATTCGTAGGAACATGGGTTCTATGGTGTATGGGAGCCGGCACCGAACACGGGTGCCACTGTTAACCCAACGTCATCGGGCACAACGACGCGCATTTGTCGCCAGGGATGGACACTGGAACAATGGCGTAACATGATATGGTCGGACGAATCACGATTTGAACTGCACCATGCCGATGAGAGGCACCGTGTATGACGCAGATCACATGAAGCGATGGATCCCGCCTGCCTCGAAGGTGTGGTCCACGGCGCTGGTGTGTCTGTTATGGTCTTGGGTGCATTTTCCTGGTATGGAATGGGCCCCCTGGTTGTTCTAGAAGAGACTTTGAATGGTACGTGGTATGATGAGCTGCTCGGAGACCATCTCCACCCATTTTTGGCCTTCCAGCGCCTAGACGGTTCTGCGCTGTTTCAAGATGATAACGCGCCGCCACATCGCTCCCAAGTCGCCCGAGAATGGTTCCAGGAACATGCAGCGGAGGTCCAACGACTGCCATGGCCACCCAGGAGCCCCGATACGAACCCTATCCAGCATATCTGGGATGTCATGGAACACAGGCTCCGTACCATGGATCCTGCACCCACGAACAGACCAGCATTGGCGGCCACTCTACAAACGATATGGTGTCAGTTGCGTCCAGAAGACTACCAGGGACTTGTCGATTCACTTCCACGGCGTCTCACTGCAGTTCGCAGGGCCAGAGGAGATCCCACACGCTATTAGGTTACTATCCCATGACATTTGCTAAGTCATTGTAGTTTCCTTGTTGAAATTTCTCGTAGCTATTCTTATTTATTGTCTGTCGTTAGAAGCTTTGTGTTCTTCTATGTCTCTTTCCAGTGTGTTCCAATGAGTGGAGCAGGTTGGGTTACCTAAGCAACCACATATTGCCATTTCATCTGAGAGTTCAGTCTTTTAATGAATTCTTAGAACCTGTCTGATGTTCCACACAGGATGTGTTTCTGCTCGGGCTGCCCTGCCTTCAGTTAGGTTTGTATTTGCCCCAGTTTCAATGTACGTGGAGGCAACCTGCAGGGTGGGAATCATCAGATTTCGATATTTCGAGTTTGTTTCACAAGACGCGCTAAGCTACAAGGGCACAGCGCAAGATCATATTGGAAGATAAGGTTCGATTTCAAGAGGACGAATTGGGGCAAATACTTCCTTATAGGAAAAGGATATAGGGATGGGAATAATTTACCAGGAGTCGTAATTGATAATTTTCCAATTTTTTGATATAATTTAAAAAGTAATCAACCGATAGGCAATCTGCCATGTGGGCAACAGCCCTCAGTGCAGATCAGTGGGATTGATTGATTCCATGAAACATGCGAAGGCATAGTACAACGAGCAAAGGACCTTGAACGGATCAAATCTCGCCTCGATAGTGGTTTTTATATGGTGCTACTTTTCATAGGCCCAATATATTCTCCACTCCTGCTGCAAATGATTTTGTGAATGCTTTGGTTACAATCTTTTGCCCAAACATGTGAAAAACGTTTCAAAGCTGTGTATTCTCTTGTTGTTCCAAACTCGTAATGAAAAGTTGTGACTATGCCTGTGTAGTTTCCGAAACATTCAACTCTTAAGAACAAGGTAATCGTATTTTCACCGAGTGAGTTGGCCCTGCGGTTAGGGGCGCGCGTCTGTCGGCTTGCATTCGGGAGATAGTGGTTTGGAACCCCAAAGGTGGGTTTCAGCGGTTCCCCAGCGGTCCAGGCAAATGCTGGAACTATACCTTAAGGCCACGCCCGCTTTCGTCCCTTTTCCTCTCCCATCGTCTCTATAAGACCATTGTGTCGGTGCAAATTGTAATTCAGTACATAACATTTTATTTTCTTGGGGAGAAACAGATGACAATGTTTATTTTAGTCGAGAAAGAAACCCACGAATGTTGTTGGGAGGCGAGATCTCGAGCTTGTTGCGTGCTCGTCATCTCGTTCTGTACCCGGCCCATATGAGGCGGACAGTCGCTGTGGGATTGTCAGGAGGCCGGCGAGTGCCACATAAGAAACAGTGTAGAATTAAAATACTACCAGTTGTATGACGTTACAAGAAACCTCCTGTCATGTTTTCCGGGATAAGAAACTGGAAGGCTTCTGCTTTTACTATTACTAATCGTCTTGGTGAAGTCTAATCAAACCTCTGTGTATGAACTGCCGTTAGGTATTTCTTATTCTCCTCCGACAGTCCTAGCACACTTTCATAGTCGTTCGTTTTTTTTCTACTTTCATTATTTTTTGTAAATATTAGGATCTTCCTTCGCATTGCGGCGTGGTGAGAACTACTGGCAAGTAGGCAATCCTTTTACCAGATCTGCATTGCAGGTTTAAAGAGCTCTGTTTACTTTGCAGGGGCAAAGCAGTGTCTAACACGCAGCGAGTTACATGTTTCTCAGGTTATTAAATTCTTCCCTGTGAATGCTGAACCGTCTCTGTCTCAAGTACATGGGGTTCTTTCGTAGTCTGCACATCCATATTCTTCTCTTTCACTGTAATAGGCACCTTGGCATCTGAAATCAAATATATTTTGTACTAGCAAATGTGCTCACTTCGCTACTGTTCTCTACATCGTATACAGATCTTACGTAAATTGCTTTACACGCGGTGATTGAGATTTTATTATATTGCATGCTACTTAGCGATCTCGAAGAAACGCCGCGGGGAGGTTCATCGAAAGGGGGGTAGCAGCCTTTCGGTAGTTGCAAGGGCGGCAGTCTAGATGATTCACTTATACGGCCTTGTAATAATACTAAACATGGCTTAGCTGTGTTGATACTGCTACACGGCTGAAAGCAACAGGAAACTACAGCCGTAACTACCTCCCGAGGAGATGCAGCTCTCTCTGTATGAATGGTGTACTGACGATGGCTTCCTCCCGGGTAAAATATTCTGGAGGTAAACTAGTCCCCCATTCCGATCTCCGGGTGGGGACTACACGAGAGGGGGCGATCATCGGGAAGATGGATACTGACATTTTGTGAGTCGGAGCGTGGAATGTTAGAAGTTTGAATCGTTGTGGTAGGTTAGAGAAACTGAAAAGGAAGATGGATAGGCTAAAGTTAGATGTAGTTGGTATAAGTAAAGTACGTTAGCAGGAAGAACAAGATTTTTGGTCAGGCGACTACCGAATTATCAACACAAAATCAAACAGGGGAAATGCAGGAGTTGGTTTAATAATGAATAAGAAAATAGGGCATCGGGTAAGCTACTACGACATGCATAGTGAAAGAATTATTGTCGTCAAAATAGACACCAAACCAATGCCCACCACAATAGTGCAGGTCTATATGCCTTCTAGTTCAGCGTATGATGAAGAAATCGAAAGAATATATGAGGAGATTTAATGCAATATGTAAAATGTGACGAGAATCTAATTGTGATGGGAGACTGGAATGCAGTAGTAGGCCAAGGAAGAGAAGGTAGTACAGTAGGAGAATTTGGATTGGGACAAAGGAACGGAAGAGGAAGTCGGCTGGTTGAATTCTGCACTGATCATAATTTAGTCCTTGCCAATACTTGGTTCAAACACCACAAACGCCGACTGTATACGTGGACGAGACCTGGAGACACTGGAAGGTATCAAATAGATTTCATTATGATTAGGCAGAGATTCAGAAACCAGGTGTTGGATTGCAAAACTTTCCCAGGAGCAGACTTGGACCCTGACAACAACTTGTTGGTCATGAAATGCCATCTGAAGTTGAAGAAATTGAAGAAAGGAAAGAATGCAAAAAGATGGGATCTAGACAAGTTGAAAGAAAAGAGTGTGCGGGATTGTTTCAAGGAACATGTTGCACAAGGACTAAATGAAAAGGCTGAAGGAAACACTATAGAGGAAGAGTGGAGAGTCATGAAAAATTAAGTCAGTAGGGCTGCTGAAGAAATGCTAGGAAGGAAGAAAAGATCAACTAAAAATCAGTGGATAACTCAGGAGATACTAGACCTGATTGATGAACGACGAAAATACAAGAATGCTAGAAATGAAGGCAGAAAAGAATACAGGCGATTACAGAACCAAGTGGATAGAAAGTTCAAGGTAGCTAAGGAAGAATGGCTGAAGGAGAAGTGCAAGGATGTCGAAGGCTGTATGGTCCTGGGAAAGGTAGATGCTGCATACAGGAAAATCAAGGAAACGTTTGGAGAAAGGAAATCTAGGTGCATGAATATTAAGAGCTCAGATGGAAAGAAGACAAAGCAGAAAGATGGCAGGAGCATATCCAACAGTTGTATCAAGGTAACGATGTAGATAATTTGGTTCTGGAACATGAAGCGGCTGTTGATGCTGATAAAATGGGAGACCCAATTTTGAGGTCAGAATTAGACAGAGCTGTGAGTGACCTAAATAGGAACAAGGCACCTGGAATTGATTATATTCCCTCTGAATTACTGACTGCCTTAGGAGAAACCAGCATGGCAAGGTTATTTCATTTTGTGTGCAGGATGTACGAGACAGGAGAAGTCCCATCCGATTTTCGGCAGAATGTTGTCATACCTATTCCCAAGAAAGTCGGTGCTGACAGGTGTGAAAACTGCCGCACCATTAGTTTAGTATCTCATGCCTGCAAAATTTTAACACGTATTATTTACAGAAGAATGGAAAAACAAGTTGAATCTGAGTTGGGAGAAGATTAATTTGGCTTCAGAAGAAATGTAGGAACACGTGAACAATCCTGACTTTACGTCTGATCTTAGAGGATCGAATCAAGAAGGACAAGCCCACGTACATGGCATTCGTAGATCTAGAAAAGGCATTCGATAAAGTTGATTGGACCAGGCTATTTATGATTCTGAAGATGATAGGGATCAGATACCGAGAACGAAGAATTATCTACAATCTGTATAAAAATCAGTCTGCAGTGATAAGAATCGAGGGCTTTGAAAAAGAAGCAGCAATCCAGAAAGGAGTGAGGCAAGGCTGCAGTTTGTCCCCTCTCCTTTTCAAAGTTTACATAGAATAGGCAGTAAAGGAAATCAAAGAGAAATTTGGAAAGGGAATCACAGTCAAAGGAGAGGAAATCAAAACCTTGAGATTTGCCGATGATATTGTTATTATATCTGAGACTGCAGAAGATCTCGAGAAGTTGCTGAATGGTATGGATGAAGTCTTGGGTAAGGAGTACAAGATGAATATAAATAAGTCCAAAACAAAAGTAATGGATTGCAGTCGAACGAAGGCAGGTGATGTAGGAAATATTAGATTAGGAAATAAAGTCTTAAAGGAAGTAGATGAATATTGTTACTTGGGTAGTAAAATAACTAACGATGGCAGAAGTAAGGAGGACATAAAATGCAGACTAGCACAAGCAAGGAAGAGCTTTCTTAAGAGAAGAAATTTGCTCACTTCAAACATTGATATCGGAATTAGAAAGATGTTTTTGAAGACTTTCATGTGGAGCGTGGCATTGTATGGAAGTGGAACATGGACGACAACTAGCTCAGAAAGAAAGAGAATAGAAGCTTTTGAAATGTGGTGTTACAGAAGAATGCTGAAGGTGAGATGGATAGATCGAATCACGAATGAAGCGATACTGAATAGAATTGGTGAGAGGAGATCGATATGGCTAAATTTGACGAGAAGAAGAGATAGAATGATAGGACACATCTTAAGACACCCAGGACTTGTTCAGTTGGTTTTTGAAGGAAGTGTAGGTGGTAAGAACGGTAGGGGTGGACCAGGGTATGAATATGACAAGCAGATTAGAGCAGATGTAGGATGCAATAGTTACGTTGAAATGAAAATGTTAGCACATGTTAGGGTGGCATGGAGAGCTGCATACAACCAGTCTATGGACTGATGACTCAAACAACAACAACAACAGTATGTAAATCGCTCCAGACCGACTTGCTTTATAGATGACAGATAAGCATGAGCAGACCTCCACTTCAAGGTTTACACTCCTATCATATCAATAAACGGTTTCCGGCATCAGACGCCCCCTTTCTCCTTCTGCATGCTCTTTTCCCGATTTGTTTTACGTCGCACTGACGCTGATAGGTCTTATGGCGACGATGGGATAGGAAAGGCCTAGGAATGGGAAGGAAGTGGCCATGTCCTTAATTAAGGTACAGCCCCAGCATTTGCCTGATGTGAAAATGGGAAGTCACAGAAAACCATCTTCGGGACTGCCGACAGGTGGGTTCGAACCCACTATCTCCCGGATGCAAGCGCACAGCTGCGCGCTCCTAACTGCACGGCCAACTCGCCCGGTCTTCTGCATGTTTGGTTCTAAAACATTTTCTCGTATCTCCCATGCTTGTGGGTTAGATTGACTTCGAAAATTTGAATGGGGTGAAATTTAGGTACATTTTTATAGCCTTACATTATTTTTTGCATACTTATGTATAAGCTAGAATCGTGAAATTTGGATCACATATGGCCTTCGATCATGTCAATGTGCGCACCGAATTTGATGACTCTGTCTTTCCTATAAGTGTGTCAAACTATGTAATGGCCTATACGTGTAAAAAGGCACAAAATTTACGAACAGTCGAGAAATACAGCCAAATCTAACGTATAAGGGAGGGAGAGAGAGAGAGAGAGAGAGAGAGACGGCAAAAGCCATAACACCAAAGTTGTAGATCACTATAAACTGAACTGAGATTGTGCTATCCGTTTTGTGATAGGACTTACCGTATAGCCGCGAAATGCCCCGAAACGAAGGTCTGCACCGTCATTAAAATCGCCTCCATATTTCGATATTCTTCGGTGATAAAGGTTAAAAATTTAAAGATTTTGGATGTTTTCCTTCGGTCACAGACTAAAACGTATAATTTTGCCTATTTTCAATTTTCTAGCTCGTCTGACAGATTGTGCCGCAATTTTGATTTTGGTCGAGCGGGGTCAAATTTAGGACTTTACGGAAACAATAGCTTAAAAAATATGCTGGTGGTCATTATTACCCCTTAAACGGATAGCTGTACGAAAATTTCACCAAAATAGTCAATGCACAGACAGACGACCGCAACGATTTTATTTTTATATATAGGTTAGGAATCTGTTCCACGTACAACACCTTTTGGGCTATGTCCGCTGGACTTAGCCTGCAAAACCGACCGTTCATTATATCTCCCTTATTAATCCTCGTGTAGAAAAAGTGTACATGAGGAAAAAAAAGTTTTGCAAATGGATTTCCATCAAGGTTGTTGATTTCCAGTCAGGTTAGTCTTGTGTATATTGTGGGAGAGTAAAATCACTGTTTCGATTCCCTATAAACCTCCAGTCATTTTCGGGAACTTGAAGTGGTATGGGCCTTAAAACCTACCTTTGGACAGGTGGATGCTAAATATGAAGTTTGGTAAAAATATATTCAGTAGTTTCGGGGTATTTCGCGGCTAAACGGTAAGTCCTATCACAAAACGTATGGCACAATCTCAGTTCAGTTTATAGTGATATAGGCAAACAAACAGACACCAAAGCTAAAATATATGCAGAAGGTCTTTATTACACCTGAAACGGATAACTGTACGGAAATTTCCTCAAAATAGTCAGTGTACAGACACACGGTCGTTACGATTTCATTTATATAGATAATTTGTCCCTGTGCGTATTTATCTGGTCAATTGGTGAGACGTGAAAGGAAGAACCGCCTGGTACAAGTAAGTGGAAGCATTGATGTCTCCGTGATCGCCAAGCCATGCTTCCAAGATAAAACCGCCGGCTTCCCTTTTAATCGCCTTACGACAGCCAGGGGTGTATTTAGCCACCTCCATTAGCAATGAGGGCATAGTATTGTGTGTTTCTTGTATTTAATATTTTATGGGACTTAAGTTTGATTATTCTCAAAATATCATTCACCTCTCATAAACAGTAGATACCCACAACATATGTGCTGGTTCCTTTCAGCGACTGTATGTTACCCTACAGTGTGATTTTGTGTGATGCAGCTGGCTATTAACGGGTTTTTGAAATTTCCTCAGAAATTCATATTCCCTAAAAGCAAGACAGTTTTAGCAGTTCAATGCTGAAAACATCCCAGGGTTATGAGCTACGAATTTTAAGCAAATTAAATCTAACAATGTATTCTTTATTCCTAAAAATTACAATCCTTCTCTAATCATCATTATCCGATCGATTATAATAGCAATTTGCCTTTTTTTTTTTTTACCACTACGAGCGCCAATGTGAGTCAAAGCAGGGTTTCTCTTACTATAGTAATAATGTTATTTGCTGTACGTTCTACAAGTACTTTTATGCGGTTTTCGGAGACGCCGAGGTTCCGGAATTTAGTCCCGCAAGAGTTCTTTTACGTGCCGGTACGTGGCTGACCTTCAAATACAACCGGACTGAGCCACACACTCGGTGTGGACATTACAGATTGGCCAGGCCAGAAACAAGCGATTTTAGGCTCTGCGTTTAGGCCATTGCTTTGATAGACTCACAGTTTGAAACTTTCGGCACATTTTTGACTCGTTCTAAAAGCAAAGATGTTCTTGTAGAGGATGTTGGCAGCCTTGCTGTATGAATACCGGTCAGAAGAAAAGAAGTAAAAGTGTCGGAACGAAACAAGAGTTGGCTCAGTTGCTCGTTGGGATCCCCTTTTAGTTGCCTCCGCCAGTACTTTTATATGGATTGTACACAAATTCAAAATTTAATTTCTGGTAATGTAGGCTGTAACCCGTTTTAATGCAATATCGCCAGTGTGGTTCATTCTCGAAGAGTTCTACAAAATTTCAAATGAATCCTGTCTACATATCTGAAAGAATGAGGGGGCATCGCTCATGTTGCAGCGGGTATGAGGCATGTTCTTCATTCCACCTCGATGCATCACTTTGTTCCTCTGAGCGTCAGCTTGCCGCATTCGGTCATACTAACCGCATCTTCGAGGCGAACTAGAAATCTTCATCGGCTTCTTAAACATTTCGAAACTCACCACAAAATTCCAAGGTTGGTTCCTCATATGTAATGCAAATACAAAGGTTTGATCATCCAGAAATTCATAGTGCATCCGGTCATAAAAACCCGCCACGACAGATTCACTCTGTGCACGACGGCGCTTCTCGGTCCGTGTCCGTAAACACGTCATCCTAGGTCCGTCTGGGGTGGTATGGAGGCTTGTGGACATTTAGAACAATTCTTGTAACGTGCAGTTAAACTAAATAACATAGTCCGTGATTTTGTAATCACGACTTTCCGGACCTTTGTCTCCTCTATGTGGTATGAAACGTGAAATGAGACATTGGCAGCCCGCCGACACTGTGGTTACCCGGTTCGAGTCCCGTTGGCTGGCAGGGTGGGAGAGGCCATGGTATATTCACTAGATTGCGTGCCAAAAACCTAGATTAAATGCGAAATCTCTCATATGGAGTGAGGGCATATGACGCTGTTGATGGTGATTCGTCCGTCGGATGGTGACGTTAAGCCTTGTACAGACCCCTTGGAGCTATTGGAGAGGAGTAGGCTATGTGCCGGTACGGGGTTTCATCCTCTGCCTTCCTACTATCATAAATCACGTTATTCATTTCATCTTATTACTCCTCTGATGAGGTTGACGTCAGGAAGTGCATCCGGTCATAAAAACCCGCCACGACAGATTCATCTCACCTCATACCCGACCCCGTAGAGAAACGGGACAAGAGTTGGACAAACAAACAAACAAACAAACAAACAAACAAACAAGATCTACAAGATTTATTGCATTTGAAGCAGTAACCTCTATTCTCAGCTATGAAAAAAATTGCAGATAGCGAATGACAAAAATACAAACGAGATATGTAGTACATTTACCTACAGTTTTGTAACAATAGCATTTATGAGAACGAAAATAGACACACACAGTCAACTGTGGTTTTCGAGCCGTGCCTTAAAAAGGCGCTTGCTGGAAATTGCGGACGCCGTACCGTAAAAAGAGGAAAAACAAATTAGTGCGCAACTTTGTGCAATACTTGTTTTCTGATTTGGGAACTGAAAGATACTGGCTTTAATATCTATATAATTGCAACGTTAAATGAGGTTAAATAATGTTTTGAAACCTGAGATGAACTTGAAATCTGACTGATAAGCTAAATAAAAACTAGTTACCTTTTCAAAAGACTCTACGTATCGGCATGAAACACACTACAGGTAAGTAAAAACTGCGTAGACAACGTTCATTAGTTAACTATGCTCAAAATGATACAGGCCCCGCGAAGACGAGCACTGTCGTGCACTAAGTAGAACGCTACGTTGGGTAGTGAGTTCGCCTCTCTGACCTTCAGAGGAATAGACGTCTGTTCTCAGACACACTGAACATTTAACTTTCAGGGTAAAACATGCAGCATTAAGTTGCGCGTTTTCCGTCATAGATTCCCCTGTTCGTCGGGGCGAAACGCTGGTAATTTCATGATTGAACAAACCCGAAGATCATGAATACTAAAACGATAATAATAATAATAATAATAATAATAATAATAATAATAATGTTAATGCAAGAAAATGTTGTATAGTCAATATAAATGTAGTCTTGTTAATCCAATCCGTACTGAGACTCTTTGAAATTCCATCGAGATAGAACAAGATTCCATCCAAACGAAATCTTCCACTCTAGAAAACAGTAGACTATATCCATTGAAACACGACTGGACCTGTTATGTGCCATGGGCAGTAAGACATAATTTTCAGTACCGTAATAAGATGACCGCTGATCAAATGTCGTTCTGAGCCCAATGCACATAGCAGCCGTACTGCGTAAGTACCTGGGCGAGAGTAGGTCGTAAGTGAAATCCGTTGTATCCCGCGTCCATCAGGTCGTCTGGAGTCCCGGCCTCCACACACCACACAACTAAGCACCACTGGAAACACTGTGCCGACAATGGCTTCTTCTTCTTATTTTAATTTACATCCAAACTCAGTTGTCTCTATCATTATAAGAAATTGAATCACGGCTTTTTCGTATATCTGATATATCCTTTAATTTCTTGTGATCATAATTGAGATCACCGGACCCTAGTGCGCACGCGCGTTAAGCGATCAGTGCCCATGAAGTTCCTAGACTGTTCAACGTGGTCCTGACTGAGAATCAACAGGACAGGAATTGCTGCAGTCCCAGCATGGTAGCGGTCATAAAGCTGGGTTAGAAATCATCGAACGTGAACAGTAGCTGACTGGCGGAACTTTTAGCCTCTATTTCAATGACGCACGTCCTCGAATGCACGGAAGGCCAACTGAAGCATTTCATCCCGCTTGGGCCCGCTCACTGACGTGACCATTAACATGAAACAGCATGTTTACTTAAACATTCTGGATGATCAGGTGTTGCCTTTCAGTCAACATCTGCAAGATGAGTATGCTACTGATACCCCGATTTTTCAAGATGACAAGAGCAAAGTTCATCGGGCTGGACGGATATGCGACTAGTTTTATGAACACTCCCCACTCTATTACATGTCGATTGGCCTGCAAAATCACCTGACTTGAACCCCGGGAAATGCTGGAACACTGACATCAGCATCGCGGCAGTTTGGTGGAATTGTGCGATCAGATCCCGACCAACCCGCACAAATCCAGAGGTGGAGCTTACACAGCACAATCGACTGCGTTACACTGGCTGTAACGCTTTTTCGAGTGTAGGGGAACTTGTTCATCTATGGAGCCACATTTCTTTTCATTGCACCGTGCTTTTCTAACCCGCAGTTGCAGAGCACTTGCTACAGGGTCCCAGTTCACACCATTATCCGCTCTACGACTAAGTGGTTAGCTCGAAGCCCCCTGTGGTTGGGGACGGTAGAATAACACCCATGGTATCCCCTGCCTTTCGTAAGGGGCGACTTAAAGGGACACCAGAGGCTCTCAACTCGGGAGCGTGGGTTGGCGACCACGGGGCCCTGAGCATTGCTTCCACTTGTGTCAGGCTCCTCACTTTCATCTATCCTGTCCGACCTCACTTGATCAACACTTGTTCTACTCCGACCCTGACTGTATTAGAGCACTCGAGGCTAAGGGAGTCTTTCATTTTCACGCCCTTCGTGGCCATTGTCTTTCTTTGCCGATACCTTCATTTTTCGAAGTGGCGGATCCGTTCGATTTTTCTCTTTGATTAGTGTTATATAGAGGATGGTTGCCTAGTTGTACTTCCTCTTAAAACAATAATTACCACCAATTGGTTCTAGGTTGGGGATTTTAACCACCATTGATGAATTCGGATGACTCAATCTGCGATAGAGATGCAGAGGTCCCCTCTACGGCGTCAACTCGAGAGACCTGCACCAGAGCTCTTCCGAGGCCACAGCGATCTACGAGTAGACCCTTGCTCACTGCATACACTGTAAATAGCATCGCAATTTGACTGCGATTTCTGAAGAACTACATTTTCTAACAAAAACGGGAACTCCTTCATCTAGAACTTTCCTTATGTCGATCTACAATAGGAGAGGTAGCGCCATCATTGACTGGAAAATACAAACAAATTATATTATTTATTAGTAACCGGGCTGGGACAAAGAATGAAAGAGGAAGTCGCCTGCTTGAATTTTGCTCCGATCTTTACCGACACTTTGTTCAAACACCACAGACACAGGAAGATTTCAAACAGACTTCGTAATGATTAGGCAGAGATTCAGAAACCAGGTGTTGGATTGAAATATTTTTCCGGGAACAGACGTGGACTCTGACCACAACTTGGCAGTTGGCTCTGAAGTTCAAGGAATTGAGGACAGGAAGTAATACAAGGAGATCGGATGTAGACTAGTTAAAAGAAAAGAATGTGAGGGATTGTTTCAAAGAACATGTTGCACAACGACTAAATGAAAAGGCTGGAGTAAACACAATAGAGGAAGTATCGACAATCGTGAAGAATGAGCTCAGTAGGGCTGCTGAGCAAATGTTAGGAAAAAAAAAAAAAGGAAGATCAAGTAACAATCAACAGTTAACTCAAGAGGTATTAGATGTGATTGACGAACGCTAAAAGTATACAATGCAAAAAAAATAAATAAAAAAATAAAAAAATAAAAAAATAGAAGGGCAGGAAAGAATACAGGCGATTAAAAAATGAAGTATAGGAAGTGCAGGACAGCTAAGGAAGAATGGCTGGAAGAGAAATGTCAGGGTGTTAAAGATTATGTGGTTGTAGGAAAGGCAGATGCTGCACACAGAAAAAATCGAGAAAACCTTAGGAGAAAGGAAAACTAGGTGTATAAATAGAAATACCTCAGATGAAGAAGCACTTGTAGGGAAAGAAGCCAAGGCAGGAAGATGGCAGGAACATATCCAATAGTTGTATTGAGGAGAAAACAGTAGATGATAACTTTCTGGAACAAGAAGAGACTGTTGATGCTGATGAAATGGGAGATCAAATTTTGAGGTCAGAATTCGACAGAGCTTTGAGTCACCTAAATAGGAACAAGGGTTCTGGAATTGATGACATGCTCTCAAATTAGTGATTCCCTTAGGATAAACCAGCATGGCGAGGTTATTCAATTGGGTTGTGTAGGATTTGTGATACAGGTGTAGTGGCGTCCGATTTTAGACAGAATCTTGTTATACCTATTCGCAAGAAAGCAGGTGATAAGTGTGAAAACTACCGCACCGTTAATTCAGTACATCTCACTCGTGCAAATTTTTAACACGTATAGTTTACAGAAGAATGGAAAGACGAGTTGAAACTGAGTTGGGAGAAGATAAGTTTAGCTTGAGAAGAAATATTAGGAACACGCGAAGCGATCCTGACTTTACGTCTGATCTTAGAGGACCGAATTAAGGACAAGCCCATCTATCGTTCGTAGATCTAGAAAAAAATATTTAATAATATTGATTGGACCAAGCTATTTGAGATTTTGAATGTGGTCGGGATCAGATACAGCGAAAGAAGAGTCATCTACAATCTGTACAAAAGTGATTCTGCAGTGATAAGAATCGAGAGCTTTGAAAAACAATCAGTGCAGAAAGGAGTGAAGCGAGGCTGCAGTTTATCCCCTATTTCTTACATTGTGTATATAGAACAGGCAGCAAGGGAAATCAAAGAGGAATTTGGGGAGGGAATCACAATGCAAGGAGAGGAAATAAAACCTCTGAGATCTGTTGATGCTATTGTTATTTTATCTGAGACTGCAGAGGATTTGGAGAAACTGCTGAAGCAGTGCAAGATGAAAATAAATTAAATCGAAAACAAAAGTAACGGAGTCCAGTCGAACGAAGGCAGGTGATGCAGGAAATATTAGATTAGGAAACGAAGTCTTACAGGAAGTACTTGCGTAGTAAAATAACTAACGATGGAAGAAGTAAGGAGGACATAAAATACAGGCTAGCACAAGCAGGGCTTTCTTAAGAAAAGAAATGTGCTCACTTCGAACTTTGATGTAGGAGTTAGGAACATGTATTTAAAGACTTTCGTCTGGAGCGCGGCATTGTGTGGAAGTGAAACATGGACGATGCCTAGCTCAGAAGGAAAGTCAATAGAAGCTCTTGAAATGTGGTGTGACAGAAGAATGCTGAAGGTGAAATAGGTAGATCGAATCACGAATGAAGAGATATTGAAACAAATTGGTGATAGATCAACTTGGCGAGAAGAATGATAGGACACATCTGAAGACACGCAGCACTTGTTTGATGGAAGTGTAGGCGGTAAGGATAGACTGCTGTGGAGAAATGAAATGGTAAGCATGGAGAGTTACTTCAAACCAATCTATGAAGTAATGTTTTGGATGTGAATGACCTCAGGCAAGACGTGCAGTATCAGAATCCTCAGAACTGAACCAGAACAAACAGATACATGTCAAAACTGTGACTGGGAGAGCAACATGTGCCGGCACATCCGAGAAACATTTTAGAAATTTGTAGACATGAATTAACAACTCCAAAAGACATTTGAATTCACTAAGAGAGGGCCAGGGCGTCGTGCTCGTCATCCCACGTTCATTAAATTGACATAAGTAAATAGTAGCGTGTCATCCCTTTATATCTCCTGTCAATATGAGTGGAAAGATATGTGCTGCGTTTGGCTGCAATAACTATGAAGTGCAGAAGGATTCGCGGTCTTTTTTTTTCCGTTTCCCTCGTGACAAGAAAATGTAAGTAAATACTGTGTTTGCATAGATATTGTTCCAGTTACAAAGATATTGTTATAGAAGGCCTGCTTCCTAAACTTCTGACCTGCGCGACCCATATTTTAACTGGCAGAAAATATAATAAGCTTATTTTATTTTATTAGTGCAGCAGTTAACCTTCAGTACCTATGTGTTGTTGTAGGTGTGCTCTGTGGGTTTTGATTTAATATGCATATGTGTGTGGCTGGTTGTGTTCCAAGTTACCCCATTTGGAATGCCGTAATGCGTTGTCAAGCACTGAAGAAAATATGGATGGTTTAAGAAATGTGATGATGCAAATTTGCTTTACCCTAATGTAATGGCAAGTGCGGCTTATAGGGAAATGTTGAATGTTTTTGCGGCTAAATTTATAAATTTTCTTTCTGTTAGTAGGCTTCAAGTTAAAAGAAAAATTGTCCAGCTCTTAAATGTAAATTCATTGAATTATGTGTGTAAGGAATGTGCCGATATGTTTATTGACAAGTGTCCTAATGTGATGTACAATGCTTTTAAATGAGAAAAAGACAAATCTAGCCGTGAAAGTTCAGCTTTAGTATAAAGCTAAAAAAGCAGTCCATTTCACATCTTGATTATTTGTCTAATTTCAGTCTTTAAATGATGACTTGTTAAATAATTCTTCATTCATGTATCCAGAATTGCTTTAGAAACTTTGAATTTGATATTTTAGCAACATTTTCTTTCTAGACTTATTTTATTTATCCATTTCCGTATATACATTTGCATTGATATTTGAATTTAGCGCGAATTTTCAGGTCACACCACTAGGAGCGCCACTTGTGTGAATTTTCTCCCATTTTCATTCATTCATATCCTAAAGGCAAGGCCATGTCTCTCCTCTGCTGAGCGTTTCAGCCTGTCCATCACGGAATCCAGATACTTCTTCCTCGGCCTTCCTCTTCCCTTCTTACCCAGAACTTTTCCTTCCAGCAGAGTCGTAAGGAATGTGTTACGTCGAAGTGTGTGGCCAAGGAATTTGGTTTTCCTCTATTCTATAGTGTTGATCAATTCCCTTGTTTCGTATATTTCCTTAAGGAGCCTATTGTTTGACTTTTTCTCTGTCCAACTAATTTTCAGCATCCTCCTCCATATCCACATTTCCATTGCTTCCAGGCGTTTTATATCCTGTTTTGCTAAGACCCATGTTTCGCAACCATACAACAAAACACTCCACACAAACATTTTGGCAAATTCTTTCATAACTTTAATGTTCCTGCTTGTCAGAAGTTGTTTCTTTTTACTGAAGGCTTCTTTTGCTAGAGCAATCCTCCGCTTGATTTCTGTGGTGCACCTGGTGTCCTGAGTGATAATGCTTCCCAAGTAGCAAAATTGACTGACTTGTACATTTTCATCACCTTTTTGGTATTTCCTCAGTTGATTTCTTGACAACTAATACTTTTGTTTGCGAGGTGTTCAGTTTCAATTTTGATTCTTGAAGTGTTGATGTTAAAACTTGTAGCATTCTACTTTTTCCCCTGTCTGAATATGCAATTAATGCCAAGGCCAAATCCGGAAGTGTGGCGTATTGTCTCTATTTGATTCAGCCACCCGCAGCTCCCTTAGTTTTGACGTAATGCGGACCTGCTTGGTCGAGCGCATTGTTGAATACAGTATCGAGCAAGTGGCTGTGCGATTTGTCAGCGTGCATTCGGGAGATAGTGGGTCTGCTGCCCTGAAGATGGTCTTCCATGGTTTCTCATTTTCACGCCCAGGTGCCGGAATTTAGTCCCGCACGAGTTCTTTTATGTGCCAGTAAATGTACCTACACGAGGCTGACGTATTTGAGCACCACCGGACTGAGCTAAGATCCAACCTGCCAAGTTGGTTTCAGAAGGCCAGCGCTCCACCGTCTGAGCCACTCAGCCTGGCAAATCGTAAATCCTCCTGTCGACAATTTGTACGTGAGAAAATAGTTTCCATTAAGGTTCGTCATGGATGTTTTGTGGAAGACTATTCGGAAAACTTGAAGTAATACTCCCTCTGAAACCTACCGATGGACTGGCGGGTTCTATATTTCAAATTTACTTGGGCTATATCCAATAGTCTTTCAGTTATAAGAACTCAAACGGAAACCAAAGCCAAAACATATGCACAGTAGATCGTTGTTAACTATAAGAAAATTTGCTCGAAATATTTGATGTTCACACACGGTCTTTATGATTTTATATATTCTTATTGTTATTAATTAAAATTGATGTACAGGAATGTGCAGTGGCACCGAAATATACAGTTACACTTTCTTTGCAGTGAGTATATCTGTGTAAGATAGAGTGGTCATCAACTTTTCTGAACTTAAAACAACTGTAGCTGGTGTTGACGTTGCTACTAATGAGCTGCGTTATATATATCGCGAGTATCAAATTACATGTCAGAACACCACTCTCACCAATGCTTTAGACTACCTAATCGGATTAATGGAATGACTCTGGACTGTATCCGACTTGTTAACCCTCTGTTGACAAATTTATGGAAAGAGTGTGTGTGTACAATTGTACATACTTGTGCTGCTGTAGGCACTCAAATGGCAACAGTGAGTGAGTACTCCTCGTTCGTAGCAGCAGTAATGCGATCTAGTGGAGACTGTCACTGTAGTGTTATTAGGGACCAAATAAATAGCTACTGAGAGAGATGGCGGGTTGCCCTGAAGCATTGCGTGTTTCAAAATTAAGGGGCGGAAAAGTGTTAATACAATATATCCTCAGTAGTGACGATTGGACACTTTGATTCCTGGTTGCCTCCAAGGTCGATGGTCATACCTTTACCTAATTAGTTGAAGAAATTGTTTGGTGAAATTAACGAGATGCATCCCGACTGATCGAGACTTGAAGCCACATTGTTCGGAAAAGTTGCAGTCAAGACTGAAAAGCACAAATCCGTGAACTCCTGCAAAAGAATCGTCTTACTTTCACTGGGGTTAAGTCAACCTTGCATGACGGGGTGTAACTGAGGAGGCCTCTGGGTGTTACGGGCGCTTGCATCACTTCCCGAACGTATAAAGGTCGAATGCAGCTTTTAATTGTTCGGTGTAACGACTGCTAGAAATTTTGTTAATGTTCGACAATCTGTAAGATGTGTGGAAAATGCTCACCATCACCTGTGTGCGTTAACTGCCAGGTGTGCATACTCCAATATTGAAGGAGAAGGTCCAGGAGATCAAAACTCTGGATAAGCGCTCTTATGCGGAGGAGTTACATATCCATGCCCGGTCCGCAGTTCTCACTCGTCTTCGCTGATCTCACAACGGAGTTATTTTTATCTCTGATATCACTACACAATAAGCATAAGTAGCCACCAACACGGTGCAGCTCCCAACTAGGTATCAGTACCTCCTCGTGGAAACCAATTATTGCGTGTTTGCCGACGTCGTCTGCGAAAGTCTTCTCCAGGCTCCACTTTACCCCACCAGGATGGGGAAAAATACATCCCCAACCAGAGCTTTCAGCCCTCTTACCTAAGTTCAGACGGAAAAGGAGGACAAGGGGAACCCTCAGCGTTCCACTCAAAACGTGGAGAAGAAACTTTCCCAAAGAGGATCGAAGAAACCCGGCAAACCATCTGCCGGCTCTCTTCCAAGAAGCACGGAAACGGTGGTCAAGAGTGAAAGGCCTCGACGCCCTCTTGCACGATCCCTCAGAGCTCAGCCGTCACTGAGGGGGCTGAAACGCTCATTATTGTAGATGGTGACAACGACGACGGAAAATCGCAGCTAGCTGGACGAAATCTGGACAAGCGATTGCCCTAATTTCGTCGCGCATTTCGTCCACACAATGGCCCAATTGCAACGGAACTGCAATTGCTATTGGTGCTTCAGCTAGTGTCTGTGACCATAGTCTGTCTAGAGGGATCTCGCCTGAGACCTTACTGTGGAACTATTCCAAGGACCCTGTGCAAGTGCGACGCAAAACCACTAGCAGTATACACTGACTGACAGAGCAAATGCAACACCAAGGAGGAGTGGTTCGAAAGGGATGAAAGTTGGGGAAAAACAGAGTCGGCACGGAAGAATAATTGATGTTTATTTCAAACCGATATGCAGGTTACACAATGCGCACGGCATCGACTCAGTAGGATGTAGGACCACCGCGAGCGGCGATGCACGCAGAAACACGTCGAGGTACAGAGTCAATAAGAGTGCGGATGGTGTCCTGAGGGATGGTTCTCAATTCTCTGTCAACCATTTGCCACAGTTGGTCGTCCGTACGAGGCTGGGGCAGAGTTTGCAAACGGCGTCCAATGAGATCCACACGTGTGCGATTGGTGAGAGATCCGGAGAGTACGCTGGCCACGGAAGCATCTGTACACCTCGTAGAGCCTGTTGGGAGATGCGAGCAGTGTGTGAGCGGGCATTATCCTGCTGAAACAGAGCATTGGGCAGCCCCTGAAGGTACGGGAGTGCCACCGGCCGCAGCACGTGCTGCACGTAGCGGTGGGCATTTAACGTTCCTTGAATACGCACTAGAGGTGACGTGGAATCATACGCAATAGCGCCCCAAACCATGATGCCGCGTTGTCTAGCGGTCGGGCGCTCCACAGTTACTGCCGGATTTGACCTTTCTCCACGCCGACGCCACACTCGTCTGCGGTGACTATCACTGACAGAACAGAAGCGTGACTCATCGGACAACACGACGTTCCGCCATTCCCTCATCCAAGTCGCTCTAGCCCGGCACCATGCCAGGCGTGCACGTCTATGCTGTGGAGTCAATGGTAGTCTTCTGAGCGGACGCCGGGAGTGCAGGCCTCCTTCAACCAATCGACGGGAAATTGTTCTGGTCGATATTGGAACAGCCAGGGTGTCTTGCACATGCTGAAGAATGGCGGTTGACGTGGCGTGCGGGGCTGCCACCGCTTGGCGGCGGATGCGCCGATCCTCGCGTGCTGACGTCACTCGGGCTGCGCCTGGACCCCTCGCACGTGCCACATGTCCCTACGCCAAGCATCTTCGCCACAGGCGCTGCACCGTGGACACATCCCTATGGGTATCGGCTGCGATTTGACGAAGCGACCAACCTGCCCTTCTCAGCCCGATCACCATACCCCTCGTAAAGTCGTCTGTCTGCTGGAAATGCCTCCGTTGACGGCGGCCTGGCATTCTTAGCTATACACGTGTCCTGTGGCACACGACAACACGTTCTACAATGACTGTCGGCTGAGAAATCACGGTACGAAGTGGGCCATTCGCCAACGCCGTGTCCCATTTATCGTTCGCTACGTGCGCAGCACAGCGACGCATTTCACATCATGAGCATACCTCAGTGACGTCAGTCTACCCTGCAATTGGCATAAAGTTCTGACCACTCCTTCTTGGTGTTGCATTTGCTCTGTCAGTCAGTGTATATATATTCCAAGGACCAAGTAGTTGCAGGGTTGTTTGGGGATTGTTTCTGTCCTAGTCCGATCGCTCATCGCCACTACGTACTCAGCTAGAGACAGTTGCAGTTCGCACAATGACACAGGTGTACTTTCCACTCGACTACCATCTTTACATACGTACTACAGTCATTAAGTTCAGAGACTGACCACATGATGGTGCTGTGGTGCACTATGGTACCATGTCAGTTAGGACCGGGCGAGTTGGCCGTGCGGTTAGGAGCGCGTAGCTGTGAACTTGTATCCGGGAGATAGTGGGTTCGAGCCCCTCTGTCGGCAGCCCTGAAGATCGTTTTCCGTGGTTTCCCATTTTAACACCAGAGAAATGCTGGGGCTGTACCTTAATTAAGGCCACGGCCGCTTCCTTCCCAGTCCTAGCCCTTTCCTATCCCATCGTCGTCGTAAGACCTCTCTGTGTCGGTGCGACGTAAAGCAAATAGCAAAAAAATGTCAATCTCTTGTCCCTGCAAGAGACAGTTGAGTGCATGCACAGGAAGTAGACGTACGGTGATTTGATTGCGCCAGTCAGACAGTTTGAGCAACGGGCAAATGTCAAGTTCTGCCAGAAATTAGGCAAAACCGCTGCCGAAACGTTTGAAATGATGCAGCAGATTTACGGTGAGGACACATTGAGTCGCAGTGTTGTGTTTAGGTAGCACCGACGTTTTGTGCAAGGACGGGACAGTTTGGAAGACGATGTGCGTGTTGGTCGGTCACAAACAGTTCGAACGGAACGCAAGATCCAAAAAGTTGCAACGTTGGTGCGTGCTAACCGCTCCCAATCGGTAGACGATCTCGCAGCAGGAATAGGGGTCAGCCATGGTGTTTGCCACAAAATTCTGACGGATGACCTCAAAATGTCTCGTGTTATCCAGCACAGTGTGCCACTAATCCTGTCGCAAGACCAACGTGATGATCGCATGGCGATTTGTGGTGACCTCAACAGTAGTGCTGACGATAAAACGACGTTTCTCAACCGGATAACAACAGGAGACGAAACATGGTGTTTTCTTTACGATCCGCAACTGAAACGACAATCCGCCACCATCACCACGGCAGAAAAAAAACACGACAAGACAGGTCAAAAGGCAAGGCGATGCTGGAATTGTTCTTTAGATTCAAATGGAATCGTTCACATGAAATTGCTCCCTGGCGGTGCAACGGTAAACAAAACTCGCTACAAGGAGATCCTTGGCCGTTTACGCGATGCAATTCGCCGTGAGCGATCTGGGCTTTGGCTGTTGGTACACAACATCGCTGCACTTCTCTCTGTCCTTGTCCAAGAGGAACTTGCAAGACAACAGGTGACAGTTTTGCCACACCCTCCGTACTCACCTAATCTGCACCATGCGATGTCTTCCTCTTTCCTCACATGAAAGCACTCCTACGTGGGCGCAGATTTCAGTCGTCCGAAGAGGCCATGGCGACCATACGGGACCTTCCTACTAACTTCTTTCAGCGGTGCTTCAGCAACTATACTAATGTAGGCAAACGTGCATAACGGCCAACGGTGATAATTTTGAGGGTGCATGTGGTTCTGTTTAAGTGCTTAACGGCCAACGGCGACTGGATGTGGTTCTGTGTATGTGTACGTCATGTAATGCAGCATTGTGTGCCTATCCTCCAGGCGTCAAGTCTCAGGACTTAGGTAATGATTGTAATACATAAGAAGATTCAACCTATTCAATACAAAGTGTGTTGTACAAGGTCTTCACAACATGTTATTTATTATTACTAGTACCGGTTTCGACGCTTAATGGCGTCATCATCAGCTAGAAATCACAAAGTGGGCAGGGTACATAACATAAAATTGTATACATGATACATGCATTGCAAAGTTCGAATGATTGACTGTTTTTACATTAAGAGCTAGATGAATAATGAGTAAAATATGATGGCATAATATAACGCATAGAGGCGTTATAGTCTAATGAGGCAGGAAGGTATTGTACAATAAAATTGGTCTAATGAATGCGAGTAAAAATCTTAGCATAATAATAAAACGATGCGGTAGAATTGTCCACTCTTCTGTTGTTATCAATGGTGATATATAAGTCCAGGTCCAGTGTTGTGTGTGGTTGGCAGACCATCAAATATTTGTTTAAGGCCGGTACACACCTGACGTTGAGTGGTTGAATTTTGAGGTCGTCTCAGCTCAACGTAGGTGATGAAGCTGGTTGTGTGTTGTGAGAGGACGAGTAATACGAGTAATGACTGAGCTACAGGATCTGATACGGTCGCTCCTCCGTATCACCCTCTGGCGCTTTCTGGATTCCTGCGCTTCTAGGGCAATTCATCAACCACGTCGACCTTTGTGTGCTCAACACAGGGGATCTACTCACTTGACGAGCGCACATGGCACATTTTCCACCTTGTTTAACCGTGCACTAGTTCCCCTGTTACGTGGTGACCTTTGTGTGCTCAACACAGGGGATCTACTCACTTGAGTAGCGCACATGGCACATTTTCCACCTTGTTTAACCGTGCACTAGTTCCCCTGTTACGTGGTGACCTTTGTGTGCTCAACACAGGGGATCTACTCACTTGAGTAGCGCACATGGCACATTTTCCACCTTGTTTAACCGTGCACTGGTTCCCCTGTTACGTGGTGACCTTTGTGTGCTCAACACAGGGGATCTACTCACTTGAGTAGCGCACATGGCACATTTTCCACCTTATTTAACTGTGCACTAGTTCCCCTGTTACGTGGTGACCTTTGTGTGCTCAACACAGGGGATCTACTCACTTGAGTAGCGCACATGGCACATTTTCCACCTTGTTTAACCGTGCACTAGTTCCCCTGTTACGTGGTGACCTTTGTGTGCTCAACACAGGGGATCTACTCACTTGAGTAGCGCACATGGCACATTTTCCACCTTGTTTAACCGTGCACTAGTTCCCCTGTTACGTGGTGACCTTTGTGTGCTCAACACAGGGGATCTACTCACTTGAGTAGCGCACATGGCACATTTTCCACCTTGTTTAACCGTGCACTAGTTCCCCTGTTACGTGGTGACCTTTGTGTGCTCAACACAGGGGATCTACTCACTTGAGTAGCGCACATGGCACATTTTCCACCTTGTTTAACCGTGCACTAGTTCCCCTGTTACGTGGTGACCTTTGTGTGCTCAACACAGGGGATCTACTCACTTGAGTAGCGCACATGGCACATTTTCCACCTTGTTTAACCGTGCACTAGTTCCCCTGTTACGTGGTGACCTTTGTGTGCTCAACACAGGGGATCTACTCACTTGAGTAGCGCACATGGCACATTTTCCACCTTGTTTAACCGTGCACTAGTTCCCCTGTTACGTGGTGACCTTTGTGTGCTCAACACAGGGGATCTACTCACTTGAGTAGCGCACATGGCACATTTTCCACCTTATTTAACTGTGCACTAGTTCCCCTGTTACGTGGTGACCTTTGTGTGCTCAACACAGGGGATCTACTCACTTGAGTAGCGCACATGGCACATTTTCCACCTTGTTTAACCGTGCACTAGTTCCCCTGTTACGTGGTGACCTTTGTGTGCTCAACACAGGGGATCTACTCACTTGAGTAGCGCACATGGCACATTTTCCACCTTGTTTAACCGTGCACTAGTTCCCCTGTTACGTGGTGACCTTTGTGTGCTCAACACAGGGGATCTACTCACTTGAGTAGCGCACATGGCACATTTTCCACCTTGTTTAACCGTGCACTAGTTCCCCTGTTACGTGGTGACCTTTGTGTGCTCAACACAGGGGATCTACTCACTTGAGTAGCGCACATGGCACATTTTCCACCTTGTTTAACCGTGCACTAGTTCCCCTGTTACGTGGTGACCTTTGTGTGCTCAACACAGGGGATCTACTCACTTGAGTAGCGCACATGGCACATTTTCCACCTTGTTTAACCGTGCACTAGTTCCCCTGTTACGTGGTGACCTTTGTGTGCTCAACACAGGGGATCTACTCACTTGAGTAGCGCACATGGCACATTTTCCACCTTGTTTAACCGTGCACTGGTTCCCCTGTTACGTGGTGACCTTTGTGTGCTCAACACAGGGGATCTGCTCACTTGAGTAGCGCACATGGCACATTTTCCACCTTATTTAACCGTGCACTAGTTCCCCTGTTACGTGGTGACCTTTGTGTGCTCAACACAGGGGATCTACTCACTTGAGTAGCGCACATGGCACATTTTCCACCTTATTTAACTGTGCACTAGTTCCCCTGTTACGTGGTGACCTTTGTGTGCTCAACACAGGGGATCTACTCACTTGAGTAGCGCACATGGCACATTTTCCACCTTGTTTAACCGTGCACTAGTTCCCCTGTTACGTGGTGACCTTTGTGTGCTCAACACAGGGGATCTACTCACTTGAGTAGCGCACATGGCACATTTTCCACCTTGTTTAACCGTGCACTAGTTCCCCTGTTACGTGGTGACCTTTGTGTGCTCAACACAGGGGATCTACTCACTTGAGTAGCGCACATGGCACATTTTCCACCTTGTTTAACCGTGCACTAGTTCCCCTGATACTTGGTGACCATTTCACCATTCTTATTACGCACTTCAATAAGAAACTAGAGTAAATTCCCTGAACGCTCGCTACTCAATTAGCAGTTTTCCAAACGTGATTGCCGATAATCGTGTGTGCTCCATTGTGGCTAGTCCGGAATTCATCCCCGGAAGCAGGTCCCATGGTGGACTGACAGCCACAGGTGATCGTCGACGGGCTTTTAAGAATGCTACGATTTTAACCATATAACATTTATGTACCTACGAGCCAAAGCCCTTTTGCTAAATTCGAGAGAGCAGAAAAACAGAAAGTATATGTCTTCCATGACGGTATTGTCGGACTCCAGAACACTCCTTCACTACCCCCAGAATCTCCATTAATGGACAAATATGTACAATTCCTTCAGTCGCTGCACATGCCAGGTGTTTGAAGAGAAAGTACAACTAGGCAGCCATCCTTTATACAACACTAATCAGAGAGAAAAACGGAAGGGATCGGACACCTCGAAAAACGAAGGTATCGGCCAAAGGAAGACGAGGGCCTCAAAGGGCGTGAAAATGAGACTACCTAGGCCTCGAAAACTTAATAGTGTCGGGGTCGGAAAAGAACAACTGTTCACCAAGAGACGTCGGATGAAAGTAAGGAGCCTGGCACAAGAAAGTGGAACAAATGACAGGACTCAGCTAAGCGCTGCGTGGTCGCCAACCCACGCTCCGAAGTTCAGAGCCGCTGGGGCCGAGCGAGATAAAGATCTGCAGCTTTTGCAGAGTTGTAGGCGACTTGTATGGGCCATGGAACTACCAGTGCTGTTTTCGCGGTCATGGAACTGCCACCGATGACCTGGTCAGACCGGAGGGGGCCACGCGGTTGCTACCGAGCGTGTTGGCAGCGCGTAGCTGTGAGCTTGCATTCGGGAGATAGTGGGTTCGAACCCCACTTTGGGCAGATGGTTTTCTGCGCGTTCCCATTTTCTCACCAGGCTGTACCATGGCCACATTCTTCCCACTCGTAGCCCTTTCCAAGTTGTAAACAAACAAAAAATGTATAGGCCATGGAGACACTCTTCAGACCCAAGTGACATGAAGTGTTGCCAACTGTAGTGTTAATGGTCAAGAACGGAACGCTCACCAGGGCACCATGAGGGAAGTCACGAGCCTGTAGTTCAGGGGAAGAGTTGAGGTGTTTCAGGCTCGGAAGTAGGTGTGCAATCAGTTGTCCAGAGGTGTTCGTGGTGTTCCTTACAACTTCTCGTCAGGTGAAAGAACCTATCCTGCACTCTGTCCTGTCTTAAAGCATGTTTTTGTGTGATTGTTGACTAGTAAAGTGCAACGAAAACACGCGAGCGACCCCTCTGGTGTTCAAACATTCCATATTTAGTACAATGTTCCTGCTGTGGGAAATTCGTCTGCAGTAAATATTAGAAATCTCCTGACATAAATATGGGTTCCTAGTCCTCTCACGCATGTACCTGAGAGTTCGTCGAGCAGATCAAACAGTTTGTTCAACTGCAGGGAGGGAATTGTAAAGTCATTACATGTTACAAGGGAACTATGAGGGATCACATTCATCTAGCTTGAGTATAGATCGGACGGTGATATAAGCAACTGTCCATGATGACAAGTAACATCGTAATTTTCGGCTTGTTTCAATTTCAGATATCATGCGTCATCTATTGTCACCTATGTTGTTGAGTGACACAGTACACCCTTTATTAAGCCCAGAGCTTCTCGGTGTTTTCCTGCGGTACCAAAAACCTTAAATGTGGACTCTGCAGTTGGTGACCCTAGTCATCAATCACTTCGTCTACAAGGACCCCGACGGTATTGGGTGTCCTGGTGTTAATAGAAAATTATTTCTGTTAAATCAATGCAGTCGCTTTCTTGTCAAAAGGCTCAATCGTGAGAGGACGTGCAGATTCCGAGTTTTATAGAAGCTGATGTAGAGGGAGGGCGACAGCCGTGTGAGCGAGATCCCCTCAGATTGAAGTGATAAGTCTCGTCGTACTTGTGGCAATCGATAAGTTGCCAGTCTCGATCTAACAAGCTTACGCGTCTAGAAACGAAATTAGAGAGACTTTTCGTACAGACGGCTTTGTACGCTCGCCGCTATGCTGCTCTTCGCAGTTATCACTAAACATAAGTAATTCTTTAATTTTTTTTTGTTTTCTTTAACGAGCGAGTTGGTACGCGGTTCGAGTCACAACAGCTGTGGGCTTGCATTCGGGAGATAGAATGTTGGAACCCCGCCGTCCGTATTTTCCCTCCAGATAGACGATGGACTACGGATACTTGCTAGCCTGTTCAGTTAAACCTACTGTTGTACTGTATAGGATCGTCCCAATATTTTCTAAGTTTTTCTCTTAAGCATATTAATGTGTGTTACTAGCGGCGTTTCCTCAAAGTGGAGAGAACGATCTCTTACTAGATGTACTTGGTGTACAGCATTGCCAGATGAATGGTCCGCGTTTAAAGGGCCGCGGGTTCCATTCCCGGCGTGATCACAGATGATTATTTCCCTAACATCCGTGCAAATCACACACAAGACGGCCGTCCACCCTGCACCACGTTACTCGTTCTCGGTGCTGTTCGTCTTTCAAATTTGTCGTATGCATGAGTGTTCTGATATTCCCTGTCCCAATTGTAATTGACTGATTAGTTTCAGGGTTCGGCCACCCAAAGAGGCGCATTTCCCGATCAGATCTCCCCAGACACAGACGCAGATCCAGACTAGAAGACCCCAGTTTTACAGTCTATAGAAATGGCATGTCAACTCGATTGAAGTCTTTAATACCAAGAGGCAGTAATGTAATGCCCGGGCACTTGTTGATTGTTACCTGTTAATTACGTGTGGATCGTTGATTTCTTTTTTGTGACGTTTACTGATATTTTAACAGTTATTGGTATCTGTTTAATATAGTTTTAGTTATGCATGATTTTCTTTATCGTTTCGCGTTGGTCATCTTTCACCCCTTTTGAATCACCTTACCGATAGGTGCTGAACTTTGGCTTACACGACACCCGGAGTGTCACTGTCCATGTCTATACTTTGGGTATTTTATTTTATTCACCCCTTCTCACCCCCGTGCCGATGCGGCTGAACTTGGACTTAAAGGACATCTGGAGTGTCACAATTCATCTGAGTGACCGCGAAAACTATGGATTCTACGTTAATATTGGTCGTTTTCTATTACTTTCATACTTCACCCACTTTCCATCCCCGCCCATAGAGGTGAACCCACTCACATCCATAATCTCCGCCAGTTTTGAATTCTATGACCCTTTCTGGAGGCTGAACTTGCACTTAAACGACATCCGGAGTATCACCTCAGCGACTCTGCATCCTCCACCCACAGACAGGCCTGTAGAATCCTCCAGCTGACGTTGCCATGGTTACGGCTGGTCATTTCTTCATCGGATACCTAGAGGGGGATAGTGTGATGCCAGTGTGCGCTGTGGTCATGCCTTATCGTTAAACGGTACAGAGAGAAGGTAGAAGTAAACTGAACACTCTGGACGTACAGTTATTAATTCAAAGTGTCTTCAAACATTTTTTCATTTCACTTTGAATACGTGTGGTTTGCGGTATTCAACGAACGTGTTGAGAGCCAAATGCGAACCAAATGAATTGTCGATTGATTGCCTGAAACATTTTTATTATTCAGAATTTCCTACCGTACAAAAACGCAGATAAGGACGGCAGACAATGAGAGTTTTTAAGTGACGGGGGAGTGCCAAAAATATTCCTGAGCTTGCCGTCTTATCTTAGTAAGGAGAATTTCTCTTTCTTCTCTCCTGGCTTACAGACTGGAAGCTGCTTTTTGACATCGGATACTTTGTAAACAATTTAGTACCAGGGAAAATTGAAAGATACTGTTTTCCGTCGAGGTTTTTCTAGTGGTTTAACGGTGGCGGCCGAGGCAATAGAACACCGACCAGTATGTGCTCCTGTAGCCATTGTGCGTTCACTGGTGGCCGACCGAACATCATCGAGGGGCATGTTGCACCTTCTGTGTCACCAAGGACCATTGGAAACTGTGTGCTAGCAGGCTACCACTGACACCACTACACCGCCAAGCTGTCGTGAAAGAGTCGACTGGATAGTCTTCAGTGACGACAGTACGTTCTGTCTGTATGCACGTAGATGTCTACGGATTAGACCTATTGAGCGGTCTATTCCTGAGTGCATTCGGCCACAACAAGACACCCAGGTCCCACTCCAGGCTTCATGGTCACAGTTGGCGTTTCTGCAGGATAACGTAACCCGTGCCCGGTACATTGCACATGTTGTTGTCCCACTGCTACAGCCATTTCTTCGACAGGAAGCTGATGTGATTTTTTTTAGCAGGACAATACTCGTACACATTCAACTGCTGGGACGCAACGTGCTCTACGTAGTGTGCAAGTACCCTGGCCTACAAGATCACCGGATCTCGCCAGTTGAGGACGTATGGGGCATGATGAAGCGAGAACTTACTTGTTCTCCAGAGCCTGCACGAACCATTGCCGTATTGCATTAAACTGTGCAAGATGATTGGGTCAGTCTATCGCAGGATGCCCTTCGACATCTTTATGATCGTTTACATGCCGCAGAGGGGGGTACAGTGTGTATTGATGCGGCTGCTTGGGCACTGTGACATGTGTGTTTCATTTGGCGTGGATTTGTAATCATATACTCCTGCATATATACGTGTTACATCGCTTGTGTAAATAAAATGACCTAGTCCTTGAGAATGTTGTTTTTTTTCCGACAGGGTATATATATGTTTGATGTAAAATAAGAGTTTTGTTTGTACATTGGCCAGAATGATTTTATTTTTGTATCGGTCGCCTTCAAGGAGAAAAAGCTGAGACCCTTCCATCAGGTCATGTCATCTTACGTAATAACGGGGATGCTTCTACACATGGGGTTGCTATTCTTGTCAAGAAAAATATCAAAGAAATCACACACAATATGAGTTGTGTCTCTCTCAGAGTGATATATATAGTCCTCAAATTCAATAGTAAATTCTCCATACAAGTCATACACGTCTTTGCTCCAACCAGTACTTCTGACGAAGAGGAAGTATCTGTATCATCATTGGGGACTTCAATGCAAAAGTGGGTCAAAAGGAAATCGGAGGCCCAGAGAACATTGGTATATATGGACTAAGCGATGGAAACGAAAGAGGTGAAAGATTGCTAGAATATCTCACAGCCGAAAATCTCTATTGCATGAATACTTTCTTTAAAAATCCCATCCAACGAAAATGGACATGGAAGGGCCCCCATGAACAAACCAAGAATGAGATGGATTTTATCCTGACCAACAAGAAGAAATATTGTACATATGTTACTGTTTTCAACAGATTTGATACAGGAAGCGACCATAGTCTAGTTCGAACAACCTTCACATTTGATCTCAAACTTGAACGATCCAAAATGACAAGGGGGTACACTTTTCCAAAAAATAACAAGCTCTTACCAAAAAACTTAACCCAACAGAAGATTTGAAATACTTGGACGTGAACGAACTTAATGAGAAAATTACAGTCAGTATTCAAAATGTAGCAGAGGAGACCCCATTGAAGAAAACTAATAAGAGGAGCCGACTTTCGCTTAACACCATACAGCTCACTAAAGACAGGAAGACAATGGACAGGGATACAGTAGAATACAAAAATCTTAACAAGACCATTCGTAAGGAAATAAGGAAAGATCTAAGGAAATTTAATAATAACATGATCATGCAGACAATTGAAGAAAATAAAAACATGAAGATTTTAACGAACAAGATGTCTACAGGAAGACCAAAAATTACAAAACTTAAGAACCAAAATGGAGAAATAGTCACAGATAGGCAAAACATTATTGAAGTTATTAGAGATTTCTGCTACAAGCTGTATACATCAACCATTAATAAACCACCCAGTGATGAACAACTAGCCCAGAATTATACACATGCAGTAATACCGGAAATAACCACTGCTGAGATTGAAAATGCACTTAAACAACTAAGGAATAAAAAAATCCCCTGGGGAGGATAAAATAACGAATGAAATGCTGAAATTAGGTGGAAGAGATCTGCTAGAAGCCGTGAGAATACTCATCAACAGGTGTATTAACTCTGCAAGAATACCAGAAAATTGGAAAAATGCTGAAGTGATACTTCCCGTCAAGAAAGGTGATAAGGAAAAGTTAAAGAACTATCGTCCTGTGAGTTTATCACAGCTTTACAAGCTGCTGACTGAAATTGTAACCAACCGCCTCACAAGAGAACCTGCCGAGCAAGCGGGACTATTCGTAAAGGTTGAACACATCCGGACTATTCGTCTTCTTGAGAAAACCACTGAATACAACATCAAGATTCATCTGGCCTTCATTGATTATAAAAAAGCTTTTGACTCAGTGGAGATTTGGGCAATTATGAAGGCACTTCAAAATGCCGTGATAAACTCAAGGTATATAAAGCTCCTGGAAAACATTTATGATCAAGCAGCAGTAGTAGCCAGAGTGGGCGAAGACCTCATCACCTATAAAATCCCAGGTGGCAAAGGAATTCGACAAGGTGACACAATCTCTCCAAAGCTGGTTACCCTTGCCTTGGAAGATGTATTCAAAACCTTTCATTGGGATAATAAAGGAATAAAAATCAACGGGTTATGTTTGAACCACCTGCGTTTTGCCGATGACATTGTGCTCATAAGTGAAAATCTAGATGAGCTAGAAAGCATGATCCAAGAATTAAAAACTGCCTCTGCTAAGATTGGTTTGGAAATGAACATTAATAAAGCAAAAATACTAAGCCCAGACAGTCAACCACTTAAAATGGGAAATCAATATATAGAAGCTGTCGATGAGTACATCTATCTTGGACACAAGATAAAACTTAGAAAAGACGACCAACGTGCAGAAATTCCTCGCAGAATAGGTATGAGTTGGACTGCATTCCGAAAACTAAGATTCATCCTTACCAACAAGGATGTTCCAATTAACCCGAAGACCAAGGTTTATAATACGTGCGTGCTGCCAGTTACTACTTACGGTCTGGAAACGATGACTCTGACGAAGGAAAGTGCTCGCAAGCTTCAGCGAACACAACGAGCCATGGAGCGACAGATGCTAGGGATCAGCCTTAGGGATAAGATCCGTTCAGAGGACATCAGGAGAAGAACTAATGTAACAGACATCCTAGAGATAGTGGCAAGACTAAAATGGCAATGGGTAGGACACGTAGCTCGACAAGACTACAACAGGTGGACCTCTAGGATTGTTCACTGGATACCATAGGAACACAAGAGACATTGGAAGACCCCAGAAGAGATGGCTCGACGACATAAAGCTGTTGGCTGAAACACGCTGGTTCCAAGTGGCTCAAGACCGAAGTCGATGGAAGCATATGGAAGAGGCCTATATCCAGCAGTGGATTGAAATAGGCTAGAGAAGAGGAAGAAGAAGAAGAAGAAGAAGAAGAAGAAGATCGGTCGTGTCCACAGTAAGAAGGAAATTCCGTTCTCAGTGTTTCGTTGTGTCTGTATATATTGAACACATGACCTAAGGATTTTAAATCTTACCACATGAGGCCCCATGTCAATTGTAATGAGAAGCTCGAACAGTTTTTTTATATCGCAGAGGCGACACGAGCCGAGACGGTGGCTACTATGTTTCCCACGCTATAACATGTAATATCATCCGCACGTGTCGAAGGTGGATGGATACAGCAGAAAGTTTAGGTTGAATAAATATATTTACATAAAAGAATTAGTAGTGAACGCAGTATAATGAGGGTCCTGTAATTATATGTAAGACAATTGGTCTTTAGTAAGACAGATTTGAGACTGCTAAGCCAATTCAGTGAATATGTCTTGATAGACGCACGTGTCTATTTTGCCCACGCCAAGTCGTCAGAAAATAGTGCCTATCAAATGATGTCATTTAACTAGTTGATTTGGTAAGAATAAATTTTAAATGTTCATGAACCCTGCCGCTAGCAAGTTAGCAAGTACGTGGTTACAGCAAAAACTCTTTTAAATACAGTTCCAGTAAGTCGGAAAAATTACGCAAATTTTCTTGGCGGCAAAGGAAAAATGCGAGAGAGAGAGGATAGAATCTATAAAATAAGAGAGGACGCCATCTTGAAACCCCTGCATTTGTATCATTAAGGTTCGAGAGAGAGGGTTGAACTGTTCAGTAAATCGACCGTCAAGAAGTAGACTAAGTGCAGCCGATGTGGCCGGGGTCTTGACTCCAGGTGGAGATAGTTGCTCATTGCAGAAGTAATCTGATAAAAGATGGTAGTATTTGTGAAGTTGTAGAGAAAGTAATTCGTGTGCGGGCAACAAATACAATCAGTCCAGTGCGATCAACGAAGACACCGAGTGAAGGGCGTTTCTTTCTTTTATGATTTGTCTTTCAGGAGAGAAACATGAATAAAAACCAGTGTGAAGCCAGAAATGTAAAAATGGCTAAAAAAATGACAGAGGGTCAAGGTGAACCTAAAATGGAAGCTGACGTGCAGTTAAGGAAGGTGAAAGACCATCTTACCGCCTATTATATCTTGTTTCATGATGTCAAATTTATATGTAATGTAATGGGTATTTACGACCCATGTGTTTTCGTGAATGTCAGAAATATGACGAAAGGTCATTTGTTTTATTTTCTGCTTGGATAAAATTTAAAAGTATTATGAGCGCTGTGTAACATGTAAAACGTTATTAGTGAGGGTTGCGAAGTGATATCACGTCCAAAGTAGATCGTCATTTCCGTGAATTTGTTGCCGATATTTTTGTGATGTCAAGATGTTTTATTTGACGTAAACATTTTCTGTTCGATAAATGGAATTAGTGCAGGATATCCGTAGTTACCCAGTTTCAATCGGGTGTAAACGCGTTGTCGTGTTGAGTAATGCAGATCGGTGGACATCTGTCACGAAGTGTAATGCTATTCGATGTCCGTTTAAACTGTGTGTGTCTGATTGACAATAAATCACACTAAAGTTTGTCAGTCATTTTTGTGAAAATCCAGTTTTTAAAAATAGGAGATTATTTTATGCGAAGTTGTTCATTACTAAAGTATTGTGCGTAATATATGCGTCGTGAATTCTAAGGATTTTTATTCCATTTCTTTTTGTCAGTGAGAGTCGTCGAGTTCGAGGCAAGAGGTTAGATTTGCCGTATGAGTTGAGATAGGATTTGCGAAGCCTGTAATGATGCCGGGATTTTACGTGAGCCCGAGCAAGATATTTGTATAATGTTTGGGATGGGAAAGTGTGAGAGAATCCACGCAAGTGTTAATTTGCGACGTGTGCAATTATTGAATGGCATTTAAAAGTAAATCTATGTGCATATCTGTTTGGTCAGGAATATCATATTTTAATTCTATTTGCGAAGTCGAAGATTTCATTTTTGTAGACCAGTTAAGCACGACGTAGGACAGGTGTTTAATACCAAAGCTGACAGCTTGTTTCCGATGCCGCCAGCTGATCAAGGGTGTCAGTCAAAGATAACGGCAGTTGTGGTGGGTGTTGCGCTCTTTGGAACGGAGATCATTAATGTGCGCCAACTAGTTGATTTTAGTTTAGGTTATTAGGTATAATTATTTTGTTCAATTGAGATCGTGATGTGTATCGGAACCCACGAAGTTAGACTATAATGAGTGAAGTTAGCCAATTCTAGGGTTGTCCAAAAATGATGGTAGTGATGACTGATTTATTTTGGAGGGGTGCACAAAGCTTCTCTTTTCTTTCTGCTATTTGCTTTACGTCGCACCGACACAGATATATCTTAAGGCGACGATCGGATAGGGAAGGCCTAGGAATTGGAAGGAAGCGGCCGTGGCCTTAATTAAGGTACAGCCCCGGCATTTGCCTGGTGTGAAAATGGGAAACCATCTTCAGGGCTGCCGACAGTGGGGCTCGAACCCACTATCTCCCGATTACTAGATACTGGCCGCAATTAAGCGACTGCAGCTATCGAGGCACAAAGCTTCATGGGAATGTCATGATGAGATATGACATCGTAATTGGCTTACATTGTATGGCGAGTTACTTATGCAGTTTTTTGTTGTGTACTTAATTATTAGGGTTATCCAAGTATTAATAATTGTTAGTATTAGATTAAACTTAAAGTGTGATGACCTGAAACGAGATGTAATACTGGCAATAAATTATGTAAATTTTCTTCCAGCTGCAGGATAATAACAACGATAAACTATTGTAACAATGATAAAATATGACTACGTCAGAATTTGAGTAGGGACTTGTTAAAGAAACCATTCGTCCGCCGAGATAGAATTTGTTGTTAATTAAGATTCATTAAATAATTTACATTTATTAAATTATTAAATTCAGTGGAAACCGTATTTATGAAATAACTTAAAACCAAGTGAATAACATGAAGGTGCACATTCTGGAAACCTTAGTTTATTTTTCTGGGAAAGTTCAAAGATGAACGTAACGCTTAAGGGGACATATCCGAAGGTAATGGATTTTACTGCCACAAAGTATTGTAAGCGTTGTTGTTGTTGTTGTTGTTGTATTATTTGACTGATTGATTGAGCATTAAATGTGCTGGGATTAGTAAAGTGGAAACTTTGGTCATCAACCGATGTAACTTAAATGTGTTTAGCCTTCAGCTTAGAAACTTGGATGGTCATGAGGTCATCAACCTCAGTGACTTGGCTTAAGGCCATACGCCACTGTAGCGTCATTTTCCTTGCGGTCATCGTACACAATGACTAAAGTAAATTAGAAGGTTATATGTCGGTGCAGGACATAGTCGCAGGTCACATCGATTCAATTAAGAGTCTTTGCCGTACAACCACTGTGTGGCACACAGCGTTTGGACTGCCTTAATTATACCCAGAGTCCAGAGTTCGAGTTACGAGTGTTGGACCATCAAGAATCATTATGATGGTACATGCACTCTCACATGGAGACCGAATTTAAGGATTTCCAGACTTTCTTTTCTTCACTCATAATATGTGGCAATGGTTTCTAGTAAGGATGCCCATCACGCAGTTAAGTCAAAGGCTCAAAGTATTCTGTTCCTCTGTATTAAATTATTGTGGCGTCAAGTGGACAAGATTGAGTCCAAATTATATTGATTTTAATATTTTCTTTCGTGATTTCATTAATAAATACAAATATTTTTTGAATAGATCTTTCATTTGAGTAGATAGATTAGGATTACTGAACCCTAGCTTTTACCTCAGCAAGTGACGAAGAACCCGTAACGACCCAAGAGACAGATCTCATGAAATTGCTGATAGGTAATGAAGGTAGGTATCCTTTAGAGTGGCCCAAGGGTTGAATACGTACGCGCATCACGAGGAAATTGCTAACAATGAAAGTCGATACATGAAGTTTTGGAATAAGGTACTACACTCTAAGCTATGAATAATTGTATTCACGCTGGGTGAAATGGCAGTTTAGGGGATGACCTAAAATTCATTCTCAAATATCTGCGCTGTTAGTCGTCCTACTAACAAATGTGGTAAAAAATACAATTTCCGATCATTTGTGTGTTATACAGTTTTACAGCACGAATGTGATAAGAGAGATATTAATACATTAATTTTTAGACTTTTTTGTTCAGTCGATATTAACTCGAAGAATTGATAACACGTGATGGTGGTGGTTTTTTCGTGATTGTCTTAAAATGGAAAACCACGTTGTCGGCAGAATCGTATCGACGAGGAAAAGAAATGCCAATGAATGTGAGGACCTAAAATATGGGAAGCCCATAAAAGTTATCAATAATAACGCTGACTACTGTTTGTCTCCTCTGCTGCCTCTCATCTCCGATAGATGGTATCCTCACAGTGGTTCACTCCCTGCTATGAGGCGCTTTGCAACTTGGCATTATTGCATCGTCGGCGTAGTTCTGTTCGTGAAGAGTGAGAAACTTGATCCATCATTCCATATGACAGTAACTGCGACATTCCAGTATTTTGAGAAGAAGACTGACCTATGTCGACTTCAGTTTGATATTAAAGCACCGGGGGATTTTGGTGAAACTTGCTGTTTCAATTTAGGAGGTGGTCGAGTAGGAGGGGTCTTGAGAAGGGGCGTTAAGCATTAACCTCGATGCTCTTACAGTTGGTTTTACACGAAAAAGGCTCGTGGTAATTTTAATTTTGTACCTCTTTCCGATATCGTCAAAAATAAGGGAATTCAGCGGCAGTCGTTTGCAAGTTGCTAAGAGCCGAGAAGTAGTTGTATAGACTGTAAAGAGAGCTGCTATGGAGATCTGTTAGTATAACCCAAATATGGGAAGGAAGCTCAGCTGTTGTGCAGATCGATATGAAATTGCAAAGGTCTCTGACGTGAGGGAAGAAGCTGATAAAATGACAACGGTGCGAGTCCTGCGTGTGGGACCGGCTAGTCTTAATGTGTGTGTCAGACACAGGCGAGCACAAGCGCACGTTAGCTTAGTAACAGCAGCTTTACACGTTTATAAGTTTATATTAGTAATTCTTAACTTCTCGACTGTGAACGTTCTTGTCAGTCGCTTCCTTTACTACTACTATAATAATGTGATTAGTCACTGATTTAAAAATGAAATAAAATACTCAATCATCCGGCTATGTACTTGTCTGAATACTTACACATACAATTGTTGATGGGCGCCAGCTACAAATAAATGTAACGATAAGAATCTTGAACATCTCTAGGCTTACTTTGACAGGTTCTAGGAAAAGGACATTGAAGTTTGGTTTACCCATTAAAACTTGGGGTTATCTGATCTACTATTGAAATAAAACAATTAATTGTATTTGATAAACAAAGTCACCTCCGTACAGGTCATGGAGGAGCGGAAGGTAAAGGCTTCCACCATTGTTAACCGCGGCACGTGATGGGGTAGAGTGCTTAGCTCTACGCCCGGCCGCCTTTGCCCCCACGAATTAACCTGGTACTCATTTTTGGTGTAGGATGAGTGAACCTCAGGACCATATGCACCTCCGAATTGTATTTGATACTAAACAAAATAAATTCTTGAAATTTATAATTGAAATGGCAAGACTTGTTGCGATAATATAGATAATATAAAATTCTGAAATTGCAACTGAAAGAAACTCTAGGCATTAAATTTGAAATTCTCTTGACCGGACATTTAAAAGTTGTACAAGAAATTTACCCCTCACGGTTTCGCTTAATTGCCGGCTCCGTGGTGTACAGGCAGCGTGCCTGCCTCTTACCCGGAGGCCCCGGGTTCGATTTCCAGCCAGGTAACGGATTTTTACCTGACCTGAGGGCTGGTTCGAGGTCCACTCAGCCTACGTGATTAGAATTAAGGAGCTATCTGACGGTGACATAGCGGCCCCGGTCTAGAAAGTCAAGAATAACGGCCGAGAGGATTCGACGTGCTGACCACACGCCACCTCGTAATCTGCAGGCCTTCGGGCTGAGCAGCGATCGCTTGGTAGGCCAAGGCCCTTCAAGGGCTGTAGTGGCATGGGGTTTGTTTCTTTGGTTCACTTAATTGTCCCTTGAACACTTTACGTGTTATTACGACGTATCCTTTGACTTGGTATCAGCTGTAGGCATCTCAAACCTAATTTGGTGATGTATCCTTTTAGTTTCACAAACCAGATACAGCATGGCTTGAAATTATATTCACACTTCACAATCAACTTTACAACTAATTCACTGATAATTTTTAGTCTGCATTACGACGACTCAGTATTCGTCGCGCACCGATCTGACACAAGAACTCGACCGAACAGATACATGAAAACACACTCCGAACATTTAATCCATTTGGTCATTGACGATTACGTATCCATATCACTGCTCTATCTTAGACTCGCTGAGCAACTGTGCCCTCACTCTCCTTCCAACTCTCCTGCCGCTAATGGTTACAACTCTCTATATAGACACTAGTTGTCACACCCACGTCATCTCTTAAAGAGTACACGATGTCACTCCCACCCAGCTTTCAAGTATTACAGACTGTGATGAAATAGCCTCAGGCAAAGTAGGAACTCCCTAAATATTATCTCATATCTAAATGCATACAATGACAGAGCGATGGGTCTGTTGGTGCCATAATGATTAGTACCTGTACCAGTCTCAAAACTCACGAGCAGGGCCAGTTGTCCTTTGAATGGATAAATGTCCACCCTATTAGTGATGGGATAATCGAATACTTTTAATAATCAAATAACTTCCATCCGATTATTTAAATAATCGAAGAATGCATAATCAAATAAAATAATCGAATGAGTTTCAAATATCATTCGCTTATATCGCGCGGAATAGTAGGATGCGTCATGGATATTTATTTTTCGGTTTAAGTGTGTCGGGTAGATAACCGATTGAAATAAGCGAACAGATGAACGCTTACGAAAATTAGAAATACGCCTTTTTCCAAATGAATCTCCAAATGTTGAAACTAAATGAGTGAATTAACTGCCTTGACCTCTAATATCTCTAAATAAAATGTCTTATTCAAGTAAATGCCGCCTTCTGGCCGCATAATGGAACTAAGGCCCATTACTAACAACTGGCAGTTTCTTTTAACTAGCAGCGGACAATATACCTACTTTAATTTCATGTCGTCCGGCTGCACGCATAAATAGTCCAAGGGGGTCCCGAGTTCAGTTTCCGGTCGGGTGGGAGATTTTAACTTTCATTAGTTAATTCCTATGGCTCGGGGACTGGGAGTTCTGCCGTCTTCAGCATTAGACTTCATGTTCGGCAGGGCTTCATCCTCACAAAGACCTGCGCCAGACCTCTCCGGAGCCCACACGTCAGTATTATAAATGTATGTGAAAGGTAAGAAATTCATTATATTAAGACAACAGCAAAATATTTAAAAAATAATAATACACCTCGGTCTCTTTCATTCACTAACCATTACTTTGTCCCCGTGGGTTGGGGTGGCAGAACAACCTTCACAGCATCCCCTGCCTGTCATAAGAAGCGACTAAAATGGGGCCCCAGGGGCTCTTAAATTATTTAAGAAAAAACTAGATGAACAACCTGGGTGACTGCCCGAAGGCGGTGGAAAAACATGAGTCACCGCGCACTTCCCTCCTGCAGTCATCGCAAGCACCTGCTGTCCGGATTCGTGAATTTTGAGACTCATTAGAATGTTTGCTTTAGCTACCAGTTTGTAGTCGTGAGTTTTGATACTATTCGTTACTAACTATAGCCCGTGAGTTTTGAAACATAACCATTAGTTCCACAGAATGAGCAGAATCACGGGAATACCGGCGCCCGTGATTATTCCCACTATTTGCTTTGTGTTACCTGTGAGTGGTGCCATTGTCCATGAAACACCATGTGTCTACATTACCAGTGTAGGAGGAACACCATGGTCCGGTGACCTTCAGATCATAAGCATAATCCCAGTAATGAAGGCAATGTGAATTGGGTCCACTGATTTTTTTTTCACGATCATTTTCTCATCACCATTCGTTTTAGATTTTAGTCAGTGCATTTAATTTTCATTTCGTTACACCTCGTGCCATTAGGGACCGATGACCTAGCTGTTACGCCCGTTTAAACAATTATCAAGATAATCCAGCACTGTGTGAAACTCCGATGTTCACGTCAAGTAGCGAAAACCAAATAAAGCCATTACAACAAGGTGTCCCTTATCCTAAATGTGTACTTTCAAACTAAATAAGTATTTTCCTAAACTTCCGATGCCTTTTATTTTCATTTGTGTTCGCTTTGCAGACTGCCTTGAATTTCCTGTTCAGCAGCTCTGTACTGTTTTGCAGTTCTTCCTCCCTTTATGCGATAAGGGACAAACAAGTCTTGATAAATAACTTACCGTCCACTGTATGGGAAGTTGTGTTCGTGTTACATTCGTGTGTATTTTTGTGGAAACGGCAGATTTCATTTCTATGACAACATAGTAGGATAAAGTTGTCTACACGTTTACCCTCGTTGGTAATCCTTGAGTACTGGTAGTTCTTGCGAATTTCTAACTTTAGGCCTAATTGGAGTGCTTAGTAATAACTAGAGATGAGAATTATAGGCACTAAAACAGTTAAAATAGGCAGGCATATAGGCTCTTAAATTAGCCAAAATTGGCATGAAAATAGGCACTAACGTGTAAAATAGCCAAGAAAATAGGCATGAAAAATTACTTATTTAATAACACACTCAATTAGGATAAAAGGAATTTACAACAAGCAACTTTTAAATGTTTTCCGGTAACAATCTTGTTCTCCTGTCATCCAGAGTGTTTTTGTACTGAGAGAAAAATCTCTCAACATCACATGAAGTGACTGGACAAAACTTCAATGAAGCCACTTCATCTGGTTCTAGTTCAATTGTTCCATCTACCTCAGCTCGCAGCACCCTGGCTACTTTTACCGTCGCTTTTCATCATGGATTCCGCTGCAGGATACTATCGAACCTTTCGTTGACAGCGGCTACCTTCCCAGAGGTTCGGTCAAAACTTCCCCTGACTTCTTCCACAATCATAAATGACTCCATTTTGAGCATGCCACTTTTCTCCAAGTCGGTGATTGCTCTTGGTAGCTTGTTGAAGTTTGAAGATGATCCGGTTTATGCAGGGGTGTTAGCTCCGACCATTGCAGTGCATTGGTATGAAGAAAATTGTTGTTGGTCGCTGTTCACAGTGGACTGGTAAAAAGGCTGCGTTGATACGGCTTTCTGTACTTGTGTCAGATGTATCGCAGTATTTCTATGTTGATCTATATGTTTATCCCCCATTTGATCTGAAAAATAATTTGACTTGAATTACAATGTTCCTATATCTTAAATTTCTACAGCTAGGCTAATTGGCAATAAAGCTTAGTATATATCATGCATTTATTTCATAAAAAAGAAAGAGACTATTAGATATGATGTTTCTAGAAGTACAAATCGTTAAAGTAGGAACAAGGGAATTCGTAATTTACATGAAAATATGTCCCAAAAGATGTTTCAGTTATAATTTGCCAGTGTCGTGTCGAGTTCACCGGGTGAAAATAAATAATAAAAATGACGTGAAACGATACCTGAATAGCTTAGAGGAGAAATATTTCCTTTATGCTTGCTAGGGACCCATCAACTTGCCTCTAGCAGTATTCCTACTTATATAAACGAATTAAAACGGAGGCACTATAAATTTCAGATTTGTGAACATTTTATTTGTTGCTATTCGCCGGCTTTGGACAGCCAGGTCTGCTGTCATGAAGAGACTATTTTCTGTTGCCTGCAATAGATTTTGCATCATGTGGGCACCCTCGTTGAAAATTACAAAACCGCGTAATTTGAAATTGTCGCGGAATGCGCCCATAACCTTACTTTTTGACATAATTTAGCAAGACTCTAGGGCAGGGATGGCGAACCTATGACACGGGCACAAAACGTCTGTGGCACGCCACACAAAATAATAACAGATTTTAATGTTTTTAACATGTAATAAATAGGTAGAAAAAAGTATCTTCAGGACTGCCGACAGTGGGATTCGAACCCACTATCTCCCGGGTGCAAGCTCACAGCTGTGCGCTCCTAACCGCATGGCCAACTCGCCCGGTATTTATTTATTTAAGGTGTGTTTGTTGTGTATATTGTTCTATTGAATCATGTATAACTGGGCAAATAACCTGCTGATGATGAATACATTTATCTATCTATAACATTTTAATGAGAGAGTATGTCACAATTAATTCTTTGGCGTCTCCGAAGACCTTAAAAAGTAGTTAGTGGGACGTAAAACAAATAACATTATTATTATTATTAATTCTTTGGTCATATTGTTTACAAATTTTATTAGGTTGAAGAAAAATATATCTTATTTGCAAAATTTACCTGTTTAAAAATGTAATTTCCAGTGATGTTTGCAAAATAAAACCATGAAACATTCAGTCGTCCAATCTAAGCGAAGTCAAATGATGGCCGATGTTTGACATCCCTGCTCCAGCACAATGGACACTTACCGGACCTCACCAGCGGTGTCTTGTAAAACACGCTGTGACATCGTCCTAGCCCTGTCTAGCCTCTCTGACATCGACCTAGCCGCGCCACATTGAATCTGCAACCTATGGTCAGCGAAGGCTTAGCGGAAGCGTTCATTGTAGCCTACACATACGCTGGTGAAAGTTACTAAGGATTTTTTTTAAAATTGTATTTCAGTTGTAAATCTCTATTTTCACAGGAAATGAATCACAGTTCAAAATACCGATTTTTAATTTTCATCTACTCTGTGACAAGAGACCACCGGCGTTCCAACTCCTCGTTCAGTAATTAAATTATTATTTATATTTTAGTAATATAAATTATAGAAAGATCACGACTAATACAGCATTGCAACAAAACAACTTGCCACAATGCACGAAATGCGATCGTAGTTCTCAATCACAAAAAAGATAAACGGAACAAACGAACTTGCGTAATACTACCCTTCCATCCACTGCTTTTCTTTGGACATTGCTGCAGACACACCTCTTATTATTATTCTCCTTCGCAATAAATCACAACAAGTTCTTAAGATAAAGTGTACGCGTATAGGGGACATGGGTTGTACAGCATAGTTCGACGTTGATTGGTTTTCCCCAAGGTAACTAGAATATAACGTAGGCTACTCCGGCGGTTGAAGCTTCCATTGGCTGGTGCGCTCTGACGTCACGCGGTATGAACGATAGCGAGTAAGGTACACAGTCACAGTACAGCAAGCCTGTGAGCTCTCGTGCCTGTGAAACATCTTCTCAATCTTTCATCAAATAATAGTCTGGTTTAGTCCGATTCGATAAGTAACGGCACTTCCAATAGATTTAAAAACGTGAAAATGCGTTAAATTTCGTCACATGCTGAGCAGGTAGAACACCAGCTATCAAATGCATGACATATATTACGGTAAGAAATAAAATATTGCCATGCAACTCAAAATAATTAATTTATTTCCTGATGAAGTAAATATTTAGATCAAATGGCGTAGGAAAATATGCATCATATCGACATCTTTATGGAATTATATTAAATTATTAAAACGTACGTGTCAGGAGACTTAATTACTTGATGAACCAGCCCAAAGGTTAGCCTTCTTATTGGCATATTTTCTCAGTGCTAGCTCCTTACTCTTTGCATTAAAATGCCATATCCTAATAAATGTCCTGATCCTTACGTAGAGACAAATTATTTTGTCATGGAATACTGGAAATTTTGACTTAATAATAGAAATAAGAGTTTTCACGTTTTTGCACCTGGATACAATCTTACCGTGAAATACACCAAATGAAATTTCGAACTGGGCTATATTTTTTAACCACTCATGACTGGGATGTGTGAGGCCCCCTTTTGAAATAACAGAGATCCAGTAACGGGTCTCTTCTCGCACGACATTTTTGTCTCTTCGTATTTACTGTATATCGGATCACGGATACTGTATTATTTCACGAGCTACGAAATATATTCAGAGATATAAGTTATTAGCACATAATAATGTTAATGTTATTGGATTTTACGTCCCACTAACTATGTTTTTGAGCACCTTCACCACCGGACTGAGACAGGATCGAACCTGCCAAGTTGGGCTAAGAAGGCCAGTGATCTACCGTTTGAGTTGCTACTCAGCCCGGCTATTAGCACATAACAATAATTATAGAAAATATGATTTTCATTCAGTCATTTATATCTGACACCTTTTTACCGTACGAACTGTAATACTGGAGATATTAAGAGTTTATTACAAAGTGTTTCAATAACCAAGCATTGCTGACGAGGAAATATTGTTATGCCATCACAGTAGCAAACTAACTGGCTATGATGGTTGTTGTCGATATTGTCTTTATAATATGCGAAATAATAATAATGTTATTTGTGTTACGTCTCGCTAACATTTACGGTTTTCTGAGACTCGAGGTGCCGTAATTTTGTCCCACGGGAGTTCTTTTACGTGCCGACAATTTATAGCACCACACACGTTTCCATAATATGTTGGCTGCATTTTAATCAGTACAGTGGTTCTACTTCAGATACTGACAACACGAACACTGTTCACGCAGTGAATCACTATAAAATTATTATGTATCCGTGATCCGATATACAGTAAATATGTAGAAAGAGACAAAAATGTCGACCGGTCGGTCACTTGCTTTCTTGGCTTACGCTGCGTGAACCATCACCGATAGACCCCAAGTGTAAGCGTACGAAATGTAGAGCATAGAATCCTCTACAAAAAAGTCCGGGATGGCACATACCTATTTCCAACCGGCTGCCCTCTAGAAGCGATTTTATGCTACAGTCCGCGGTAAAAAATATAACTCCTTAAAATTAAATATTTCGATATTATCCTCGAGTTCCTCATCAAAATAAATTGTTTGACCTCCTCCAGTATTTTATAAGGATTACAATAACCTTTTCAGGACATTATTTGCATGAATGGTTCAGAAGTTATGACCATTTTAGACTGTAGTGGTAATACGTGTCAGCAGGACGGGCGAGCGCTGTCTCATATCTAGAGTCCGGACTGTTAGGTACTGATAGGTTAGAATGCCTGTAATAAGTGTACCCTACACTGTACAACGGTTATGCTGTGAGATTTGCATAGATATTAGGGGTGCAGCCTATAGAACTCCATGAATGTATTCTACTCTTCCTACACTTTGGTACAGCGGGTTACATGACACTTCCTAAAAACCAAGTTACTTTGCAATCTAACCTATTACCACCTACAAATCCGAGGTATACTCATATCACATGACGTCACGCAGAATCAAGAGCAAGAGAAACAAGTGAGCGCGATGCGGGAAGAGACCCCTCTGGGGTTTCGCATAGAGGTTGGAGGGGTTGAAGGCTTCCAGGTCGAATTGTTCCTTGTTTCTTCTGATGATAATTTCCCAAGAACTATTTCTGGTGACTTCCGAGAATTCGTACTTTTGTTCGTGGGGTAAACAATATTGAGGAATGAGAAGATATTTCTGTCGAGCACAAGAGCTAAAATGAAATGCACTAGAAGAAAATTGGCTCCTTTAAAATACAGATACAAGGCATCAAATAGGCAATTATACTCCAAATAGGCACACACCCTGAAATTATTTATAGGCAGAATAAAACCAATGAAATCTAGCTAGAAAGACCCTAAAACATATTTATATTTCAAAAGCCTACGTTTGTGAACACAGGAATAAAATAGGCAAATAGGCAAATTCCCGTCTCTAGTAATAACTTATTGTAATTAGGATACGTCTGAACGTAGTTTAAAATTATGGTAGTGTACTATAGTACCTTATTAGATAATAGTTTGTTTATTCCATTACTGTGGACCCCCTGTGTGTGGGGGACGCAGACGAAGAATTCACCCACTGTATCCCCTGCCCGTCGTAAGAGGCGACTAAAAGGGGCGACCAAGGGATGATCAAATTAGAACCATGAACCTACTTGTGATTAGTACCACCACGCGGGGAACACCATGGGTCGCTTTTACTTGCACGTAGTACCAATATGTTGGGTACCAAATAGGTTTGTGATTAGTAGCAAACGAGAGCGCGACGGCTTTTACAGTACCTATAGTAGCACTATATGAGCGACAGCATGGGATAAGAGCACCCATGGTTCTGGCTGCCTATGATTAGTATCCACTATATCAGGAACACCACGGGATAGTGCCGAGTCCCTGTGGTTAGTACACTTAGGTGATGAACATCATAAGTTTGCGTTGCTTGTAAATGGCGCCGTAATGTGCGAAACACAGTAGATCTGTAATACATGTGCGAATTTCCTTACCTGTGAGTAGTACCATAATGTGCGGAATACCGTGAGTCTACGCTACTCTTGATTACTACCGCAACATGACAAATACCATGGTTCTACTTTCCTAGCGATAAGTACCATTGTGAGGGGCCGCTGACTTGGATTTTGGACCACTTTTGACTACAAGTATCATCGATTCAGTATTGTGCTATAGAAGGAGTCCCTTGGTTAGTAATTCTATTGTTCTACGCCAGCTTCTGTGCATGTGAGGCACTGTGGGTCAGTTCCACTGATAGTTTTAAATTCATGTCCGTCCGTCCGTCCATCCGTCCGTCCATCCGTCCGTCCATCCATCCATCCATCCATCCATCCATCCATCCATCCATCCATCCATCCATCCATCCATCGTCCTCACATTTTGAATTGTGCTCAGTGGACGATTTTGGGCTTTTAATTTGTCATTTCATTTCGTCTCATTTCGTACCATTAGGGACCGTTGACATAGATTTTAGGCCCCTTTAAACAACAAGCATCATCATTATTATCAAAACTTGCTGTTGGATGATGGGTACTAAACAGAGACTACCACGTTAAACCGTCTGTTGATCAGTTCTTTCGCTATGAGTATAGGCGGGGAACGTGAGTGAAGCATGTCTTCATGTTTGGGAAGACCGACGTTCGCTGATATTTTTGTGAACTCTAGGATCAGATTATTAAATCTCCTTATTCTTTGACGTTGGAAATGGCTCAATAGGGGTAACCAGAAAAGAGGAGTACACTTTACTGCACCGCTAATGATGCGCATTGTCTGCTTCAGAACTGTGTCGATCTGCGTAACATGTAGACCGTTCATTTCCTCTTACCGGGCGAGTTGGCCGTGCGCGTAGAGGCGCGCGGCTGTGAGCTTGCATCCGGGAGATAGTAGGTTCGAATCCCACTATCCCACAGCCCTGAAGATGGTTTTCCGTGGTTTCCCATTTTCACACCAGGCAAATGCTTGGGCTGTACATTAATTAAGGCCACGGCCGCTTCCTTCCAACTCCTAGGCCTTTCCTATCCCATCGTCGCCAGAAGATCTATCTGTGTCGGTGCGACGTAAAGCCCCCTAGCATTTCCTCTTGCCTCACTTCCTAAGATTCTTGAGTACTGTCCAGAAGGATGACTTCCTGGATTCGGCAGCTATTTGTTTCGCTCTGTTTCTTTCATCTTCGTAATTCCCTGTCTACATCGGTCCTTGTTTGGAGCCATTTCTGATACGCCTCTTTACGTTAACAAGCTGCTCTCACTCACTTCTTCATTCCACCAAGATGTTCGCTGTTTCCTATGTTTACACACAGTTGTTCGTAGACATTCCCTTGCTGTTTCTACTACAGCGTCCCTGTATGCCACCCATTCTCTTTCTATATCCCTAACTCGCTTACTGTCCACTGTTTGGAAATATGTACTTCTGTCCGATTTCCTCGTCCTGGAGATTTTCTACCCTTATTCGTATGCGGGCAGATTTCACTTCCTCTGTCGTGAGTCTAGTGAAACTTAGTTCACCGAGCTCGATAGCTGAAGTCGCTTAAGTGCGGCCAGTATCCAGTATTCGGGAGATAGTAGGTTCAAACCCCACTGTCGGCAGCCCTGAAGATGGTTTCCGTGGTTTCCCATTTTCACACCAGGCAAATGCTGGAGTTGTACATTAATTAAGGCCACGGTCGCTTCCTTCCCAGTCCTAACCCTTTCCTGTCCCATCGTCACCATAAGACATATCTGTGTCGGTGCGACGTAAAGCCAATAGCAAAAAAAAAAAAAAACTTAGTTCACTACAGATCAGATAGTGGTCTGTATCATCCAAAATTCCCCGGAAAATCCGTACATTTCTAACAAATTTCCTTCATTCAAAGTCGGTTATCATATAGTCTGTTATTGATCTGGTGCCCCTACCCTCGTCTGTAGCGGCGAATAGCCCTATGCTTGAAGAAATGTATTCTTAGCTGCTACTCCCATATTACACACAAGTCGAGGAAACGCTTCCCATTCCCATTAGCTTCCATATCTTTCCCACATTTACCAATCATCCTTTCGCATCTTTCAGTTCTATTTCCAGCTGTCGCATCGAAGTCGCCCATTAGCCCTATTCTAACCTTGCTGTTGACCTTGACCAAGATGTCACACAGCGCTTCATAAAACTTTTGTCACTTTGCACCCTCACGTGGTGAATACACTCTTTGTATTTGAACATGAAATAATTACTAACTCCTGAATGTAGACGCAGGAGGCCATTATGTTTGCGATATAAATATCGTACAATGGTTTGTCCACTTTGAAGGAGAGTCAGCGTCGGCCAGCAGGCTGCTTTTGATTCATTCATAGCTGCATTTAGTGCATTTTCCTATGACTTACAGTTACGTCGAGAGACTTTTTTGGGTGTCGTAATGTCCAAAGTAGGTTGTTTCACAGTGTGCAGAAAAGACCTACCTTCCAAATTCAAAACTGTTTAGAAAATTCATCGTTTTTGTTGAGGTATCGGCAGTAGATAAATATTGTCATCAGCCGGTTATTTGTTCATATTTGAAATTGATACTGGAAGGTGGGCACGACACTTAAATGCCTTAATTTCGTCCAACTTTTACCATGCCTCTTGCATAGAATCTGTGCATAGGATATGTGAAGTTGTCTATTCTATGCCTGGTAAACGCTTTCAATGCCCTGAGATTTGGAATGTACATTTTAAAGTTCGATATTATTATAAAGATGTTGAAAGACAAGAAATATGAAGAAGAAGAAGAAGAAGAAGAAGAAGAAGACTGAATACAACAAGTCTTGACTTACTTCTAAACGTATCCAGTTTTATTGATGATATTATGGGTAATGTTAAATGTTATAAGCCATAAATTCAGAGGAGTGTTTGGGTGAGTAGCTTTTTACTCAATGTTAAGAAGATTATTATTATTTAACGAAAATGAAACCAAGAACATACACAACAGCAAAAAGGAAAGTCCAAAGCTTATGTGTAGCCATATTTAGGTCGTACACTACAGTCCGCTAGAGTATTACAGATGTTACATATCACAAATGATAAGTATTCTTTCTCCATTCTTACAATTACATATTCCGCGATATGAAGCAGCCCTATAATTTATAATATCCTCTTAACCTGTTATTCAGGGTAATGTTTAAATATAACAGCATTCAACCCTACACCAACATTTACATTTTCTCTGGACATATCCGTCTTTTAAAGTGAAATTGTAGTTTTCTCATAGTTGTGCATCAATGGGAACTAAGAAATGAACGTTCCCACTTAAAATATAAAATATAGTTTAAAGAACTTACCATTTTGTTCAAAGATTAGTTATTTTTCATAAACTAGCAAATGTACCCCTGCTTCGCTACGGTATTCTACATTGTATACGGATATCGAAGTAAATTACTGTACATGAAGAGAATAAGAATTTTTTAATTGCATGTCCCTTGGCGTTAATCCGAGAAAAAGCATAGGGAGGTCCGCAGACGTTGTTTCCTATGTAAAGTGCGAGTTGCGGACTTGTGATGATAAGGACAGGTAGACTTGTCTACCGCAATTCACTATGCGTAACGTCAGTCACATTTTGATGGGTAAATTTATTTATAATCGGGGGCACCCTTGCAAGGGGGCACCAATACCTAATGATAAAGATAATCAGGTAAAAGAGTTTTGAAAGAAATGCTCCCTTGCCTTCCGCTAGTTTAATCGAGAAGGGAATTATTCATTACAATGGTACACAGGCGTTGGAGGAGGACCCCATTCCTACTGCCAGTTAAAGTCGGTGTGGGGAGTACTGATTACAACAGCAGACGCCCGCCTTCTGACAGTCACTATTGATTTGTAAAGTATTCATTACAATGTGACACACACTCCATCTAGATCGCCACAAATCGAATTAAATGAATAAATGTAGATGGACATACGGAAGTATATGCATGTTCACCTTCATTTACAGAATAACTGCTGCTAAACGGTGCGTCATATCGAAAAACGGATAGTACGAAAAGGAGCCTCTGGCCTCATTTAGCGGTTTAAATGGCAGGCCCTATGATATTTCCTCGTATCTTATCTATTTAAAGGTAAAATTGTTTTAGAAACGTTGCATAGGTTGTAATTTGCATAAGGTTTTCACAAAGTGAATTACTTTTCAGATACATATGCGACAGCTTCAAACATAGCATTTAGCTCACATGTGCCTACAAGGTGGGCAATATTCGTGTAGAATTTGATGATCCCATCTTTCCTATAAGTGAGTCAAACCATCAATTATACGAGTTAAAGTGCATAATTTACGTAAATCCAGAAATAGAGCCACATTTAACGTATAAGGGATAGAGATACGACATAAAGTCATAGGACCAAAGTTGTAGATCACTCAAGATTGAACCGAGATTGTGCCATCCGTTTGTGATACGACTTACCGTTTAGCCAACAAATACCTCAAAAGGAATGTCTGCACAGTCATTAAAATTGCCTCGATATTTCGATATCTTTGGGGGTAAAAAGTGAAAAATTTGAACATTTTGGAATTTTTCCGTCGGTTAGGGACTAAAAGCTATAATTTCACCAAATTTCAATTTTCTACCTCGTCTGGCAGGATGTGCCGCCATCTTGATTTGGGGGGACGGGGGATAAAAATTAGAAAATTCCTGAAAATTTTTTTAGCCCACGAACCTTATAGGTTGTCGCTTTGGATACAAAAATTTGAGGGCCCCCAGCGTGCCCCCTGGAGGGAATTTTGAGAATTTTTTTTCTAGGGATTCTGGGGTCATCAGCTTCTCCCGTACCAAGTTTCAAATTTTTGAGATTTGTGGAAGTGCCTCATTAATTCAGGTCCTTTTTCATCTTTAAATATTTATATATACGTCGCTCCAGACCGACTTGCTTTTATATATAGGCCCTATAGATTATTATATTTCTGGAGAAACGAATAATTTTGTTAGATGAGGTACACTGAGATCGCAGCAAGCTGAGATACTGCGCGGTAACTACTTCTCCTCAGGAAAATGAAGAAGTAACTACGGAGCGAGTGGCTGTGCGGTTCCGGACATAGTGGGTTCGAACCTCACTGTCGACAGCCCTGGTTTTCTATTTTTACAGAAGGCTGCACTGTTTCCTTTCCCGTCGTCGATAAGACGTATCTGTGTAGGTGCGACGTAAAGCAAATAAAAATGAAATGTTACTTAACAGATAAAGATAGCAGTTGTCCAGCTGGATCACTTGGAGCTCCACCGCTCGACCAACTGTAACTCTCCACTTATTGCGGAATATCTCCTGCCTGTCGTAAGATGCGACTGGGCTCTCAACTTGGGAGTGTGGGTTGGCGACCACGGGGTCCTCAGCTGAGTCCTTACCTGTGCCAGGCTCCACACTTTCATCTATCTTATCCAACCTTCCTTGGTCACCTCTTGTTCTTTCCGACCCCGACGCTTCTAGAGCACTCAAGGCCTAGAGAATCTTTCATTTTCACGCCCTTCGTGGCCCTTGTCTTCCTTTGGCCGATACCTTCATTCTTCGAAGTGTCTTACCCCTTCCATGTTTGTCTCGGATTTGTGTTATATAGAAGATTGTTGTACTTGCTCTTAAAACAATAATCAGCACCACCACCACTTTTGGTCTAGTGTAGTCGAAGGAGAGGTAAACTTGGCGTCATTGATGGTTGAGTAAGAACATACCGACTGGTAAGCCCCAGTGTTGTCCACGTGGCGGTGCGGCCTCTTCAGCTTGTAGCGGAACTGACGTGTGGTGTCAGTCGGGTGCGACGTAAAGTAAGTTGTAAGCTTATGTTTCGTTTCGATCTGCTCTCGATCGGCAGTGAAGACATCACTGACCTTGGAGTTGTCACTAGGTTACCGCAGTCCTGAACCGAGCTTGCAAGTGACAGATGCCTCCTGTGGGACATGATCTGGTTTAAGAATATATTTTATTGCAGCCAATGGCCAAAAGATACACAACATTAGTCATCTCTGCAGAAGGCTATCATCAAGTACAAGTCATGGCATGATATCGTTCACAGCTCTTACCACAGTCCGTGTGTGGTTGATGGAATTTCTGTGTTTTACACAGCTTATAATAATAATAATAATAATAATAATAATAATAATAATAATAATAATAATAATAATAATAATCGTATGGCCTCAGCTACCTTGTGCAGACATTTCAATTTGACGTTCCGATTTACTCTAGGCCCCCACTAGATGGCAGACCGAAACTCTCTTGGGCGTCTATGGCTGAGATTTAATTAATTTTGTCGGGTAAACACCAAATGTGTCACCAGAGATCTTTTACATGCCGACATCGTACGACATGGAGTGTCGAATGGACTTTTTTCCGCCCTTCAAAAATCCGACTACCTCTGCCGGGTTTGAACCCGCTATCTTGGGATCCGGAGGCCGACACTCTACCGCTGATCCACAGAGGCAGCTGTGTAATCAAGTGTCTGAGCTCATATCCTCCTGCTTGGCAGTCTTTGTAAACCATTGCGTCCGTCGAGTTGAATTCGCTCCATGTGTCTCTCTTCTTTGCTCGTAATTTCTCTATGAACTGTAGATTGTTGGTGTAGTTGGTAGCGGTAGGTGACAACGGACATCTTCTACATAGAAAGGTTCGCGGGTTAACTCATATACAAGCCTTGAAGGCGTATACTTCGAGACACATAGTGCCTTTTTCAGAAATGTAGCTTTCACTTTTTCTAATTGCTCGAACTGTTTCATTTTTAGATGCGGCCATACAATTTCTAATCCATAGGTGATCACTGGTGACACTTTGAGGTCAAATAGTTTCAGGGCTGTTTTGATAGATAACTTATTCAAATTCTGTATGTCGTTGATGGCTCTGACTGTTGCATTTGTCCTGTCATTGATGTGGGTAGAGAAAACATTACCTCTAGTTTGTAGTGTGACCCCCCAAATTCTTGATGTTCGATACATTCTTTAGAGGTCTCCCATGTATATCAAACTCTGATGCTTTACCTCCTTTCCTAAATGTCATTGTTACTGCCTTTTCCTCATTTAACTGAAGTTCATTCTCTTCTGTCCCACTTCACCAACGCGTCAAGTGTCTCTTGCAGTTTCTCGCTGGACCTCGAGGCAATCACGATATCGTCTGCATACTTAAATATGCTTGCTTCTTCAGGGATTACTTCTGTGATGTCCGCCGTAGCAATTATAAATAGTAGTGGGCTTAGTGGATCCCCTTGTAGTACACCGGTGGTTTGTTGAATTGGGTTGGACTTCGCTATTCCGTCACTAATTTCTATGCAGTTTGAGGCCAGTATGTTCTGAATTAGTCGTTTGAGACTTGCATTGCTTCTCATTAATCTGTCTAGTTATTCCATTATAATTTTTCGGCTGATGGAGTCGAAGGTTTTGGAGAAGTGGACGAAAATGGTATACAGCTTGCCTCCCGCTCTAGTTGTACCTGCTTCAATATCATCCAGTAGGCACTTGATGGCCTGAATCGTGTTCCTCCCTGATCTGGTTTAGTGTTTCATGCAGTGCACACTGCTTCAGATATCGTCACATATAGTGTGTGAAATGCACTTCAAACAAATACTTTTGTTAGAGCACTCGGAGACAATAGCACAATACCAGTACCATGTGTGATTTCGGAGATTTCCGGAGAAAATGTCATTTTGGAACCCCACAGGAAAAATTATTATTATTTCAATTTGTCTTGTTTTCTCGAGCAGAAACACTCTTAAAACTGGACCCATTTCTGAGATTGTAATGTAGACGAGCTAAAGGCGTACTCAGTTCATTCACAAGATTCCTCATCAGAAAGTCGAACCTACTACGTTGGCGAAGCAGGGGGAGAGGTGATACTCCCTCGTGGTGCGTCCCAGGTGGCGGATATGGGGGAGGGGGGGCGGGGTCCTCACCGGCTTGCCGGCGGACTTACCGAAATAAAATAGTTCTCGCGGACCAAACACACAACGCCCTGTGTGGGGGGGACTCAGATGAACAATACACCCACGGTATCCCCTGCCTCTCGTAAGAGGTGACCAAGGGATGATCGCATTAGAACCATGAGACCACTTGTAATTAGTAGCAAAACGCGGTGAACACCATGGGTCGACTAGTACCACTATGTTAGGTTTGTGATTAGTAGCACTACATGCGGAACACCACGGGCTTACGTTGCCTGTAATTAGTACCATTATGTGAAAAACACCACGGGTCTGGGCGTTGCCTTTGATTAGAACCACTATATGAGCGACACCACGGGATAGTACGAGTCCCTGTGATTAGTACATGCTATATGAGCAACACCACGGGATAGTACGAGTCCCTGTGATTAGTACATGCTATATGAACAACACCACGGGATAGTACGAGTCCCTGTGATTAGTACATGCTATATGAGCAACACCACGGGATAGTACGAGTCCCTGTGATTAGTACATGCTATATGAGCAACACCACGGGATAGTACGAGTCCCTGTGATTAGTACATGATATATGAGCAACACCACGGGATAGTACGAGTCCCTGTGATTAGTACATGCTATATGAGCAACACCACGGGATAGTACGAGTCCCTGTGATTAGTACATGCTATATGAGCAACACCACGGGATAGTACGAGTCCCTGTGATTAGTACATGCTATATGAGCAACACCACGGGATAGTACGAGTCCCTGTGATTAGTACATGCTATATGAGCAACACCACGGGATAGTACGAGTCCCTGTGATTAGTACACCTATGTTAGGGACACCACGGGATAGTACGAGTCCCTGTGATTAGTACATGCTATATGAGCAACACCACGGGATAGTACGAGTCCCTGTGATTAGTACATGATATATGAGCAACACCACGGGATAGTACGAGTCCCTGTGATTAGTACATGCTATATGAGCAACACCACGGGATAGTACGAGTCCCTGTGATTAGTACATGCTATATGAGCAACACCACGGGATAGTACGAGTCCCTGTGATTAGTACACCTATGTTAGGGACACCACGGGATAGTACGAGTCCCTGTGATTAGTACATGCTATATGAGCAACACCACGGGATAGTACGAGTCCCTGTGATTAGTACATGCTATATGAGCAACACCACGGGATAGTACGAGTCCCTGTGATTAGTACACCTATGTTAGGGACACCATAGGTTTGAGTCGCCTGTAAGTGGCGCGGCAATGTGAGAAACAACACCATGTGCCTGCGTTACATTACCTGTGAGTAGTGCCATAATGTATGGAATACCGCGAGTCTACGGCTACTTTTGATTAGTACCGCAACATGACACGTACCAAGGTGTTACTTTACTAGCGATAAGTACCATTATGAGGGGCCGATGAGCTGGATTTTGAACCCCTTTAGAAAACAAGTATCATCGATTCGGGATTGTGCTTTAGAAGCAGTCCCTTGGTCAGCAATACTATTGTTTTACGCTACTTTATGGGAATGTGGGGCATTGCGGGTCGGATCCACTGATTGTTTAAAATTCATATCCATCCATTCATTCTACAGCACGTTTTGAATTCTGGTCAGTGGATGATTTTGGGCTTTAAAATTGTCATTACATTTCGTCTCATTTCGTACCATTATGGGGGGGGGGGCGATGACCTAGATGTTAGGCCCCTTTAAACACAAGCGACTTTCCACAAGGGCCGCACGCTTTTTTGGTTACTTTCTCTGGGCAAAGTAACTTTACCTTCAGTTCCTGTTTGGAGATGGCTTTATGTGGCTCCTTTGCTCAGTGGTTAGCGACCACGGTCTGGCATAGCTTTCATTTACTATCTGACCTCTCTTGGTCAACTCTTGTTCTTTTCCGGCAGTCTTTCATTTTCAACCTTTTCCTTTCTTCTCCGGATGCCTTCATTCTTCATTCTGCGAAGGATTGCATTCCTCCTCTTATTAGGTGTACTGGCCTTCGCTCCACAGGCCGCCTAACTCTATGGTTACTGTAGTTACGTCCTAATGGGCAACTGCTGAGTGGCCTAGTAAGTCTGGATACCAGTAGCTACGGAATGGCAGTAATTTTTTAATTTCGTGTGGCTATTTCTAGCCGAGTGCAGCCTTGTAAAGCAGACCCTCCGATGAGGGTGGGCGGCATCTGCCATGTGTAGGTAACTGCGTGTTATTGTGGTGGAGGATAGTGTTGTGTGTGGTGTGTGAGTTGCAGGGATGTTGGGAACATCACAAAAACCCAGCTCTCGGGCCATTGGAATTAACCAATGAAGGTTAAAATCCCCGACCCGGCCGGGAATCGAACCCGGGACACTCTGAACCGAAGGCCAGTACGCTGACCATTCAGCCAACGAGTCGGACACGGAATGGCAGTGAACATCCCGGACTCATGGCCCTTATAGTGCTCAGGCGGCTAGGACTATACAATCCACCGGTGGTCCCTAATCCATTAAAGGATAGATCCTCACTTATACTATGTGTAAGTAGGGTAGCATCCTGCTTCATGAATGTACCGAGCTCAGAACATTTTAAGCAAGCCTCGGACCTACGGGAGTAAGGGAGTCCTACTCCCATTTGACAGGCGAGGGAGTCCTTGGAAATAACTTGCCGAACGAAATGGAGTTCGATGGGGAGCTATCAATATTAATGGGGCTTATGGGAGAAATAAAGCAGAACTAGCTGAGTGGGCAAAGGAGATGTTCGCCATGCTCGGGGACTATGGGGTTAAGGGTATATTATTAAAATCAATCAAAGGCATTTATGTTGACAATTGGGCTGCAGTGAGAATTGATGGTGGCATGAGTTCTTGGTTCAGGGTGCTTATATGGGTTAGACAAGGCTGTAATCTTTCAACTCTGTTGTCCATAGTTTACACGGATCATCTGCTGAAAGATATAAAGCGGCAGAGAGGGATGTAGTAAGCACTCGGGCCTATCTGACGACTTGGTCTTAATGGCACATTGTGCCGAAAGCATGCAGTCTAATATCTTGAAAGTTGAAAATGGGTGCAGTGACTATGGTATGGAAATTAGCCTTTCGAAGACTGCGTTGATGTCAGTAGGTGAGAAATCCAAGAGAATTGAATGTGAGATTGGTGATACAAAGCTAGAACAGGTAGGTAATTTCAGTATTTGTGATGTGTGTTCTCCCAGGATGGTGATGTAGTGAGATTGAATCAAGGTGTAGTAAAGCTAATGCAGTGAGCTCGCAGTTGCGATTAACAGTATTCTGTAAGAAGGAAGTTAGCTCCCGGACGAAACTATCTTTACATCGGTCTGAAAACAGACCAACTTTGCTTTATGGGAGCGAAGGCTGGGTGGATTCAGGATATGTTATTCATAAGTTAGAAGTAACAGACATGAAAGTGGTCAGAATTATTGCTGGTACGGTCAGGTGAAAACAATGGTAGGAGGGTACTCGGAATGAGGAGGTAAAGGCTGTTAGGAATGAACTCTATGGGTGAAGCTGTACGCATAAACCGGCTTCGGTAGTGGGGTCATGTGAAGGGAATGGAGGAGGATAGGTTACCTAGGAGAATAATGACTCTGTTATGGAGGGTAAGAGAAGTAGAGGGAGACCAAGACGACAATGGTTAGACTCAGTTTCTAACGATTAAAGATAAGAGGTATAGAACTAAATGAGGCCACAACACTAGTTGCAAATGGAGGATTGTGGCAACGTTTAGTAAATGTACAGAGGCTTGCAGACTGAACGATGAAAGGCATAACGGTCTATAATGATGTTATTTAACTCCTCTGTTTGTGTTCGTATCAGTACATTACGAACCGCCACAAAAGTCAAGAAGGGCATTCTGCCGTAAAAGCGAGATCCTATCAAATGTTGACCCAAATAAGTTGCCAGGTGTCTATATATAGACGTTTCCTCACAGTTGTCGTTGGTGGAGGACGCTTCTTTCTACCTTACATTGGTTGACTTTATTCTGAATAATGTGTCTTGTAACAGATGCCATTCACGTTCACGTCATCTAACAACTCAAGACGGGACTGCGCGATGAAGTGCTGGTTCTTTGGTATCTGGGCGAAACTGCAATTTGTTTTTGATCTAGTTAAACTCTCTCGACTCAATTTTCCTCCGTAGGATGGACCACGTCTGGTGGACATGACTCCGGAAGTTCTTGCCAGTCGTCACGCTACCGTCTCAACAGTTGCTGCTTGGTACCTACCGGAGGAACTACTCATGTTCATAAAAACCAGAACACCTTGAAAGACTGGAGGTAGGAAGTTCACATTGACAGGACATGTGCATTAATATGTTCTGAATAAATGATTAGTATTTGAACCATGTTGGCCCTCAGGTTCAAGGTGCACATCGATATCTCGGCTGACCACCACTGACTGGTAAAATGTGCCTGCCGCTATAAACCGAAGGTAATGGATCAGTGTGACTTGAGCAGACGTGCAGGATGCGTCACAGACGTATGCGAGAACCGTATCGTCAAATGAGTTTGAAAGATGGTGCATTATTGGCATGAGAGAAATTGCTGCTCGTGTGGGACGAAGTGTGTCGGCAGTGCAACGGGTATGTCTAGAATGGATCACACAAGGCCGTAGAACACTACGAGATGGGTCTGGTCGCACCACCCAGACCACCCCCTGAGAAGATCAACACATCATCCGAATGGCATTGCAGGACAGATCTGCATCCTTCTCGGCTCTGGCTTAACAGTGTAACCCATCTATCACGAGTGACAGTCCGTCGTCGTTTATTACCGTCTGGGTTACCGGCGCGTCGTCCACTTCTGCGCCTGCTAATGTGCATGAACATGCTAGACTGCAGTGGTGTATGGAACAACGTCACTGGGAAGAGGAGAGGCATTACATTAACTGCATACGCACAAAACATACAACGCCTTACGGTCTGGGGTGCTATTGAGTACAACCACAAACCACAGTTGGTGCACTGCGACCCGTAGCCGGACGACACCCTAGACGCCCTACTTAAGCAGGACAACGCGCGACCACATGTTGCTGCACGAACACGTGTCTTCTTGTTGCCCTGGCCCGCCCGAACACCGGACTTATGACCAATCGAAAATGTGTGGGATATGGTGAAACGGCGGGTGCGGTGTTATGACCCAGTGTCAACCACCAAAGATGAACTGTGGAACAAGGTGATTCGCCATTCGCGCCTTATACGAGTCGATGCCATCACGCATGGAACAGGACCCAGCATCTTCTAGTCAACAGGACACGTGTTGAACCTATGTGACTGAAATGCTAATCGTTTATGCAGAATATACTAATGAACATGTCCTGTGATTATGAACTTCCTGTCTCTAGGCTTTCAAGATGTTCTGTTTGTTATGAACATAGTGTACATTGTTAGGCCTCGCTCACATTTCTCACATGAAATTATATGTAGGCTTGTAAATTCCTTCAGGTTCTCACAACATTTTGAGGAACTCTTCCCGCTGCTTCCTGGTCAATTTCATAAACAATAGCACTGGCGCGCTGTTAGACACTGTCACTTACGGAGCTTCGCGATAATGTACTTCTCTGAAGGAAAATGCCCTTCTCCTGTCCAGCTTATGGCTGCATAGACGGGTTCATAAAGGGCACTGGCGAATCATTTCATAGGTATGTTTCCGTCGAATTCATGTCCGTGCGTATAAAATAAAAATAAAATAAGTAAAGCATCGCAAGTATACTGTAATATCTGAGAATAAAACATGTCGATATCCACACAGTTTTAGAAGTCCCCTATTTACATTGATGAGTACAGCAGAGTGAGCTTTTTGCCCAACAGCTGCTCCGCTCGCTACACTGATTCTGTCGCAGACGATGGCGCCTCTAGTGTATTATTTACTAACACCATGGCCAACTTGTACCTTCCTCAGACTTCGACGTTTCTTTAACATACGTTTTCATGTTCTTATTGCATGGGACGTTTGTATTCCCTTCCCCTTGAGGTAGTTAACGCCCCCTAAAATTCAACAATCGCATGAAAACTACCTTCGTTATCGCTGGGTATTTAACTCCAATGTTGATGGTGCTTTTATGTTAATTTCCTGTGTCTGCTACATGTTAACCCATTAACTACCAAATTTTCTTCCTGTTATTTATCTGTTTTCTAAGTTTTCTATTTAATTTAGCAGCCTGACTAGTGAGTTCGAATATCTATCATGAACCGAAATGGGGATCTCACCACAACAACAGGAAACAGTTGTAAAATCAAAATGCTATTAAATGTAATCTGTAAACGACAAGAAACAAAATAATATATTTAAATCAGAGATTCTATGCATCATACAGGGTTTTAAAATATCCAGAACCTTGACAACCCGTGCCCTTCCTGCAAGTAATATGTTTTAAACAGTTCATGCACTTGAACAAGTTCTGGAAATCAACAAATCGGCACTGCCAACTTGAGGATTGCTTCCAGAGTTATGCAGTTGGTGATCATGGTAGTTAATTTACTCGACCGAAGCAGCCAAATGGGCTATTCTTAACTTTGCTGAAAGCATTTGTTGTCCAGCTGTTGTTGGAAGTGGTGGTAACCCTTTTGATTAACCTTGGCTGGTTCTCTGCCCACAGACCAGCTCTGAAGTGCCCACAACTTCCTTAATTACTCCCAGGACTCGCTCTCGCAAGTTTTGATTCTTTTTTTACCTATTGAATTCTCGTCAGACATAAGAATACATCAACATTCTGATGGTGTGAGTTGTTTTCTCGCCATGAGCCGTAAATAGCTTGGGATTTGTAGTGATTATAGTTGTAGTACTGACAGTTTATTATCTTTTCCTACTACCTGTGTGCGGTTCCGTCTTGGAGGCAATGGTTTGAAGTTGTACTGTTACACAGATGGTGCTTAAGTAAATATATTTGGTTATGTCATTCGCAATGTAAGTGACTACAAGTTTCCTTCCGTACCTTAGTCCGATCGTCTGAGGTGAGTTCTAGAAATGGGAGTTGTCGTTAAGTCTGTTGCAATGCTCATCAAGGTACATATCGTAAGAAATTAGAATTACCATATACATCATCATGACAAAGTTCCATTACTAGCTGTAGTAGAAGCACGTAGCATGGACTGATTACGTTTGTGTCCACCACTCATGTCGGTCCCCAAATTCTGAGGCACCTGTTCCTGTCAGCGGCTTGTGAGGCACTCGCTTACTTGCTCTACCGAGTCACAATATAACTGTGTTCTGCTGGACAAGCTCATTTCATCCTTGTGATGCCTCTTGACTACCCGTCGCGTGAATGCGGCCGCATTTTGTTGATTTGATCGTAATTAATTTCAAAGAGTCCGCCTCTGTGGTGTAGTGGTTAGTGTGTTTCGCTACCACCCCCGGAGGCCCGGGGTCGATTCCCGGCTCTGCCACGAAATTTCAAAAGTGGTATGAGGGCTGGAACGGGGTCCACTCAGCCTCGGGAGATCAACTGATTAGAGGTGGGTTCGATTCCCACCTCAGCCATCCTGGAAGTGCTTTGCCGTGGTTTCCCACTTCTCCTCCAGGAAAATGCCGGGATGGTACCTAACTTAGGTCAGGGCTGCTTCCTTCCCTCTTCCTTGCTATCAGATACAGGTTTATTGAACCTTAACAGGCCTTAGCCCAATACAGAGTTCAAATCCATGATAGGATTAGCAAACAAAACCATATAGAAATTGAAAACAAATGGCCAACGGTCAACACACTCCCGGATAGCCGCTGGCCGTGTGAATAAATCTAATCTACCGATATACCGAGCTCGATAGCCGCAGTCACTTAAGTGCTGCCAGTATCCAGTAATCGGGAGATAGTGGGTTCGAGCCTTACTGTCGGCAGTCCTGAAGATGGTTTTCCGTGTTTTCCCATTTTCACACCAGGCAAATGCCGGGGATGTACCTTAATTAAGGCCACGGCCGCTTCCTTCCAATTCCTAGGCCTTTCTTAACCCATCGTCGCTGTAAGACATATCTGTATCGGTGCAATGTAAAGCAAAAAAAATCTACCGATATAAGTACTGAACGGGTAGTGGGCCCTTCACGCAGTGACCACTACCCGGCGAGGCCTTGAGAGCGCGAGGCTTCTCGCGGTAACAGAGTGGGTCCACCAGGCAATGCCCATCGCGCACATGAATCTGCTGCTTACCACATGTGCAGTGATTCAGGGGTCTCGAGGTTGCTCACGAGTCTATGAGAATTATGGACTAATAAAATAATAGTAATAGCTCCTCCCATCAGTGCTAACTACTGAGTGGAGCCTGGAAATGATACGCAACCTGCTTAGGCTACTGCAGGCGACACCCGACCTTGCCTGGCTCTGCCAGTCTGCAAATACCTGGTAACATCCCGCTTGCCGCTGAGTGCACTGACTTTTCTGCTTGCTCAGGACAGACCTCTTGCTTACCATTTGTATATTACATTCACATAAAGTCTTCACTGCACTTACTCAATCTGCTGAGTTGTGCCTGCCTATCTCACAACATATGCATTGTTCTACTTAGGGCCTGTACTACGACAGCCAGATAAAAGTGCGGTATAAATTTATTTGGCAGTTTGGACATTTATCTGGAAGTTCGGTTGAAAACGCGTACTACGACTTTCGTTTATGTGCAACCTGGGAAAATATTCTCGAGGTTAGTTATGCCGAAGTTGGAGAGGCTGTTAACGTTCTTATCTGGGACTTCGCTCCTATCGGGGACGCTACTGTAAAGAATCAAGGTGGCTACACATCGAGATGAATCTACATCTGCATGATGCTGTGCGAAATTAAGTTGTTACAATGTAATCTATGTATATATTCATCAAGTACGTAATGCTTCATGTCCAGCTATCACAGAATTCTTAAAGATTTCCCAAGCTAGCAAGTTGTTGCGACTGACTATATCAGTAGTAAACAAACAGCCAACGGGAAGCTTCATGGGTAGCCGTGGTCGTTAGGGCAACATCGTTTGCTGCTATGCAGTTTTTCGTGGGCTCGAGTCCCAATAGTCTAATATTGTTTACCTTCTAAATGATAGTCGGTAGGGTACTAGAGGTGATAGTACACATTTCCTAATCATTAGAATGCATGTCAAGAGCGTGGGTTCTATTCCAAATCTATCCGCAACGCACATACGGAGTAAAGGTATACGACGTTGTTCATGGCGATTCGTCCGTCGAATGAGGATATTAAGGAGGTTATATTTCTTTTACTTCATAACAACTTGCTACAAAAGTTTTTACGCTGAAGTGAGACAAATGCATGCCAGTTACTATTCTCACATTGTATTGAAAAGAAAGAAATTAACTACTTATTCAATGAGCAAACAATACATTGAATTAATGAACGTAAGTTTTCGTGGCTCATTGTATTAACATAAAGAAATAAATGAACTGGATTAAAGCCACTATATATATATATATTTATTAATAATAAAGCCAAGTTTTCAACCAAATTGCATTGGCCTTCATCAGGGCATGTGAAGTTTTGCCTCCGACAGTGAGCAAAGAAATTATCTGAAGGAACATGGAAGTCATGCCCGTCTATCCATGGCCTATCCCACTAACTGGACTCAAGGATCGTGGCGCTGTGCTGTGGTGGTTGGGAGGGAAGTTACTTATGCACCGCCCTCTGTCGACAGTTTGAGTGCGTCCCGCTGTGCCATGGTGGTGTTATGCATGTATTTCTGCAGTACAGGTCTCCATGTATTTGATAACTTGAAGCCGTCTTCCCTGTTGATGTTATTTGGGCGCAGCTCTATCTCTATGGCTTCCCTCACAAGACGAGCATAGAAGTCTGGCCCCAGGGGCTCTGAACTTTGGAGCGTGGGTTGGCGACCACGGGGCCCTCAGCTGAGTCCTGGCATTGTTTCCACTTACTTGTGCCAGGCTCCTCACTTTAATCTATCCTGTCCGACCTCCCTTGGTCAACTCTTGTTCTTTTCCGACCCCGACGCTATTAGGTTTGCGAGGGCTAGGGAGTCTTTCATTTTCACGCCCTTCGTGGCCCTTGTCTTCCTTTGGCCGATATCTTGATTTTTCGAAGTGTCGGACCCCTTCCATTTTTCCCTCTGATTAGTTTTATATAGAGGATGGTTGCCTAGTTGTACTTCCTCTTAAAACAATAATCACCACCACCACCACGCATAGAAGTCTTTTACAGGCGCGATGACCTTCGCCTGGTCAAAGAGGATTTCATGGTCTGTACTGTAGAAATGTTCTGCTATGGCAGACTGGCTTATAGCGTTCTCCGTGGAGGATGAAAGAGCGACATTCTTTACCGATCTGATGTGCTCTTTCACTCTGGTGCTAACAAGCCTTTTTGTGATGCCAACATATGAACAACCACAAAGACATGGAATTTCATATACGCCCGTTGTTTGAAGACGTGGCTTCTCTTTGACTGGTCGAAACAGGGATTTGAGGTTCCGGTCTGCGGTGAAAACTGGAATTATATTGTACTTCTTAAGAATGCGCCCTATTCTGTCAGTTATACCTGCCACGTAAGGAAGGTATACTTTTTGCTGTGGTCCTGGTTGGTGTTATTCGAGTTAGGCTCCTTGATCTTCACAGCTCGTATTATGTCTCCAGATGTATAGCCGTTTTTCTTCATGGATGTTGTCAGTTCTCTCATTGCACTCGAGCGGTTATCATCGTCTGCAACATTATTCACCCTAATATATAACGTTCGAGGGAGAGCTGCTTTTTCGGAGGGGTGGTGATGTGAAGACTTATGAAGGTATCTTTCAGAATGTGTAGGTTTCTTGTACATTGCATGGCCTAGTGTACCATCGTTCTGCTTGAATACTAACACATCAAGAAAAGGTAATTTGCCTTCATTTTCTACTTCCATTGTAAAGAATGTCGCTCTTTCATCCTCCACGGAGAACGGTGCATCAATAACTTCCCTCCCAACCACCACAGCACAGCGTCACGATCCTTGAGTCCAGTTAGTGGGGTAGGCCGTGGATAGTACGGGCATGACTTCCATGTTCCTTCAGATAATTTCTTTGCTCACTGTTGAAGGCAGAACTTCACATGCCCTGATGAAGGCCAATGCAATTTGGCTTTATTTTTAATAAATATATTATATAGTGGCTGTAATCCAGTTTTTATTTCTTTATGTTAATGATCAGTGACATTGATCACGAATATAAACTTTACTTTCGCCGTAACGCGCATCCTCGTAAATAGTACTAGACAAAAAAACCTTTTGCGTTCAAGTTACATTTTCAGTGTTTTTATTTTCTATAACAGTTTCAGTTTCGTTATAGAGTTAAATAATTTTAAAATGTCTTCGTATGTGTATTGGCACCTTTCCCATCATCCCTATAGCTCATGGGACCATGTGGCAACAAAAGTAACCCTGTCGGGTCATAGACACACGGGACCATGCTCCATGGAAGGCGATAGTCAAGGGTCCTTTTCGGCCTGTGACAATGCCGTCTCATCGGTATTGTATATAATTAATCCACTCACATGAGACGACAAATGCCCTTACGGCGCAGCAAAGTCACTGCTACTCTCCCGTTCCTAAGATCTGAACCCCGGCCTCTAAAGGTCGCAGACCGTCCGCGGCTGTGAAAAATATTCCTTACGACTATCTTAAAGGCATACAGTGAACGGAAGAGGTTGTGGATGCTGAATTTCGACATAGATAGGCACTCGTTGAAATATGTACAAATCTATTGCAACCTTGACAGACTAACATAAATTTGACAAATATAAAACACTTGTTTAGCAACGGAAAAATCCGTGCTACCATTCACATCAGCTGTCTCATCCACATTCCAAAGAAAATATCTATGTGGATTACAACAAAATCTTTGATACAAGAGAACCTTCCTTCATGATCATTGATTTGATCGATACCTTCCTCTCTGTACAAAGAAGAATGTCCGAGAGGATGACAATTCTTGTTCACATCACATTTCTACCTCTTTGTTTTTTTGGTCTATCAACTCGCTGAATTTAAACTGTTGAGTGCTACAGAAACAATCATAATAACCCTTAGATATTTACAGTTTTAAGCTATGCCCCTCCAAATGCAAATATTCCACGGGAGTAAATCCACATTACTTATTTAAAATTTATTTACACTGGAAAAATTCCGTCTTAGAGTGGCCGTCTAACTTAAGTTTACCGCCACCAAATATCTATAAAATAAAATAAATTGGAGAAAAAGATCAAATACTCCTGCGATACAATAAAATCCCATCAATCTAAACATGGTTACTAGCCTCCCATAATAGAATTAAACCGTACACAGACTTATCATCGAAACCCGTCATTTACAACCACTATCAATGGACTTTCTCGAAGTCTAAATTCAAAAAGAACACTAATTAACTAAAAACATGATCACACTCTGAAAGAGAAACATATATTATGCACATACAAAGAAAGCAATGGCTGTATTTTGTCTCGTAAAAATCCGCTACATGTGCGAGCTGCCGTTCTCATCTGTGCTACCGAGGTTCGAACACAAGACACTGGTCGTCTCCATCAAGGATGCTGAAATCAAGCCCTAGCTACCTTAATCATGTAAAGTACAGTCATAAATTTCTACATGGCTTTGGATCATGGCTTGTGGCGTGTGTGGTAGCTACGTAAATATTCTGTCTTTTATTCACAGAAAAGCATACTGGTAGAAAGAACCAAATTCCTTCGCTGGGCTGCTCACTCAGCTGACCTCTCCCTACAGGGCTCTCTCCCTCTGGGTTGTAAATCACGACTGTTGCCTGCTTCTCTGCCACCAGGCTAAATACACAATTCGACCCGCTTACTATAGGTCAGTGTGTCAATAAATTCACTCGATTGAACTGACGCATTGTATTCATGCTCAAATCAGCTCATACACTTTCTATATCCAAGAATTATCTCTCATATTAGGCCCCTACATCATATCAAATTCCCTCAACTCTCCAGAGGTCTGGGGTTCAACCAAACGTTCTCTTCCCCGTAACATTTACCACACTTCCGTCAGCTTACAACAAAATAACGATGTTCCCTAATCTCTGACCACTGAGGCGAGAGTGTACCTGACATCCCCTAACTTGATGATCAAATATATCGGCATAAAATCACCGATCAAATTAAAATGAAAATGATCATAATAATAATAATAAAATTAAAATTAAATATCAGAATTTACCAACACACTAAATGGACATTTACTTGTGTGCGTGGGAGGGCGGATATTCGGACCTCTGCACAGAACTCTTCACACAACTTCAAATACAGCCCAAATCTTACACTAGCATGCAGGGCAATCTACTGTTTGCTACTTTTAAAATAGAGTGCTGTAGATATACCACGCTTGTATCTGTTCAGGCACATGTTGAGGATCCTGTAGCCCAATAATCCCTACTCATCTTATCCACTCACACAGATGAGGTTCGCGACATTAACCTGCCAAAATTTCGACTTATTTTCCCCCAATTCTCCTTAACAGCACTCGTCAAACCCAAATACAATAACATGTCCATGCAGTCACTAAAAGGGGTCCCAAATTTTATACATTCCTTCTAGTTCATTTCCTTCCCATATACAATCAAATTATTTAAACTAAACTGGACTATACTGACCACTCTAAGCGAAGTAGCCTATCAATTATACATCATCATTAACCCTATCCTTACATTAATTTCTATTTACAAGGGGAAACATAGCTCAGTACTCAGCAGTTTGGTGCATCCTGGCCCGTCCTGCCGATGGCGATCACTCCATGACGCTGGCTCGTTGAGTTCTTGACGTTTCTTGAATAATCCATATTGGTGGTATTGGGAACACTGGAAAATACATTTTACACAGCTTTACACACTTCTTGTTCACACGACACCTTCAAACTTCCCCTTCTCCTTTCTCTGGCTAATGAACGTTACGTGTTGATAATTTTAATAGATAACTCAGCTAGTCTGCTTCACGGACATTCACGGTATTCTCACTGCTAAGTTTATCGCCTCGGTTTGCCGTGACGTCAGCTAACTGTATATACACTGACTGACAGAGCAAATGCAACACCAAGAAGGAGTGGTCAGAACTTTATGCCAATTGCAGGGTAGACTGACGTCACTGAGGTATGCTCATGATGTGAAATGCGCCGCTGTGCTGCGCACGTAGCGAACGATAAATGGGACACGGCGTTGGCGAATGACCCACTTCGTACCGTGATTTCTCAGCCGACAGTCATTGTAGAACGTGTTGTCGTGTGCCACAGGACACGTGTATAGCTAAGAATGCCAGGCCGCCGTCAACGGAGGCATTTCCAGCAGACAGACGACTTTACGAGGGGTATGGTGATCGGGCTGAGAAGGGCAGGTTGGTCGCTTCGTCAAATCGCAGCCGATACCCATAGGGATGTGTCCACGGTGCAGCGCCTGTGGCGAAGATGCTTGGCGTAGGGACATGTGGCACGTGCGAGAGGTCCAGGCGCAGCCCGAGTGACGTCAGCACGCGAGGATCGGCGCATCCGCCGCCAAGCGGTGGCAGCCCCGCACGCCACGTCAACCGCCATTCTTCAGCATGTGCAAGACACCCTGGCTGTTCCAATATCGACCAGAACAATTTCCCGTCGATTGGTTGAAGGAGGCCTGCACTCCCGGCGTCCGCTCAGAAGACTACCATTGACTCCACAGCATAGACGTGCACGCCTGGCATGGTGCCGGGCTAGAGCGACTTGGATGAGGGAATAGCGGAACGTCGTGTTCTCCGATGAGTCACGCTTCTGTTCTGTCAGTGATAGTCACCGCAGACGAGTGTGGCGTGGGCGTGGAGAAAGGTCAAATCCGGCAGTAACTGTGGAGCGCCCTACCGCTAGACAACGCGGCATCATGGTTTGGGGCGCTATTGCGTATGATTCCACGTCACCTCTAGTGCGTATTCAAGGCACGTTAAATGCCCACCGCTACGTGCAGCATGTGCTGCGGCCGGTGGCACTCCCGTACCTTCAGGGGCTGCCCAATGCTCTGTTTCAGCAGGATAATGCCCGCCCACACACTGCTCGCATCTCCCAACAGGCTCTACGAGGTGTACAGTTGCTTCCGTGGCCAGCGTACTCTCCGGATCTCTCACCAATCGAACACGTGTGGGATCTCATTGGACGCCGTTTGCAAACTCTGCCCCAGCCTCGTACGGACGACCAACTGTGGCAAATGGTTGACAGAGAATGGAGAACCATCCCTCAGGACACCATCCGCACTCTTATTGACTCTGTACCTCGACGTGTTTCTGCGTGCATCGCCGCTCGCGGTGGTCCTACATCCTACTGAGTCGATGCCGTGCGCATTGTGTAACCTGCATATCGGTTTGAAATAAACATCAATTATTCGTCCGTGCCGTCTCTGTTTTTTTCCCAACTTTCATCCCTTTCGAACCACTCCTTCTTGGTGTTTCATTTGCTCTGTCAGTCAGTGTATCCTAATATCCTGTCTAGTTCGTCTGTTCTTGAACACTTATCACTCCCCGTTATTTAGTGCAATAATTTCATCCTGAATTCTGTTCATAATTTAACGTGGATTTTTACAGTACTCTATCACACGTCTATTTTGTAACAATGTTTTCTAATACTAGAATTATATTCCTCGAAATTGATCTCTCTCACTGCTACGGAAATTAGTCTCAAAACTAGCGTCCTCCGTCCGGATTTTGATACTCCATAGCGTAATAACTACACAGTCATAATATACGTCGTAATTTCGCGTACTTACTGGCTGCTTCGCGGCGATATGTCATGCACGCATCACTGTCGTGCAATTGCTTTCTCTGTTATCAATGCACAAGGGAAACCATCTGAATTACACTCCCGTTTTCGATCACTATGGCAGTACCGCTCGCGAACCGGCCGTCGTTTCGCCTCCGAAGCTCCTTCTCGACTCTGTCACCCTCGGAAATGCAATCACTTATAGGCTAACCAGGGGTGGGGTGGTTCCATGGACATTGTCCCCACTCTAATTTTGACATCGCGTGAACCAACAGGTATATGAAAATCAGCTACGCGCCGGATTGTGTGACCCAGTAATCGCAAGTACTCATTCTTAAGCGGAGCACGGAATGATCAGTAATTTTGTAGTACTTTATTCATATAAAATCGGAGTGGGGAGGGGCGTCTCCAGTAGCATCTGGCTTCACAGTTAGCGTGAGGACGCCAGACCAGTTACGTAATCTTATTTAGACGCATTTTCGTAGGTGACATTCTTCTACCTTGATTTCTAATTTTGCCATTTATCCAATATTCTTCTCATTGCTCTGACATGTGCCTCCTGGTTAATTTAGCCTTTATTAAGCCGAAAACACCTCTGAAATCACCCCCTCGCTTTGGCATCACTGTGCGTTGGCATTTGTTTTCAAGGAGGAGTCAGCAAAAACTGTATTCTTCTCCTTCTTCCACGACGCGCGCTCAGTTCGGGGGTTTTCTGAGCCATCAACTGCATGCTCTAGGCGCCTCTGTGTCGCGAAGTATTGTGCAATATGATGCAACTGCCAGCATCCACACAAAGGAAGCTACACGCCTACTTCTATCCCAGTTATATAAATCGAAATAAATATTCACTGTGACGATACGGTCACATCTGCCCCTCTGTTGGTTTCAGGAAATTTGGGACGGAGTTTCGAATTTCTTGAGCAATGATTTTTAATTCCGTTTTAAAAGACATCTCCTCTGACTGCTCTAAGCTTTTGTGGCTCTAAAATCAGCTGGGCATTCTGTCTTTCAAGTAAGAAACATATTCATCCCGAAGCTTTGCGTCTCTGACATTATTCCAGGCATTCCTCACAACACTGGTTGTTCTGGTTCTCTTGTTCTTCAGTCGTCATCACGTGGACCACCGTATCTTCTGCAACGTCCTCTTCCTCGTCCAACGGATCTTCATCGTCGCCTCTCTCCGGATCATCTTCTTCTTCCTCGGCGTTCTCAACTAATTGACCGACGTCTATTCCGCTACTTCCTGGAGGATGGTATCGCTTTAAATTCGCGGCGTTATACACCGTCCATACTCTGGACCTTGTATGAATTGTTCTCCAGGTTTTCAATAATCCTATATGGCCCAATGTATAATTCCGCAAATTTATGGTAGATTGTCTTCGCGGGATCGAAGATTGCTGGCCGTTTTACGAGAACAAGTTCTCCTACTCGCAACGGACGATGATACCTTTTCCCACGAAGACGCCTTAATCTTTTCTCCGGCTATTCCTTCAAGTATTCAGCAGTTGTTTGGATGCAGAGTTCTGAGGATAAGCGGGGGTCTTGAGGGCATTGGATTGCATCATTCCAAGGTCTCTTTGGAACCTCGTTAAAATTGATGACACTTGGAATCATGCCAGTTGATTCGAGGACCGTCCCATTATCACATTCCTCAATAATAGAAGAACGTCCACCCATCGCGAATGTTGCCGGGAACAATAGATTCGGCAAAACTTGCCTATTTCCCTCATGATCCGCTCAGCGGGATTGGAATCGGGGTGGCGGATCGAACTCAGGTGATGCTTCACCCCTAGTCGTTCAATGTCACGTTTAAATGCCCCCGAAGTAAACTGCGAACCGTGGTCTGTTAAAACGCATTCCGGCTTCCCCATCCTGGGACTGATTTTCGTCTTTATTTTGTTTATGACAGCTCTAGTGTTTGCCTTTTGAACAGGACAAAGCTGGATGTATTTTGAAAAGATATCGACGCATACCAGAATGTGCTGCATTCCGCGTCGTGCCCGGGACAACAGACCATAGAAATCTAATGCGAAAGGGCCGATGACCTTCGATGTTAGGTCCCTTAAAACAACAAGCATCTAATGCGAAAAGCTCTTTGGGCTTCTTTGGCAACAAAGGTCGCGGCAATTCCTTCAGTAAAAAGGTGTTATGTTTTACTCTCTGGCAAGTATCGCACGTCATCAAAACACGGCGGACCGTCTTCCTTAGGTTTGGCCAGGTGAAAGTTTCCTTCAAAGTAGACACGACCTTGTCTATCCCCGCGTGACCAATGGCTCGGTGGACCAACCAGATCAAACCTTCCTGCAAGACGGGCGGTACTGCAATTCTATATCCAGTATGGCTATCGTCAACAAATTTGTGCCAGATCCCATTGAAATAGTTATATTGTTCTGCTTTTTTCTCGAATTCTGGATATTCGGCGGTACCCGGTTGTACTTCCCGCTTGAAAAATTTGATCAACTTGCCTGTTTCCTGGTATCTTTCCTGTTCTTCCCCAATGGTTTTCAATTTATCTAAAGTAGCACGGTTTTCATCTTCAAGCTGGATATGGTAAATGGAGGTTTCACTGGAGTCCGGGTTTCGACTCAACGCGTCAGCAATAAGTTTATTCTTCCCAGCCCAGTGCTCTATAGTCAAGTCAAACTGTTGGACAAAGAGACACCAACGGTTGACCCTTTCACTTGTCATAGTTGACTTGAGCATGAACGTCAATGCTTTATGATCCGTCCGCAGGACAATGGGGAAGCCATAGATATACTTCCGCCAATGACCTAGGGCTGTTACGATAGCCAACATCTCAAGCTCCGTCACTGTGTACTTTAATTCATGAGCTCGCAATTTGCGGCTCATAAATGCCAACTGTGTAATTTTGGGTTGTGCCTCAAGATCTTCTTGATATAAGACGGCGCCGACCCCAATTTTCGACGCGTCCGTTTGTACAACAAATTCCTTGGAATAGTCTGGGTATCCTAATTTCACGCTGTTAGCGAGGAGTTCCTTCGTTTTGTTGAAGGCAGCTTCGCAATCCTCATCCCACTTCCAACGATTATTCTTTTTTTAATAAGTTTTGTAGAGGTGCCACAACCTCCGTGTACCCAGGACAGTGGTCAGAAAAGAAGTTACATATGCCTAAAAATTGCTGAACATGTTTGACACTAGTCGGTCTTGGAAAATTTTGGATCGCCTGGATCTTTACATGGTTTGGGATCACGCCTTCGGAATCTATCACGTGTCCCAAAAATAGAATACTCCTCTGGCAGAATTGAGATTTTGAAAGATTTACTTTGAAGTTATTGCGTTCCAAATCCAGTAAGAGCTTCTTGATCTTCTCTAAATGGTCCTCAGCTGTCTCGGATGCCACCAAAATATCATCAATGTATCTCACAGCGAATGCTTTCACCTCTTCACTAAGATTCCTATCGAGTGCTCGAATAAGAGCGGATCCAGCGTTCATGATCCCGAAAAATAAAAATCTCTGATTAACCTTAATCTGCAATTACTGGGTCGAAGCAAACATCTCTCTGGGCTTTAGAGGTTATATGTATCAAAATCCGCAACCAGTATCAAAAGCAAAGTGAACCAGAGAACGTAGTATCAGAAACAATGAATTTAATTCATATTAATAGTAAACAAATAAATATGAGCGTACAGATTACAGTGTGTGGAGCTTGGCTGTGTCTGTAAAAAGAGCTGGGAGCGTGGTCCTTACCGAAGACGGTGAGAGCAGTTTTAACGATGTACGAGGGCCAGTTCACTCACAAATTGACAGATTATTCACTTTTTGAACGGGCAGGAGCAATTGTGACGTCTTATCAGACATGGGTTGTTTTCCTCCCGGCTTGAGGTTCTCTCTCTTCGCCGCATGCGCTTTCTGGAAAACGACGATAACTGTAAAGATCAACAATTTATTTTGGTAAATATAACGTTATTAATCTGAAAATGTGGTTTGTAAGTTCAAGGTTGACGTTTGCCTGCAAACTACTACTACTTTACATACTTGACGGCAAACGCTAAGAAAGATGGCCCCGGTGTTTTACTTCCTTCACTACAATCGTCACTGTTCGGGTCCCTTCCCTTCTAGACCTAGATCTTTCTCTGTAGATGTTATGTGGAACGATGAAAAACGTAAGCTCTCACACACCTACCGGGGATCCACATAGAGAGCTGCTCTCGTAGGGTATAAAGGTAAAAGATAATACCGGACGAGAAGAAGTTTGGATTAAATGGAAACAACTAGGACTACTGGTTGGATCCCCTTGCTCTAAGCGGCAGCACCATGTCTGTTTTACATACGCGCCTCTTACGTGTTTTTGGACGTCGAGAAACTCCGCCTTGGTGCGGATGAAGTTACGTTACCTAGCCATGGGCTGAGTTGTGCAACATCCTCTGTGTGGCGCGACCGCTGCTCAGCCGGAGTCGTGTGTTCAGCCCGAGCAATCCTCTGGGGCCGGCATCTCGCCGTCAGATTGTAACCACGTAGGCTGAGTGGACAGATCCAGGTAAGAGGCAGGCACGCTACCCGTAGAGCGCGGTGCCGACAGTGTGTCGATGCGGCGTAAAAATGTCAGTCCGGACACTTACAGGTCTTGTACGTCGCTGCTGCTGCCCATCTCGCAACGGTTTGATACAGGAAGGGAATTATTCACCACAGTTTCCACAATGACTCTCCGACATTAGTTTGAGGCGAAACAGGGTTCACAGTAGGGGGAGGGTGGCAGATAGGTCTTGCTGCATCTTCGTGCTTCACATCTTCAGCAAAGGTACACGCAGCTTCTAATTCAAGAAAATTAGACTCTTCGTGAGGGAGAGGTAGGATCGATAGACAAGGGAATACCTTTCAGAATATGGGCCACCATTTCCTCTTCTGGCACCGAAATTCGAAATACCTTGCAATAAAACTGCAAGTCTAGTACATAGTTTAAAAGATTTTCATGGAGCAATTGAGTCAGAAAACAATACTGAGGAATCAAAGTTTGCAATGCTAAGGAAGGAATAAATTTAGATAATACAAGTTCATGAAATTCCATAATCGTTAAGTCATCAACGGAATATACACTACCCGACTCTGTCATTTCTACCAGGAACCTCAGAAACCTGGTACTTTCTTCAATTGAATTGACGGAGAAATTTTTAACTCCGTTGAAAAGGTCCTTTAGTGAAGAGTGAGAAGGAGCACAATTTAAACGAGCTAACAGATTCTCAAGAACAGGGGAGACTGCACAACATGAAGCTTGATTATTAAGTGAGGCATCAACATGACTAGAAGCATTATTAGAATTAGGAAAAGAGGAGGTTTCCCTCTCAACAACCGATGAATTCTCCATATCCTTACTTGCTAGCATTATGTCTAGTTCAGCAGAAATACTAGAAGCAATGGTCAGCAGTGTAGTACTTTCAGAAACAAGATTGGGTTGGGGACACATAGTAATCAAATCTTGGATGCGATCTAAATAATGCCACACCCTAGCCTCAAGTCTGTTAATCTGCCCCATTAGTGGGGGAAGTTTCAATGAATTCTTGTCTGACAATTTCAATTTCTGTAAGAGAATCGGTAATTAAATTTAGGGACTCACCAAAGTTGCAGCACATCTTTACAGAATCTAGATTAATAGGAACCTGGACATACGATGTCAGCAAAGCAGCGCACTCAGCAACAGTGTTAGCAGGATTGATGCCCCTGATAGTGAGTTCATAAACTAGCTCTGATTTCCTGAGCTGGTATGGGAACAGCACAGCCCTCGCCATAGTTGAGGTACATGAAACAATAAATTAACAAATTAATCCAAATAAAAGCGTTCCTTTCACAGGATGATACATTACAAGTTTCAGTTTTTACTCTCTTTGAATCCACAAATAATTTAAAATTACCCCATGACCAGGTTTTTTTAAAGTCGCAGGGAGGTGTCCGTGAAGCCCCTCTGTTGCTCTGGACTGCTCCGTGTCAGGCTCATCATTAATGACCAATAGTCTCTAGTGGCGGAGATAAACTTGGGCCAAGCTGACTTGCCCCCGTAATTAGGATAATTAATTATGTGAGGGACAGAGCTCGAGCAAGAAGATACGCAATGCGTACAAAAGGCAGCAAGAAGGTTTCATGTGTGACAGCTGGGGAGAAAGAGAGAATGGTAATGAGGGAAACCATTTGACATAGAGCCGAGCCTCTGCACCGCACGGTGTGTCCATTCTTTATGCAGGGAAGTGGCTTTTACGTTTTATTAAGGGACTAGTGACCCGCCCCTTCTGTTTGCAGGCTGCGTTGCGAGCATCTTTCAACAAAGCGACGATAACCGTTAAACCAACTATCAAAGGTATATGCTGTAAGACCTTTATTGACGTAAGGGAACAATTTATTTTGAGATCAATATCAACAGGTTATTTCTAGTTGAGGTTTTATTTTGTAATAATAATTTGTAATAGTACCTGATGGCACGTTGTAAATGCTTTGGCCATTGTAGACACTGAGCTTGCGCCATTTCGGACTGATAACGCACCTCACTTTGATATCCTCAATTTTAACATACTTCATCGTATTAAAATGAGGGCTACCTTTAACATTTTGTGCTCACCACACACACTTGGCAACGTAAGCGCTCAGATGTCCGTTTTTCATTTGTTTCGTTCACTAAACTCATAGATTAATGTTCGATATAGTGATGGGTCGTTCATGAACGAACTGACTCTTTTGAATGACTCATTGGAGAGAACTAGTTCAGAGCTAGCCCTCTCATTGAGAGTCGACTCTTGTAAGAGCTAGCTCCCTCCTGAACCAAACCCCTCCCTTTTTAGACAATATCAGACATATTATGATACGCACAACGGGAAAATCGAGGCGTGGACCTCGACTAGGAAAGGCTAATGACACAGCCGTGAACTGGAAATGTCCCTCATTTCAACGCAGTATAGGATAAACACTAAGGCTACTAATAGTAAAAAACGAATTAAATTCAAATGAGGGTTTATTGGAAATAGTAGAAAAATTAAAAAAAGGAACAAATAAGAAATGAAGCCAGCAATCAAAAGAGATAATACATACACGTTCAATACCCATCCAACTGGAGATCATATCATTGATGTGTGACCACATCTTTTCTTTTCAAAACACCAGGTTGAAATTATTAATATAACGCACTCACCTTTTCAACAGTAGTCTCGCTACATAATACCGTGATGCAATTACAATCCACACGAAGTAATTCAATCATTCTTTCAGCGAGCATAATAAAATTCCAAGCCCTCGCGTCTATTATTATTTCCACATCGTCTCAACAATTACTACACATCATAATTCCCCACGCAGCGAAGAGCAGAAAAGAATAGTAGACAATAAAACCCAGAGAAACATAAACAAACACACAAGATCACATTTTAGCACAGAGAGCAGCATCTCTGGACCAAAGAATTAAAGTTCAAAACCAAAGAGAAGCACAGGCATTTGCATAGCCCGAATGAAAATAAACAACATGGCGGCCTCCACGTCAACAAACGGCCAGGACGGACACCAAGGCAAAACAAGAATAACCCTACCCACGACAAGCATGAGGTCCAGAAAAGATTAAAATATTTAAAAAACTGATCGATACGTCATCCTTATTCTCCTTTCACACGCCCACACACGCAAACAAACACATACACACTGCCAGCATCGGCACATGATACGAGCAGTTGCACCAGTAAACAAATTGAACACAAACTCGTATAATGTGACCCACCTGATCACAAATATGGGATAGCGTGCACAGCTTAGGCAATTAGCAGCAACATATTAGTGACCTAACGGTCACGCATAAGCCCATCACTTATGCACTCCGTACGACCCGAAATGGATCTCCGAGCCGAGACGCAGGGCATTCATTCATACGATGGCAAAGTATTTTACAATGCAGTGCACCAAAATAAATCAGAGACCCAGCCACGAGCACAATGCTATCACGTCAACAACAGACACACAACCCATTCTCGCTCTGAGTACAAGGGCGCATATCACTCAGCTATGCATGATAGTAAAGAATGCCTTACAAACACCGTAAAAGCATGGTTAAAATAAAGATTAACTTACCTGCCATATCAGTAATTTAAATAATAAGAAGCAAGGTAGTATGGGTCATGTTTGAATCTGTTATAAACCCATTTATAACATAAGAACGCCGCTCCAATCTGGGAGGGCTCCATCTTTATATTCAGCACTCACAATGCAAAGATTCACTCCAAAGAGATAAGACAAAGGTCTCGCCGAAAGAACGATCCTCCGTGCACACGACCGAGGGAGCTGCCCTCTAGGGTACAATAATGGAAATACACAAGTCAATTACGGTGAGGCTGACACAAGTTCTTTGCAATATAGAAAACATCAATTTAATGAACATGCCATATTAGCATATTCCACTCCTTGCTCCTTGAGAGCTAGTCATTCAATTACGAGTCGAATCTTGTATGAGCTAGCTCCTCCTTGCTCCTTGAGGTAGTCGTTCATTTACGAGCCGACTCTTTTATCAACTGCGACTCCGAGAAAGAGCTAGCTCGTCACATCGACTCTCGTTCATTTCTAACCAATACCATGCCTCAGATAATCACGAGGCTACTCTTCCCGCACTCAGTCAGTGCTGTGAGTGCAATGGTTGTGGTCTGTCTTCTAGGTACGTTTTTGTGCCATAGTTCTGGCAACTTGCTACCTAACGAAACAATGAAATGAAATAAACAGCATGTTACTGAGCAATACTTACCAGTTCACTTCCTGTATGCATTCATAATCTATGAAGGATTGACACGCCCTCTCACACAAGTGATATCAAAATGATGTCCGCCTAGTGACACCATGGGGTAAGCGTATCACAACAAGGAAGCAACAAAACCAAAATGCAACCAAAACACAAAAACAAAATTAAAATAAATGTGGAAGAGTGAATATTAAACACAAGGGATCCATTTCCCAAGGAACAAAGGGTGGAATCAACAAGGGAACCAGAACAAGCATCTACAAGAACAATTTGTACACCCTTTTCAAAAATTATAAATCAGTTTGGTCTAGTTAGAAGAAATATTGAAGTTTTGAGTAAATAAAAATAAATGCATAATAATTCTGTTTCTTCTTTTAAAGAGAAAATTTGATATATATAGTGCTTTAAAATCAGAACAAATAATTTATAAATTCTAAGGTGAGGTTTTTAACAAATAAATATACCATCTCTTAATTTGAATAAATAATTTATGTAAATATTACCAAATTTAAGAAAATATATGTTTTTAAAAAGAAATACTAACCCTAGCGACCTAATTAAGAAGGAAGCTCCTTGAGTCAACCTGAAATATATTATTTTACATGATATCTACACTTTAAAAAATAAATTGTCTAAGGATCATTCTTAATGGAGAACGCGTAGCAGAAAATGATAAATGCAAAACGCGTCGCACGAATCAATCACAAATACATCTCTGACGAAAAATATCAGTCACATAGCATATTCCTGGAATAGAACCGAATAGCATAGTAAAATTTAGCATCACAAATATAAAACCACGTACAGAAAGAAACGAGAAGTCATCGTTCATATGCCGTACACTTCAAGAGAGAACCGGTCAGGTAATACAAAATCTTAGTAATCACATACTCAAATACATGCTCGTAAGATAGCAACAACAATTGAGATCCATACACAACGGCATCCAGAGGCAGACTCACGCGCGATAAGATAATAATAACAATACAACAGTTACGTAACGATCAGGCGAAGATAAGAACACATAACCAACAATGGCAACCGACACGGTTCGAGGTGATCAGGCCACTCAACAAAGCAAGAATGATGACCCTAACGTATTAAAGCCCTCCATTAACAATATCCTTACATTCTTGAGAAACACTACTCGTAAAATGAATAATACAGAAATTTGTCACCAAATAGCACAAAATATACTTATCTATCTTAACTTTTTATTATTATTATTAATAATAATATAATAATAATAATAATAATTATACATATTATTATATATATATAATTCGCTGGGGCCATCAAGGACCACGTTAAGTCTTGTTGCATTTGACACTGAACTTGGCCTTCTTTAGAGCCCAAATTTCCCTCATTGTTTGTGAGTGGGCCTGCTTACGCTCCTCTGTCCTCTCTTCGGTTGTTCGTCTCGGTTTAGCCCGTTCGTCAATATTTTCTTGCGGAAGAGATCTCTGTTAAGGGTGTCTTCAGCTGAGATATGTAGCATTTGAAGGTCTTCTTTGGTATTTCTAAACCAGGGAATTGTGGTTTTGGGGTTTGAATAAAAAAAGTTAAATATTTCTTTAGTTAAGTTTCTTCCGTCCATTCTTTTCAGATGACCGTAAAATCGTGCCCGTCTTTTTCTGATTGTGTCGGTAATTTTCTCTATTTTGCTGTAGACTTCCTTGTTGGATCTCTTTTGATGGACTCCATTTCTGTACTTTGATCCCAAGATTCCTCTCACAATTTTGCGTTCTCTTTTCTCCAGTTCTTCAAGGAGTCCTTTGTTGGCATTTAGAGACAGGGTTTCGGCTGCATATAGAACTACTGGCTTCAGAACTGTTTCATAGTGACGTATCTTGGTGTTTTGGGAAAGGCATTTTTTGTTGTAGATTGTGCGGGATGTTTGGTAGGCTATTTCCAGTTTGCGTACTCGCTCCTGAAGTGCTTCTTTGTCCAGTCCATTTTTCATGATGATCTCACCCAGGTATTTGAATTTGTTTACTCGGGTGATGTCCCCGTATTTTGTATGGAGTTTTGGTGGAGCCTCTTTGATGTTAGTCATTACTTCTATTTTCTGAAACGATATCTGCAAACCAGTTTGTTCAGCAATTTCCTTTAAAATTTCAACTTGAGCTCTAGCAGTTTCTATGTCGTTTGAGAGAACAGCAATATCATCGGCAAATGCTAAGCAGTCTGTTGCGATCCCCTTAGACTTGGTTCCTATTCTCAATGGACTGTAATTGGTTTCCTGTAATCTCACCCGCCAGGTTCTGATGATCTTTTCAAGAACACAGTTGAAGAGTATCGGGGATAGCCCATCACCTTGTCGGACTCCTGTTTTGATGTCAAAGGAATGCGAGCGACATCCGTGGAACTTCACGTTGGATTTTGTATCGGTCAGGGTGGCTTTAATTAATGCCAGCAGTTTCAAATCAACTCCAAATTCATTTAAGATGTTTAGCAGGACTTCCCGGTCAATGGAGTCGTACGCTTTCTTAAAGTCCACAAAGACAGATACATACTGCTTGGACCTTAGTGTACAATATCTGATGATCGTTTTGAGATTTTGGATCTGTTCAGCTGTTGAGCGACCTTTCCTGAACCCTCCTTGGTATTCACCTATTTGATGTTCGACTTGTGCTTCCAAACGCTCCAGGATGACAAGCGATAGAATTTTGTAAGTCACGGGTAGCAAAGATATTCCTCTGCAGTTGTTGATGTTCTTCATGGTGCCTTTTTTGTGTAATGGATGGATCAAAGCTATTTTCCAATCTTCGGGTAGGGTCTCATTATTCCAAATTTCTTCTATTTGCTTTTGCAAGATATCAAGTGATTCCTCTGGGGCATATTTCCATAGTTCTGCTACTACTGAGTCTTCCCCCGGCACTTTGTTATTTTTAAGACGGATGGTCTGGAATCTGGGTACCTGAGTAAGGGTTCCTTGGTCTCAATGGCGCTTTGGGGTTTAGAGCAATTAAGTAAATTCTTGAAGTAATCTGCCAGAATGCTGCAATTTTCTTCATTTGACGTCGCCAGTGAGCCGTGCTTTCGCTCAAAGCATAGAGATGGTGGTTTATAGCCAGTGAGTTTGCGTTTGAAGGCTCTGTAGTACTCTTTGGTTTCATTCTTCCTAAAGTTTTATTTTATCTTTTCAACGAGGGACTTTTCGTATTTTACGTTTCTCAGTTCTGAACACCCTAGCTGCTTGGGCAGGTTGGGTTTTGTAGGTTTCCCAATCATTTTCTGATTTCGTAGAGTAGTACTGTTTCCACACAATGAGTCTGTCTTGGAGGACTGATTCGCAGGTACCATTCCACCAGGCATGCTTTTTGCTTCTCTTGATTTCTGCAACGTCTTTGGCGGCCTCAACAAGGAGACTTTTGGCGTTGTTAAAGTCACAGTCATTTGGTCTAGCCTTCTTCTGGAACTCGTCGACCCTTTGCCGAAGTTTATCATTGTCGAAGCGTGTGATCTGCTTGGTTGTCTTCCTTGTGTTTGCGGGAATTGGTTTGAATTTGATAAGAGATATATAATGATCTGAGGCCACATTGATGCCTTTCTTTACCTTGACATTCATAATCTCAGGGCTGTTTCTCCTGAAGATTGCAACATGATCAATTTGGAACTCTCCGAGAGCTTGGACGGGAGAACGCCAAATCATTTGCTTGAATTTATGTTGAAAGTTGCTAGAAAGGTTTTAGATTTTGGCCTGGGTTTTTGACTCTTCGGGGTACACCGAGACGCTCCGACTCGTCTCTTGCATGATGTCGAGTCTCCCCCAGAATCCGAACGAGACTCGTGCGCCGTGGCGTTCACGACGAGAGATTTATCCGAAGATTTACCCCCTGGGGTATGTTTCTTGAAATGTTTTGCCATGATGCTTTTTGACTTGACTTTGCTTTCGACGGGTACCCATCCTTTTACAACTAGGGTTGTTAGCCCTAGAGGTTGCCTCAAGATGTTTTCTGGCTTCTGGTCATTTACCAGTCATCGCCGTAACCCTGGCAAGGGACCAGTTTTTTTTTCACGGTGGTATTTAATTTCCCTACTACCCTCTGACTCTGCTGGCGGCAGTATTATTATTATTATTATTATTATTATTATTATTATTATTATTATTATTATTATTATTATTATTATTATTATTATTATTATTATTAGGGAAAGTTAGTGTCAACAGAGATTGCTCGGTGCACAATTCAAAATGTACAGTTAGAGAGGAGAAACTAAGCCGTAATAAAATAATGAAAATAATTAAAACAAGATGTCACAATAAAATGTAACGTCACACACAGGCAGAATTTACAAATACGGGCAGCGATAAATCAAATGTAAAACACTAGCACGAAGGGAACGTCACGAAAAACACACAAATTTAGCAGAAATACAATAAAATGAAAAATAAAATGGGAAATGATCAACACACACCAAGGGTCTAACGGACGTCAGAGTGCACATACTACGGCTCCAACATACAAGTGCACATGACGAAAATGAACGAACATAAATTACGCCTCACAAAAATGAACGCCAAACTACGATACGCACAGACAATTTAGAAAAATCTTATCCAGAAATACAAATACCTCACCATATTCATCTTATACACTAATGTTATATACATTATTTACAATTCCCAATACAGAATGTTTTTCACCCAATGCCTGAACTAGGCATGTTCAATACGCCAGCTGGCCTGATAGAGCCAGTTCCCCGCGTCATGCTCCCGCGAGTTCAAAGTGCAGACCGCCGTTTCCACTTTCGAAGCGCCCAGCACGCTTCCACAGTTTAGCGAGTTACGCGCTATCTCTCTCTCACCACAAGTTCCACAGCGCGCGCATTTCAGGCAGTCGAATACACTGTGTTACCAACATAGGAGTGTCAAATGGTCCAACAACACAATACATTATACAGATATACGAAGACGTACACCGTCAGATTTCAAGTTTATTTAATCATTGTAACGCCACAGGATGTAGGGCCTAGTATAGATCCAGTTCGGGTTAACGAGCAAACAGTCACTATCCAGAATACTGAATATATCACCCGGCAAGTAGAAACGGCGTAGTTCTATCCTGTCTGAAATAATTAACAAATTGACAAATCCTCACCTGTTTCTTAAATGCGGTCGTAGTTATGAATGAACATATCTTTCGGTTTTACGGTGCAGTTGATGAAATGATATACCGTAGTTTAAGGGAAATAGAAAATATAGGCTTTAAAATATAGGCTAAATAACGCACGTCAAAGTGTATACCGCAGTATATTAATTAACGTGTAGTCGTGCTGGATGGTCAGCATTGAGGCCTTTGGTGCAGAGGGTCTCGGATTCGATTCTCGGCCAAGTCGGGGATTTTAATCTCTTCTGGCTCGGGAACTGGGTGTTTGTGTTTGTCCCAACACTCCCCTCTTCATATTCAGACAACACACTACACTACACTACCAGCCACCACAAAAACACGCAATAATGACAAAATAGGACCAGCGGGCTGAGTGGCGCTCGCCTTCTGACACCAAGTTTGCAGGTGGTGCTCAAATACGTCAGCCTCGTGTCGGTAGATTTACTGTCACGTAAAAGAACCCCTGCGGGGCTAAGTTCCGGCACCTTGGCGTCTCGGAACACCGTAAAAGTAGTTGGTGGGACGTACAGGCAGTGTTCGCACCCCCGACCCCACAAGGGTGGGGAAAGCGGTAGAAGAAGAATAAGAAGTAGGTAGTGTAAGGAATGCCAATATATCGAACATATACGTCTCATACCGTTTAATCGTTCTTTAAAAAATAGAAAAGAGTGTGACCATACTGTACGCGAAAAAAAGACAAAATGCTATGCGTACTGTAATATACTTGGCTATATGTACATTTGTGCTGATAGTAGTTTCCATTATTTTCGTTAAAGATCGCGTTTAATCAGTTATGTTTCTTACGCTGCATTAATGAATGAAAGAATCTGTTGTTCCAACGCGGAACGTCAAGCAAGAAACTTTCTGTGGTTCCAGTCGAAAGAGGATATTTTGAAGACATCTGTTGAGTGAAATGTAAACTACGTGAACAGGAATAGAGATTCTTCTTATGCTCATCTAGACTGCCGGGGTCGAACGGAAGTATTGCCAATATCTCGAACATATGTACGTTCCGTACGGTGCATGTAATCTTGAAAGACATCATTTTAAGGAGAATGGAACTTAGGCAAAGTAATATTAGATGTCATCAATTAACACTGTATATTTGTGATACATTTCTTCGTTACTGTATATAAAGCTTTATCGTTAGATTAATTGCCAATGTTGCCAGGAATGCATATATTAGTTGTTCATTTGTTTTACTTCAAGAGTAGCTTTCTAAACTGAACATTGTGTTGCCATCTGTTGTGGGAAATGTAAACTATTTGCGCTATATCGTTCGTTCCAGGAAGTCATAAAGAGCGACCGGAAGTCATAGAGAGCCGTCCGCCCTAAACCGGATGAACGAATGAACGAACAAAACTGGAGAAAGAGCGGCCTGTGACTTCCTCGGCTCGCTCCTACCTTCCCGCTCCCAAGAGTCGATTCTTTTGAATGACTCTCAGTTTGGAGCGGGAGCGAATGAGCTAGCTCTCTCAAAAGAGCTAGTTCGATGAATACTCTCATCGAAATCCGTTGGCTGGTTCTGGCGATAAGACATGAACGTCATCGTCCCAGTAGAGGTGTTACAGGAGAGTTATTCCCGTTATTGTTTCCGCAATCAGCCGTCCTCCATCTGCTGCCCCTACTGGTGGAAGGTCCTCATCCACATTATCGAGCCATACGAACATGGTCCTGAAAAATCTTTATCACAGCTAGCAAGGTCTTGAGGTATTCACCTCGGAGACCAAATCGTCCTAGTGTATAGGCAACTTGTTCCACTTTTCCCACACCTGTGTGTTCTCTCGCACATGTAGATTTTGTCCTGGTTTATGCCACATAGCCTTTCTGACGCCAATCCTATTGGGGGGATGTAATCACTATTTTTGTTGGTGTGCTGTCTGAATATGAAAAGGAGAGTGTTGGGACAAACACGAACACACAGTCTCTAAGTCAGGAAAATTAATCAGACGATATTAAAATCTGCGATCTGGCCCGGAATCGAACCCGGGATCCTCTGAACCGAAGGCCTCAACATTTAGACATAGAATAGGACACTAGCGTACTTCAGACTACAGTAAACAAACATCATTTCTTTTATATTTCCAGTTATTGTGATTAGTACCATCGGTCGACCTTGCTATCTATGTGAGAAACACTAGCCGTGATTTGAGGAGCATCATTGGTCAGCGTTGCCAGAGAGTAGAAGTATTATGTGAGGAGCACCATTGGTCAGCGTTGCCAGAGAGTAGAAGTATTATGTGAGGAGCACCATTGGTCAGCGTTGCCAGAGTTAATTATTATGTGAGGAGCACCATTGGTCAGCGTTGCCAGAGTTAATTATTATGTGAGGAGCACCATTGGTCAGCGTTGCCAGAGTTAATTATTATGTGAGGAGCACCATTGGTCAGCGTTGCCAGAGTTAATTATTATGTGAGGAGCACCATTGGTCAGCGTTGCCAGAGAGTAGAAGTATTATGTGAGGAGCACCATTGGCCAGCGTTGCCAGAGAGTAGAAGTATTATGTGAGGAGCACCATTGGCCAGCGTTGCCAGAGTTAATTATTATGTGAGGAGCACCATTGGTCAGCGTTGCCAGAGTTAATTATTATGTGAGGAGCACCATTGGTCAGCGTTGCCAGAGAGTAGAAGTATTATGTGAGGAGCACCATTGGTCAGCGTTGCCAGAGAGTAGCAGTATTATGTGAGGAGCACCATTGGCCAGCGTTGCCAGAGTTAATTATTATGTGAGGAGCACCATTGGTCAGCGTTGCCAGAGAGTAGAAGTATTATGTGAGGAGCACCATTGGTCAGCGTTGCCAGAGTTAATTATTATGTGAGGAGCACCATTGGTCAGCGTTGCCAGAGAGTAGAAGTATTATGTGAGGAGCACCATTGGCCAGCGTTGCCAGAGTTAATTATTATGTGAGGAGCACCATTGGCCAGCGTTGCCAGAGTTAATTATTATGTGAGGAGCACCATTGGCCAGCGTTGCCAGAGAGTAGAAGTATTATGTGAGGAACACCATTGGCCAGCGTTGCCAGAGTTAATTATTATGTGAGGAGCACCATTGGTCAGCGTTGCCAGAGTTAATTATTATGTGAGGAGCACCATTGGTCAGCGTTGCCAGAGAGTAGAAGTATTATGTGAGGAGCACCATTGGCCAGCGTTGCCAGAGTTAATTATTATGTGAGGAGCACCATTGGCCAGCGTTGCCAGAGAGTAGAAGTATTATGTGAGGAGCACCATTGGTCAGCGTTGCCAGAGAGTAGAAGTATTATGTGAGGAGCACCATTGGTCAGCGTTGCCAGAGAGTAGCGGTATTATGTGAGGAGCACCATTGGTCAGCGTTGCCAGAGAGTAGAAGTATTATGTGAGGAGCACCATTGGTCAGCGTTGCCAGAGAGTAGAAGTATTATGTGAGGAGCACCATTGGCCAGCGTTGCCAGAGTTAATTATTATGTGAGGAGCATCATTGGTCAGCGTTGCCAGAGAGTAGAAGTATTATGTGAGGAGCACCATTGGCCAGCGTTGCCAGAGAGTAGAAGTATTATGTGAGGAACACCATTGGCCAGCGTTGCCAGAGTTAATTATTATGTGAGGAGCACCATTGGTCAGCGTTGCCAGAGAGTAGAAGTATTATGTGAGGAGCACCATTGGCCAGCGTTGCCAGAGTTAATTATTATGTGAGGAGCACCATTGGCCAGCGTTGCCAGAGAGTAGAAGTATTATGTGAGGAGCACCATTGGCCAGCGTTGCCAGAGAGTAGAAGTATTATGTGAGGAGCACCATTGGTCAGCGTTGCCAGAGTTAATTATTATGTGAGGAGCACCATTGGTCAGCGTTGCCAGAGAGTAGAAGTATTATGTGTGGAGCACCATTGGTCAGCGTTGCCAGAGAGTAGAAGTATTATGTGAGGAGCACCATTGGTCAGCGTTGCCAGAGAGTAGCGGTATTATGTGAGGAGCACCATTGGTCAGCGTTGCCAGAGAGTAGAAGTATTATGTGAGGAGCACCATTGGTCAGCGTTGCCAGAGAGTAGAAGTATTATGTGAGGAGCACCATTGGCCAGCGTTGCCAGAGTTAATTATTATGTGAGGAGCATCATTGGTCAGCGTTGCCAGAGAGTAGAAGTATTATGTGAGGAGCACCATTGGCCAGCGTTGCCAGAGAGTAGAAGTATTATGTGAGGAACACCATTGGCCAGCGTTGCCAGAGTTAATTATTATGTGAGGAGCACCATTGGTCAGCGTTGCCAGAGAGTAGAAGTATTATGTGAGGAGCACCATTGGCCAGCGTTGCCAGAGTTAATTATTATGTGAGGAGCACCATTGGCCAGCGTTGCCAGAGAGTAGAAGTATTATGTGAGGAGCACCATTGGCCAGCGTTGCCAGAGAGTAGAAGTATTATGTGAGGAGCACCATTGGCCAGCGTTGCCAGAGTTAATTATTATGTGAGGAGCACCATTGGTCAGCGTTGCCAGAGAGTAGAAGTATTATGTGTGGAGCACCATTGGTCAGCGTTGCCAGAGAGTAGAAGTATTATGTGAGGAGCACCATTGGTCAGCGTTGCCAGAGAGTAGCGGTATTATGTGAGGAGCACCATTGGTCAGCGTTGCCAGAGAGTAGAAGTATTATGTGAGGAGCACCATTGGTCAGCGTTGCCAGAGAGTAGAAGTATTATGTGAGGAGCACCATTGGCCAGCGTTGCCAGAGTTAATTATTATGTGAGGAGCATCATTGGTCAGCGTTGCCAGAGAGTAGAAGTATTATGTGAGGAGCACCATTGGCCAGCGTTGCCAGAGAGTAGAAGTATTATGTGAGGAACACCATTGGCCAGCGTTGCCAGAGTTAATTATTATGTGAGGAGCACCATTGGTCAGCGTTGCCAGAGAGTAGAAGTATTATGTGAGGAGCACCATTGGCCAGCGTTGCCAGAGTTAATTATTATGTGAGGAGCACCATTGGTCAGCGTTGCCAGAGTTAATTATTATGTGAGGAGCATCATTGGTCAGCGTTGCCAGAGAGTAGAAGTATTATGTGAGGAGCACCATTGGTCAGCGTTGCCAGAGTTAATTATTATGTGAGGAGCACCATTGGTCAGCGTTGCCAGAGAGTAGAAGTATTATGTGAGGAGCACCATTGGCCAGCGTTGCCAGAGTTAATTATTATGTGAGGAGCACCATTGGTCAGCGTTGCCAGAGAGTAGAAGTATTATGTGAGGAGCACCATTGGTCAGCGTTGCCAGAGTTAATTATTATGTGAGGAGCACCATTGGTCAGCGTTGCCAGAGAGTAGAAGTATTATGTGAGGAGCACCATTGGCCAGCGTTGCCAGAGTTAATTATTATGTGAGGAGCACCATTGGTCAGCGTTGCCAGAGTTAATTATTATGTGAGGAGCACCATTGGTCAGCGTTGCCAGAGAGTAGAAGTATTATGTGAGGAGCATCATTGGTCAGCGTTGCCAGAGAGTAGAAGTATTATGTGAGGAGCACCATTGGCCAGCGTTGCCAGAGTTAATTATTATGTGAGGAGCACCATTGGCCAGCGTTGCCAGAGAGTAGAAGTATTATGTGAGGAACACCATTGGCCAGCGTTGCCAGAGTTAATTATTATGTGAGGAGCACCATTGGTCAGCGTTGCCAGAGAGTAGAAGTATTATGTGAGGAGCACCATTGGTCAGCGTTGCCAGAGTTAATTATTATGTGAGGAGCACCATTGGTCAGCGTTGCCAGAGTTAATTATTATGTGAGGAGCACCATTGGTCAGCGTTGCCAGAGTTAATTATTATGTGAGGAGCACCATGGGTCAGCGTTGCCAGAGAGTAGAAGTATTATGTGAGGAGCATCATTGGTCAGCGTTGCCAGAGAGTAGAAGTATTATGTGAGGAGTACCATTGGTCAGCGTTGCCAGAGTTAATTATTATGTGAGGAGCACTATTGGTCAGCGTTGCCAGAGAGTAGAAGTATTATGTGAGGAGCACCATTGGTCAGCGTTGCCAGAGAGTAGAAGTATTATGTGAGGAGCACCATTGGCCAGCGTTGCCAGAGTTAATTATTATGTGAGGAGCACCATTGGTCAGCGTTGCCAGAGTTAATTATTATGTGAGGAGCACTATTGGTCAGCGTTGCCAGCGAGTAGAAGTATTATGTGAGGAGCATCATTGGTCAGCGTTGCCAGAGAGTAGAAGTATTATGTGAGGAGCACCATTGGCCAGCGTTGCCAGAGTTAATTATTATGTGAGGAGCACCATTGGTCAGCGTTGCCAGAGAGTAGAAGTATTATGTGAGGAGCACCATTGGTCAGCGTTGCCAGAGTTAATTATTATGTGAGGAGCATCATTGGTCAGCGTTGCCAGAGAGTAGAAGTATTATGTGAGGAGCACCATTGGGAAGGAGATTTTCGTCCCCATAAAATATATTTCGAATAATATTTAAAATATATTTGTTCTCTGATATGACTGGCGGTCCTGCCAAAACCGGCGTATGAGACAAAACATCGCGATCTCTACTCTCTGAATATTAACCTGATACTTGGTTCAGAAAAGAAGACAACCGTGACACAAATCGAACGGGAAGAGTGAATTTTCGTAATTACTGACTCTGAGCTTCAAATTAATCATTTCAGAATTGGAATTATAGGGACGTTGGCAAGAAAGAATGCAAGTGCCACATTATTTCAGTTTTCGGATTTCCATTTTGTCACTCATTATACAGCGCCCGTTTTGGGATGTGGAGACTGGTGCAACATACGGACCATCCCAGTTCTCTGTGCTAAGTGACTAAGTGACGGATACAAGTATTAGTCTCCGTCTTTATCCTCTGTTTTCATGAGATGTGGTTATACCTATTCCCAAGAAAGCCGCTGCTCACAAGTGTGTAAACGACCGCACCATTAGTTTAGTATCTCATGCCTGCAAAATTTTAACACGCATTATTTACAGAAGAATGGAAAGACAAGTTGAAACTGAGTTTAGAGAAGATCAATTTGGCTTCAGAAGAAATGTAGGAACACGTGAACCAATCCTGACTTTACGTCTGATCTTAGAGGATCGAATTAAGGACAAGCCCACGTACATGGCATTCGTAGACCTAGAAAAGGCATTCGATAATGTTAATTGGACCAAGCTATTTATGATTCTGAAGATGATAGGGATCAGATACCGAGAACGAAGAATTATCTACAATCTGTATAAAAATCAGTCTGCAGTGATAAGAATCGAGGGCTTTGAAAAAGAAGCAGCAATCCAGAAAGGAGTGAGGCAAGGCTGCAGTTTGTCCCCTCTCCTTTTCAAAGTTTACATAGAACAGGCAGTAAAGGAAATCAAAGAGGAATTTGGAAAGGGAATCACAATCCAAGGAGAGTAAATCAAAACCTTGAGATTTGCCGATGATATTGTTATTTTATCTGAGACTGCAGAAGATCTCGAGAAGTTGCTCAATGGTATGGACGAAATCTTGAGTAAGGAGTACAAGATGAAAATAAATAAGTCCAAAACAAAAGTAATGGAGTGCAGTCGAACGAAGGCAGGTGATGTAGGAAATATTAGATTAGGAAATGAAGTCTTAAAGGAAGTAGATTAATATTGTTACTTGGTTAGTAAAATAACTAACGATGGCAGACGTAAGGAGGACATAAAATGCAGACTAGCACAAGTAAGGAAGAGCTTCAAACATTGATATAGGAATTAGATGTTTCTGAAGACTTCCATCTGGAGCGTGGCATTTTATGGAAGTGAAGCATGGATGATAACTAGCTCAGAAAGGAGAATAGAAAGTTATGAAATGTGGTGTTACAGAAGAATGCTGAAGGTGAGATGGATAGATCGAATCATGAATGAAGAGATACTGAATCGAATTGGTGAGAGGAGATCGATTTGGCTAAATTTGACGAGAAGAAGAGATAGAATGATAGGACACATCTTAAGACACCCAGGACTTGTTCAGTTGGTTTTTGAAGGAAGTGTAGTGAAGTTAGGGGTAGTCCAAGGTATGAATATGACAAGTAGATTAAGAGCAGATGTTGGATGCAATACTTACGTAGAAATGGAAAGGTTAGCACAGAATAGGGTGGTATGGAGGGCTGCATCGAACCAGTCTATGGACTGATGACTCACACACTCACAACATGGTAGCTGTAGAGCTACTTCCTTATGTTCACTCAGAAGATCTTCAGCAAACACGACTGATATGTCGGTGAGAACTGCCCAAAAATGGATGAATAATTGCCCTTTCTGAGTTGAGAAACTGTACTCCCCCCCGTGACACAAGACCGCTCATGCATGGCGGATGGATTGCCATTGGACACTCCCGGCGCCAAAAGCCATTGTCGAATATCATTTCATCTATCAGTTATTAAATATTACCCCAGAGGAGTGCGGCACAATTCCTATACTCGCCGCTAGACGGGGGCTTAATTGCCTGGAAACAGGCTGATGATTCAGGGGAGCCCAGTCTCAAAGCCATCCCACAGTTAGGAATATCTAAAGACGTTACCTGACTAGCAAATTTAGTGTGATACTTCATTTTGAATTTGTACACCTCTACGCCGCATATTTAAATCTTGCGCCTTAAAGAACTCCTCTACAGGAGAAACAGTGAACTTGAAACTGGACCAGCTTCTAAATTTTCTCTGAACATGGCACCACTAAAATTTTGTTATTGTGAAGTTTCCAGTACTGTGTGAATTTCAACTTGTTTTGTTTTCCATTTATCAAGAAGTTTGGACATTCTTTCAGATGTCAACGCAAAAAAAAAAAAAAAAAAAAAAAAAAAAAAAAAAAAAAACCTATGATCATGCACCCTGGTGCGAAGTGAAAGAACTTTTTTGAAGAAATTTTGTATTTATAAGTTTTTTCCTTACTAAATTTTGTTCATTCATCTTTAGGTTGGCAATATTTATCTTTTCTTTCCGCCAGTTTTGAATTTAGCCAATCAAGAATTTCTGGAATTAATTTTCAACCAATCCCGTATTTCTTCTTCGATTTTGAGTGTCACCTTTTAATTCACCAATAAAATAGTGAGGGTGTGGCTTGATTATTCATGAAAGGTCTCGGAACTTTCCCCGAGGGTTTATAAACTGCGGATTTTCACGTCTCTTGGCCATTTGATCAACATCTAACTAAGTGTGTGTGTCACGCAGGGGGCGGGAGGCGCCTCTTTCTTCACGCAGCAGTTCTGCTGCAAGGTAATGGCCGTTTAACATCTTTATTTCTGACTAGCTCTGCAGTTTAACCCAAGGGAAAGGTTCGAAACATTAACTATGTAACAAACCTTCTAAAATGTCAATCTCATTTCGGCACATGTAAATTTTTTTTAATTTTTAACTGTAATCGGGGATAGAGAATACCCTCTCGAGCTCCCCTTCATCTTGGTTTGAGGTACCACATTTGTTTCTGCAATGTATTAAAGTTATCTCCATTCGCGCTACCTCAGTAGATTGGGATTAGCCCCTGTTTTCGTTGGCCAAGTGCCCTATAGGTCTTTATATTTTCTTTGGAACTCAATCTTCGACTCCACTCCAGTTGTACTCGGGCCGTTTATTGAACCTGTTCTTTTTTACTAAGGCTCCGTAAGTTGGGTACTAGATACCCCTGTGTAATAAGAGGGTTATTTGTAAGTAGTGCCTTGTAAGGTCAGTGATCATTAGATTTTCACATTGTGTTGCCTTGAGTAGGCTGGGAACACTGAGAGCACGTCAGCTTTTTTCTAGTGTTGTAAAAGGCTTGATATTGAAAATTGGGAGCAAGTGCCCCATGTCCTGTCCTTTGAACAAATTTGTGCGTGTGTAAAGCTGAGTTAGGAGCTCAACATTGTAAAACTAGGGGTGTATAGCCCAAGGTCGCTATCTCACCGTCAGATAGGCTGAGTGGACCTCGAACCAGCCCTCAGGTTCAGGTAAAAATCCCTGACCTGGCCGGGAATCGAACCCGGGGCCTCCGTTTAAGAGGCAGGTACTCTACCCCTATACCACGAGGCCGGCGGAAACAACTTAGGTTGTATGAATTTAAAATTGTTCCAGTTCCTACCAGGGAGCGTCGTGTTTCTGTCACTACTTTTGGACGGTAACTTGGTAATTTTTTCTGTTGCAGAAACTTGGTGGTTAATGTTAGGAACCAGCAGGAGGGAAGGAGATTTTCGTCCCCATAAAATATATTTGGTCAGCGTTGCCAGAGAGTAGAAGTATTATGTGAGGAGCACCATTGGCCAGCGTTGCCAGAGAGTAGAAGTATTATGTGAGGAGCACCATTGGTCAGCGTTGCCAGAGAGTAGAAGTATTATGTGAGGAGCACCATTGGCCAGCGTTGCCAGAGAGTAGAAGTATTATGTGAGGAGCACCATTGGTCAGCGTTGCCAGAGAGTAGAAGTATTATGTGAGGAACACCATTGGCCAGCGTTGCCAGAGTTAATTATTATGTGAGGAGCACCATTGGTCTGCGTTGCCAGAGAGTAGAAGTATTATGTGAGGAGCACCATTGGTCAGCGTTGCCAGAGTTAATTATTATGTGAGGAGCACCATTGGCCAGCGTTGCCAGAGAGTAGAAGTATTATGTGAGGAGCACCATTGGTCAGCGTTGCCAGAGAGTAGAAGTATTATGTGAGGAACACCATTGGCCAGCGTTGCCAGAGTTAATTATTATGTGAGGAGCACCATTGGTCTGCGTTGCCAGAGAGTAGAAGTATTATGTGAGGAGCACCATTGGCCAGCGTTGCCAGAGAGTAGAAGTATTATGTGAGGAGCACCATTGGTCAGCGTTGCCAGAGAGTAGAAGTATTATGTGAGGAGCACCATTGGTCAGCGTTGCCAGAGAGTAGAAGTATTATGTGAGGAGCACCATTGGCCAGCGTTGCCAGAGTTAATTATTATGTGTGGAGCACCATTGGCCAGCGTTGCCAGAGAGTAGAAGTATTATGTGAGGAGCACCATTGGCCAGCGTTGCCAGAGTTAATTATTATGTGAGGAGCACCATTGGTCAGCGTTGCCAGAGAGTAGAATTATTAAGTGAGGAGCACCATTGGTCAGCGTTGCCAGAGAGTAGAAGTATTATGTGAGGAGCACCATTGGTCAGCGTTGCCAGAGTTAATTATTATGTGAGGAGCACCATTGGCCAGCGTTGCCACAGAGTAGAAGTATTATGTGAGGAGCACCATTGGTCAGCGTTGCCAGAGTTAATTATTATGTGAGGAGCACTATTGGTCAGCGTTGCCAGAGTTAATTATTATGTGAGGAGCACTATTGGTCAGCGTTGCCAGAGAGTAGAAGTATTATGTGAGGAGCACCATTGGTCAGCGTTGCCAGAGAGTAGAAGTATTATGTGAGGAGCACCATTGGCCAGCGTTGCCAGAGTTAATTATTATGTGAGGAGCACTATTGGTCAGCGTTGCCAGAGAGTAGAAGTATTATGTGAGGAGCACCATTGGTCAGCGTTGCCAGAGAGTAGAATTATTAAGTGAGGAGCACCATTGGTCAGCGTTGCCAGAGTTAATTATTATGTTAGGAGCACCATTGGTCAGCGTTGCCAGAGTTAATTATTATGTGAGGAGCACTATTGGTCAGCGTTGCCAGAGTTAATTATTATGTGAGGAGCACCATTGGTCAGCGTTGCCACAGAGTAGAAGTATTATGTGAGGAGCACCATTGGCCAGCGTTGCCAGAGTTAATTATTATGTGAGGAGCACCATTGGTCAGCGTTGCCAGAGTTAATTATTATGTGAGGAGCACTATTGGTCAGCGTTGCCAGAGTTAATTATTATGTGAGGAGCACCATTGGTCAGCGTTGCCACAGAGTAGAAGTATTATGTGAGGAGCACCATTGGCCAGCGTTGCCAGAGTTAATTATTATGTGAGGAGCACCATTGGTCAGCGTTGCCAGAGTTAATTATTATGTGAGGAGCACCATTGGTCAGCGTTGCCAGAGTTAATTATTATGTGAGGAGCACCATTGGTCAGCGTTGCCAGAGTTAATTATTATGTGAGGAGCACCATTGGTCAGCGTTGCCAGAGTTAATTATTATGTGAGGAGCACCATTGGCCAGCGTTGCCAGAGTTAATTATTATGTGAGGAGCACCATTGGTCAGCGTTGCCAGAGTTAATTATTATGTGAGGAGCACCATTGGTCAGCGTTGCCAGAGAGTAGAAGTATTATGTGAGGAGCACCATTGGTCAGCGTTGCCAGAGAGTAGAAGTATTATGTGAGGAGCACCATTGGTCAGCGTTGCCAGAGAGTAGAAGTATTATGTGAGGAGCACCATTGGCCAGCGTTGCCAGAGTTAATTATTATGTGAGGAGCACCATTGGCCAGCGTTGCCAGAGTTAATTATTATGTGAGGAGCACCATTGGCCAGCGTTGCCAGAGAGTAGAAGTATTATGTGAGGAGCACCATTGGTCAGCGTTGCCAGAGAGTAGAAGTATTATGTGAGGAGCACCATTGGCCAGCGTTGCCAGAGTTAATTATTATGTGAGGAGCACCATTGGTCAGCGTTGCCAGAGAGTAGAAGTATTATGTGAGGAGCACCATTGGTCAGCGTTGCCAGAGAGTAGAAGTATTATGTGAGGAGCACCATTGGCCAGCGTTGCCAGAGTTAATTATTATGTGAGGAGCACCATTGGCCAGCGTTGCCAGAGAGTAGAAGTATTATGTGAGGAGCACCATTGGTCAGCGTTGCCAGAGTTAATTATTATGTGAGGAGCACCATTGGTCAGCGTTGCCAGAGAGTAGAAGTATTATGTGAGAAGCACCATTGGTCAGCGTTGCCAGAGTTAATTATTATGTGAGGAGCACCATTGGTCAGCGTTGCCAGAGTTAATTATTATGTGAGGAGCACCATTGGCCAGCGTTGCCAGAGAGTAGAAGTATTATGTGAGGAGCACCATTGGCCAGCGTTGCCACAGAGTAGAAGTATTATGTGAGGAGCACCATTGGCCAGCGTTGCCAGAGAGTAGAATTATTAAGTGAGGAGCACCATTGGTCAGCGTTGCCAGAGAGTAGCAGTATTATGTGAGGAGCACCATTGGCCAGCGTTGCCAGAGAGTAGAAGTATTATGTGAGGAGCACCATTGGTCAGCGTTGCCAGAGTTAATTATTATGTGAGGAGCACCATTGGTCAGCGTTGCCAGAGTTAATTATTATGTGAGGAGCACCATTGGTCAGCGTTGCCAGAGTTAATTATTATGTGAGGAGCACCATTGGTCAGCGTTGCCAGAGAGTAGAAGTATTATGTGAGGAGCACCATTGGCCAGCGTTGCCAGAGTTAATTATTATGTGAGGAGCACCATTGGTCAGCGTTGCCAGAGAGTAGAAGTATTATGTGAGGAGCACCATTGGTCAGCGTTGCCACAGAGTAGAAGTATTATGTGAGGAACACCATTGGTCAGCGTTGCTTGTGATTAGTACCGCCATGGAGAAAAGCCACGAGTGTACGTTACCTGTGATTAGTAGGTGGAACACAATGGTTCTGTTTTACTAGTCATTAGCACAATTGTGAGGAGCCGGTGTGACCCATTTAGATAATAAGCATCATCCCAGTAATTAAGACATTCTAAATCGTATCCATTGATTGATTTTTTCGCGGTCATTTTTTCATCACCATTCGTTTTAGATTTTAGTCAGTGGATTTAATTTGCATTTCGTTACACCTCCTATCCCCCTGTGGGCGGGTGGCTGTAGAATAACACCCACTGTATCCCCTGCCTGTCGTAAGAGGCGATTAAAAAGGGCCCCAGGGTCTTCTGAATTTTGGAACGTGGGTTGGCGTCCACCGGGCCCTTAGCTGAGTTCTGGCATTGCTTCCACTTACATGTGCCAGGCTCCTCACTTTCGTCTATCCCATCGGACCTCTCTTTTCCGACTCCGACGGTATTAACCCATGAACGCCTAGCGTTTCCAACGGGGTGCCGGTGCTCTTTACTTTCAATCTATGAAGTTGTTTTCCAGTAAAGAATGAAAATTGCGCGCTTATTCGGTAATGGGTAGTGTTGTGCTTTGTTACGAGTCGGTTAATCAATAGTCACCGCTTGATTGTTGACGAGGTGTATGTTTGCTATCACAATGGCATACCGCCATATAATTTTATGATTTAGAAATAATTAACCTCTTTTAGGAAATCCAGGAAGTAAATTCATCGGAGTTTGAATGTAGCACGATTCCTTTAATAACTGGTATGCGAGTGATCCGTTGTCAAATCACGTCCTCATGTACCGCAATTCAAACTCATGATGCATATTATCTGGTCAAGAGGTTTTCCAGGGCAGATAAGAACGCCCTGTACTTTTAGGAATTTGTAATACACGTATGGGAGGAACAGCTCTCACGGACGAGAGCGTCAGCAGATTCTGCGTGGCAGTTAGGAGCAAAAAGTGGTGGTGGGCGATTTTTTCCTGGATTTTAGACGTCAGACTGGAAAATGCTTGGTACCTTAGCAACATGTCACGGCCTAAAATGACGCAGCTTCAGTTCAAGCGGGAAGTGGCGCAATACTACGTCAAATCCTACGGCACGGAGCCCAGGGGAGCGGGGCGCCAGTCGCCCTGGCGCACGGGGGAAGGTTCTGCGGTACATACCTTGTGATGTATATCCCAGACAATAAAGAAGACGGTGTGCATACGAGAAATGCTCTAGCAGGGTGTGTAAAGTGTAACGTTGGGCTCTGTATAAGTTGCTTCACATAAAGGGACATACAGATCACCGAGTCTTCAGAGAAACCCACAGCAAATGATCACACCAGTAAACTGAAGAATTTTGAATACCCTGTCACTTTTCAATATCATTTTCCAATAAATATATTTATTTTGATTACCATATGTATATATAATAGGTACTGTAAACAATGTCTTACTGTATATAAACTCTTTTATTTTATCTCTTAGTAAATAATCAACTCAGCAATAACTTATATCTTCTTCTCCATGCGCACTGTCCTCTTATTTTCATTATTTTCTCGAAAAAAGAAAACAACAACATATGTGTTGGTACCTTGCAGCGCCCAGCGTTGCGTATATGCAACACCCTATTATTTCAAAATGCTGGATATTCCTTGACTAATGCCCTATCCTAAGAATGTTTATTAAGAAAAATTGAACATTTCAAAAAATAAAAAATTCGGGCGTTCAAGGGTTAAGTTCCCGGGAGTCTTTCATTTTCACGCTCTTCGTGGCCCTGGTCTTCCTTTGCCCGATATCTTCATTTTTCGAAGTGGCCGATCCCTTCAATTTTTCACTCAGATTAGTGTTACCTAGAGGATGATTGCCTAGTTCTACTTCCTCTTAAAACAATAATCACCACCACCATTAGGGCGATGACCTAGCTGTTAACAACAAACACCATCATTCATTTCCAGTTATTTCAGTCAATTTGGATTGATTTCAGTTGAAGCCGTTTTAAGTCGTGTGAAAACACACAAATAAGTAGAACAAATGTAGCCGTACTGCAGGTAATCTTAATTTCTACAAACTTCACAGCAGCAGGTCGGATGTCCACAGGATGTATACTCGTGTGATCCTCGGATTTATGAGAATCATAAAGGGTTGACCAACTGTACAAAAAGGTCAATCATTTTTTTCAGGTTTTTGTAATCGGGAAATAGATTTTCTGAGAATGTACTCTACATGTTTTCTAGTAAGAGAATTTCCGATTTTTGCCACTGGGTGTTATTGCAAAATAGTGATGGACGAACATCCGCTGTACCACGACTTCTTCCTGGACCATCCGTCTGCGTGTATATGGTATTTTGCGAATGAAAATTCAGCTTCGTTTCACAGCACTGGAGATCTTGTACGGCTGGCAGTAAAAAGATCACCCTTAGAAGACTTCAGCCTTGGGGTAGCCGGAGACAGGTGGTATTTCTGGTCGGGGCTGTGCCGTGTCAGAGACCACAAGACCACTGTTTCCTAATCCAGATAGGCAAGACGTGAGGATTAAGCCTGCAATATAATTTTTCACTTATCAGCAATATTTAATCTACATGCTGATAACAGGACAGACTGAAAGAATGCTAACTGACTTCATAAAGACGGGAGAAATACTATACAGCTTCTTCGTTTATGCTCGTACGTCAAACAAATATACTTGATGCCCACCGCACCATGGTGGGGTGTAGCGACAGGCAGATATTCAGCAGCATTGCTTATTGTAGTCATGATCGCGTTCAGTTTCTTGAGTCCCGTTCGTCTAAAAAAGAAAATGACTGACAGAAAGTTGTCTGGCAGGTAAGAGCGGTGCCAGTTCCTTCTTCTGCAGTGAGGCCGTATCACGGTGTTGATGGTGACTCTCCATTGGGTGGCGTGCCGCATGCGACCCGTGCTACTAGCGACCGCATAATCTATAACCGTGCCGGATGCGACCGGCGTTGACAAACAAATTGTCATTTGATAAGCCTTGTCATCACCCAAGATAAGGTAAGCTAAATCAGAACCAGAAAAAGTTAGAGAAGGGGCCAAAAATTGAGAACACTGCTACGGGGAAGGGAATGGAATTGTCTTTGTTCTGTTCAACTACTAAACCGCAAACTGTGCACAACATTAATGAACACTGAATTAGTCATCGGGAAATACAACTTATACAGCTCTTTACGGAGAACAATCGAACGATTGCATGAAAGGCTCGCAAATAATAATGAATGAGTACATTTCTTACGAAAGTTTAAATAAAACATACATTACTTCACACACACACACACACACACACAATTCAAGAACTCGTTGAAATATGTCAGTGTAATGTATAATTTGGAATGCTATAAACCGAGGTATTCCTTCCCCAAAGAAAACACAGATGGGTCATAAATAGGCATAACGCAAGAGATTTATTTATTTATCGTATGGCATATATACATATATACAGAAACAAGAAAGCAAGTACATTATATTTTCAAGGACAAAATCCTAAAAATTTGGGAGAATTGCACAACCAGGTATACTAGAATAATACAAGTTGGGTTATATTTTAACAAGGATTGTATGTTTTACAGTTAACTGATCTTTAAGTACAGCTCTTTGGGACCATCAGGACCAGTCCCTGGATTTTCGGGAGACAGATAGAACAGAGCAGCATCTTCTTCAGTTGCTTTTCAACAACTTTCCTGTGAAGTGCCAGTACGGAGTGCAATGTCATTTCAACAGCAGCTACTGCCCGTAACACTTCTGAGGAAAGTCGTTGTCTTACAACACAAAATATGGTGATGCGTTTACATCTTTTCCTAAAATATGTCCATATATGGACCTGCGTTTCCATGTCTGGGAGAAGGTACCAAGCAGGTTAGGTCAGTACTCTGCAGCACAACTAGTCATAACTACTTCCGTAGGCTGATGGGTTCGAATACCCCGTTGGCCATCCTCAAAATGGTTTCTCGTGGTTTCCCATTTTCATCTTAAGAAAAATTCCTTGATGGCACCTTCCTCCAATTTCTAGCCCGTGCAATTACACTCACAGGCAACGCCATCACACAACATACATCCTCGGACACTCCTGGCACTAAAATCCAGATGTTAAAAATAAAATGTTAATCAATCAAAGATTTATTGTGTCTCATAGTGAGGAGTGGTGTAGCAGGTATAGGCCCTACAGAGAATAGCTGACATTAGAAACGTCAAACCCATGCGTGAAGCTGGTGGGTCAAAGCCTGATCTTCGTACAGAGGACCATATATTAGAATTTACTGCAGAGGACCCCCAGCAGGAATAGTCGCCAAATCGCGGCGGTAGGAGTGGACCGTTCTACGAACATAACGGGAAGATCGGCAACATCAGTATCATTTGCAGTGTGTTCAGCACTATTGGAATGAATTTATGCACCGCAGATAGCCTTCTGTGAATAGGTCCATCTTCAATCCAAAGACTTCATGAATCATATTTTGTTCACAAATGAGGTCTCGTTTACGAGGAATGGCAGCTTCAGGTTTGACAACACGCATGTGTACTCGGAGAACAAGCCCCATGCTATGAGACGTTCCCACCACAAGGTTCGGTTTTTCCATTAATGTTTGGGCAGGGATTTTGGGGAGCATTATCAGAGGATCTGTGACATTATCTCATAGAATGGATAGCGTATCTTTTCTACAGTTTCTAGAAGGCACTCTACTACTACTACTACTACTACTACTACTACTACTACTACTACTACTACTACTACTACTAGAGGATGTTCCACTCCATACGCAACGGCATCTGTGGTTGCAACATGATGGAGCACCCCCGCACATTACCAAAGAAGTGCGCCGTCGCCTGGACGCCGCCTATCCGCAACGATGGATTGGCCGACAAGAAGTCCCGATCAAAAGCCCTTAGATGACCTTCTTGGGGGGTTCATGAAATCTAAGGTCTATCGCAGGGAAGTGTAAACTCTGCAAGAGTTTCGGGAATGTGTCTTGGAAGCTGCTCAGGACATCAGTCAAAACAATGAGGTACTGAGGCGGGTTCAAGAGAATTTTCTCCGAAGGTGCAGAGCATGTATTACCGCCAATGGTGTTTTCAAACACTGCTGTAACAATGAAAACCATTTCTCATGGACAATCTGGTCAAGTGTGGTATTCTCTAAAAGGTACGTAAACGCTTTGGCTTAGAGTTTTACGTGACTTTTACTTTTGTGATCATAAGCCAAATGACCTCCATTTTTATGTGGAATCCGACCCATAGGACATGGCATTTTATTTCGTAAATCCCACACGTACTGGACGGGAATCAAACCCGGACTGCCTTGGTGGGAAGTGAGCAGTGATCCCATTGGGCTCGTTTCTATTACTCCCCTTTTTATCCGGTTTTTACTGCAGGTCAGGGTGTGTAGCAGATTTGGCAGACTTTTACGGCTGGATGTTTTTCCAAACTGCTCAGTGAGGAAAAAATAAAAATGATCACAAAAATATTCAACGACATTTACTCATCGGGTAAAATCCCTCCAGAATAATTAAAATAAGAAATCAAATGCCAAAGAATGTGGGGACTACCGTACCATCAGTTTAATGAGCCATCTGCTAAAATTATTTCTTAAAGTGATACACAAGCGGATATACAGTATTTGTGAGGAGCAGATAGCGTCCAACCAGTTTGGGTTTTTGAAGGCAGTTGGCACTAGAGAAGCAATATTTAGTGTACAGGTACTGTTCCAAAGATGTAGAGATATCAACTGTAATGTATTTGCATGCCTCATTGATTATCAAAAGGCGTTTGATCGTGTGAATCATGAACACCTGATAGACGTACTCAAAAAAACAGGAATTGATGGGAAAGATCTAAGAATAATAGCAAATTTATACTGGAACCAATCTGCAGTCATGAAAATAGATCAGGACCAATCTGAGCAAGTGAGAATACGCCGAGGGGTCAGGCAAGGATGTATAATATCACCGATACTCTTCAACCTGTATTCTGAGCACGTATTCAAAGAAGCCCTATTTGATGTGGAGGAAGGAATTTCAGTGAATGGTGTCAAACTCAACAATTTGCGCTACGCAGATGACACAATTGTCTTTGCAGATACGATGGAAGGGCTACAGAAGTTGATGAACAAAATTTCTGAAACAAGCAAGAGATATGGTCTGGACATCAACACTAATAAAACAAAATTGATGATCATCAGTAAGAAGAATATCCGAGCCGTGAATCTGTTCCTCAACGGAGCAAGTATAGAGAGAGTTTCACAGTATTCGTGTCGCATTGGAAAAGCGAGAAGTGTTTACAATTCAATGAGCTCAACCTTCAAGAATCACGACCTTACCATGGATACCAAAATGCGGCTCCTTAGGTGCTATGTGTTTTCAGTTCTCTTTTACGGTGTGGAAACATGGACGCTTACAAAAGCCACCACTGCTAGACTGGAAGGATTTGAAGTCTGGCTATACAGAAGAATTTTGAGAATATCATGGACTCAGAAGATTTCAAACGTTGAGGTTCTACGCCGAGCTAACAAGAGACCACAGCTGATCAACACCATCGAGTGTCGTAAACTACAATATTTTGGACACATCATGAGGAATCAGAAAAGGTATGAGCTGCTTCAACTTATCCTGCAAGGGAAAATAGAAGGAAAAAGATCTCCTGGTTGAAGAAGAATTTCCTGGCTCGACAACCTTAAAACCTGGTTCAAGAAAACATCTGCAGAACTGTTCCGAATTTCAATGGATAAAGTCCGAATAGCCATGTTGATCGCCGACGTCCGAGGCGGACAGGCACGCTAAGAAGAAGAAGTTAGTAACTGATAAGCAATCTGACATTTGGCGATAGCCCTAAATGCAGATCAGTTGTAAGCGATTGATGGGTCGCATGCGGCACGAAGCTTAACCACTCGGTCGCTAGTGGCACGATAATGGCCGGGTCGCATCCGGCACGGTCGCTTCTGGCACGTAACCGTCCATTGCATAGACCACAACCCGTTGGTCCTGTTCGATAGCAGTAGGTATGTGCCCCCACCCTTGCTAGACATCATTCATTTCATCTCATTAACTCCTGTGATGTTGTTGAGGTGTAGAAGGGCATCCGGTCGTAAAAACTCACTCATCTCATTCCATAGAGAAACGGGACATAATCCTCTAGTTTATAAGGATGTTGTGGAAGGGGGAGGATGGTGACGTTGAGTTTTCTTTGTTCCAACTCGTAAATTCGTAAAGGACTACAGTGTAACTGTAGAAGATTTGGGTGTTCACTACATTTATCATTCTGGTCTAATTAGATGTCCAGTGTGTCGTCACCGAGCGCGAGACGTTCCATTCAGACTGTCAGTCAAGCCTTTATCTGGTGACCTCGTCACAGTCCGCCCGCGCGCGCTTTTCGTGATCAGGGAGTAGGGAGATCGCCATTTCAGCATGAATTTCAGTTTTGGCAATAGCAGTGAGTCTACTGGCGCTAGGTGAGTTGCTGCACTACACCGTGTTTGAAGCAGATGTGGTGTAAGCCACGTCTGGAGAGTTGCGAATATATAATGTTCTTTATTCTTGCTAGGCGGAAGGAGTAATGACAGAATTATTTCAAGTGGTGATTAGTACACCCTGCATATAACACTAATCAGAGAGAAAACGAAAGGGGTCCGACACTTTGAAAAATGAAGGTTTCAGCCAAAAAAAAAAGACAAGGGCCAGGAAGGACTCGCTAGGATTCGCAACCTAATACCGTCGGGGTCGAAAAGAACAAGAGTTGACCAAGGCAGGTCGGATAGGATGGGTGAAAGTGAGGAGCCTCGCACACAGCACAAGCTAAGCGCCCCGCGGTCGCCAACCCACGCTGCCGTCCCCACCCACAGGGGCAGGAGAGTTATTTGATGATTTGACTGAATGGTTAGCGTCTAAGCCGTTGGTTCAGTGTCCCGGGTTCATTTCGCGGCCAGCTCTGACTATGGGGTAGTTGTTTGTATTTTGGTAAACACAGAGAGGTTGCGCAGAGGAAGGACTTGTTGATGACAGAGGAAGTAATGGAGGAGGTCCGACACTTCCAGAGGAGGAGAGCACCGTCAAGTCCGGGACGGTAACCCTCATTATTGATTCACGTATGTGAATGCGTTAGGAGTTAAATGAGACCTCCACCCTCTACGGGGTCGGATGTGAAGTGTAGCGTTTTATGACCGGATGCCCTTCCTGACGTCAACCTCATCAGAGGACTTAACGAGTAATGAAACCCCAGTGATAGTTTAAATATCGCATGGGAAGAATATGAGCGACCAAAGAGGCAGATGGGTCGAAAGCCGTCACGCCAGGTGGAAAACAACTTAACCCCCCCGCCATGGCACTGCGGCCCTTGAAGGGCCTTGGCCTACCAAGCGACCGCTGCTCAGCCCGAAGGCCTGCAAATTACGAGGTATCGTGGGGTCAGCATGTTGAATCATCTCGGCCGTTATTCTTGGCTTTCTAGACCGAGGTCGCTATCTCACCGTCAGATAGGCTGAGTGGACCTCGAACCAGCCCTCAGGTTCAGGTAAAAATCCCTGACCTGGCCGGGAATCGAACCCGGGGCCTCCGGTTAAGAGGCAGGTACGCTACCCCTATACCACGAGGCCGGCGGAAACAACTTAGGTTGTATGAATTTAAAATTGTTCCAGTTCCTACCAGGGAGCGTCGTGTTTCTGTCACTACTTTTGGACGGTAACTTGGTACTTTTCTGTTGCAGAAACTTGGTGGTTAATGTTAGGATAAGCTACATGAACCAGCAGGAGGGAAGGAGATTTTCGTCCCCATAAAATATATTTCGAATAATATTTAAAATATATTTGTTCTCTGATATGACTGGCGGTCCTGCCAAAACCGGCGTATGAGACAAAACATCGCGATCTCTACTCTCTGAATATTAACCTGATACTTGGTTCAGAAAAGAAGACAACCGTGACACAAATCGAACGGGAAGAGTGAATTTTCGTAATTACTGACTCTGAGCTTCAAATTAATCATTTCAGAATTGGAATTATAGGGACGTTGGCAAGAAAGAATGCAAGTGCCACATTATTTCAGTTTTCGGATTTCCATTTTGTCACTCATTATACAGCGCCCGTTTTGGGATGTGGAGACTGGTGCAACATACGGACCATCCCAGTTCTCTGTGCTAAGTGACTAAGTGACGGATACAAGTATTAGTCTCCGTCTTTATCCTCTGTTTTCATGAGATGTGGTTATACCTATTCCCAAGAAAGCCGCTGCTCACAAGTGTGTAAACGACCGCACCATTAGTTTAGTATCTCATGCCTGCAAAATTTTAACACGCATTATTTACAGAAGAATGGAAAGACAAGTTGAAACTGAGTTTAGAGAAGATCAATTTGGCTTCAGAAGAAATGTAGGAACACGTGAACCAATCCTGACTTTACGTCTGATCTTAGAGGATCGAATTAAGGACAAGCCCACGTACATGGCATTCGTAGACCTAGAAAAGGCATTCGATAATGTTAATTGGACCAAGCTATTTATGATTCTGAAGATGATAGGGATCAGATACCGAGAACGAAGAATTATCTACAATCTGTATAAAAATCAGTCTGCAGTGATAAGAATCGAGGGCTTTGAAAAAGAAGCAGCAATCCAGAAAGGAGTGAGGCAAGGCTGCAGTTTGTCCCCTCTCCTTTTCAAAGTTTACATAGAACAGGCAGTAAAGGAAATCAAAGAGGAATTTGGAAAGGGAATCACAATCCAAGGAGAGTAAATCAAAACCTTGAGATTTGCCGATGATATTGTTATTTTATCTGAGACTGCAGAAGATCTCGAGAAGTTGCTCAATGGTATGGACGAAATCTTGAGTAAGGAGTACAAGATGAAAATAAATAAGTCCAAAACAAAAGTAATGGAGTGCAGTCGAACGAAGGCAGGTGATGTAGGAAATATTAGATTAGGAAATGAAGTCTTAAAGGAAGTAGATTAATATTGTTACTTGGTTAGTAAAATAACTAACGATGGCAGACGTAAGGAGGACATAAAATGCAGACTAGCACAAGTAAGGAAGAGCTTCAAACATTGATATAGGAATTAGATGTTTCTGAAGACTTCCATCTGGAGCGTGGCATTTTATGGAAGTGAAGCATGGATGATAACTAGCTCAGAAAGGAGAATAGAAAGTTATGAAATGTGGTGTTACAGAAGAATGCTGAAGGTGAGATGGATAGATCGAATCATGAATGAAGAGATACTGAATCGAATTGGTGAGAGGAGATCGATTTGGCTAAATTTGACGAGAAGAAGAGATAGAATGATAGGACACATCTTAAGACACCCAGGGCTTGTTCAGTTGGTTTTTGAAGGAAGTGTAGTGAAGTTAGGGGTAGTCCAAGGTATGAATATGACAAGTAGATTAAGAGCAGATGTTGGATGCAATACTTACGTAGAAATGGAAAGGTTAGCACAGAATAGGGTGGTATGGAGGGCTGCATCGAACCAGTCTATGGACTGATGACTCACACACTCACAACATGGTAGCTGTAGAGCTACTTCCTTATGTTCACTCAGAAGATCTTCAGCAAACACGACTGATATGTCGGTGAGAACTGCCCAAAAATGGATGAATAATTGCCCTTTCTGAGTTGAGAAACTGTACTCCCCCCCCCGTGACACAAGACCGCTCATGCATGGCGGATGGATTGCCATTGGACACTCCCGGCGCCAAAAGCCATTGTCGAATATCATTTCATCTATCAGTTATTAAACATTACCCCAGAGGAGTGCGGCACAATTCCTATACTCGCCGCTAGACGGGGGCTTAATTCCCTGGAAACAGGCTGAGGATTCAGGGGAGCCCAGTCTCATAGCCATCCCACAGTTAGGAATATCTAAAGACGTTACCTGACTAGCAAATTTAGTGTGATACTTCATTTTGAATTTGTACACCTCTACGCCGCACATTTAAATCTTGCGCCTTAAAGAACTCCTCTACAGGAGAAACAGTGAACTTGAAACTGGACCAGCTTCTAAATTTTCTCTGAACATGGCACCACTAAAATTTTGTTATTGTGAAGTTTCCAGTACTGTGTGAATTTCAACTTGTTTTGTTTTCCATTTATCAAGAAGTTTGGACATTCTTTCAGATGTCAACGCAAAAAAAAAAAAAAAAAAAAAAAAAAAAACCTATGATCATGCACCCTGGTGCGAAGTGAAAGAACTTTTTTGAAGAAATTTTGTATTTATAAGTTTTTTCCTTACTAAATTTTGTTCATTCATCTTTAGGTTGGCAATATTTATCTTTTCTTTCCGCCAGTTTTGAATTTAGCCAATCAAGAATTTCTGGAATTAATTTTCAACCAATCCCGTATTTCTTCTTCGATTTTGAGTGTCACCTTTTAATTCACCAATAAAATAGTGAGGGTGTGGCTTGATTATTCATGAAAGGTCTCGGAACTTTCCCCGAGGGTTTATAAACTGCGGATTTTCACGTCTCTTGGCCATTTGATCAACATCTAACTAAGTGTGTGTGTCACGCAGGGGGCGGGAGGCGCCTCTTTCTTCACGCAGCAGTTCTGCTGCAAGGTAATGGCCGTTTAACATCTTTATTTCTGACTAGCTCTGCAGTTTAACCCAAGGGAAAGGTTCGAAACATTAACTATGTAACAAACCTTCTAAAATGTCAATCTCATTTCGGCACATGTAAATTTTTTTTAATTTTTAACTGTAATCGGGGATAGAGAATACCCTCTCGAGCTCCCCTTCATCTTGGTTTGAGGTACCACATTTGTTTCTGCAATGTATTAAAGTTATCTCCATTCGCGCTACCTCAGTAGATTGGGATTAGCCCCTGTTTTCGTTGGCCAAGTGCCCTATAGGTCTTTATATTTTCTTTGGAACTCAATCTTCGACTCCACTCCAGTTGTACTCGGGCCGTTTATTGAACCTGTTCTTTTTTACTAAGGCTCCGTAAGTTGGGTACTAGATACCCCTGTGTAATAAGAGGGTTATTTGTAAGTAGTGCCTTGTAAGGTCAGTGATCATTAGATTTTCACATTGTGTTGCCTTGAGTAGGCTGGGAACACTGAGAGCACGTCAGCTTTTTTCTAGTGTTGTAAAAGGCTTGATATTAAAAATTGGGAGCAAGTGCCCCATGTCCTGTCCTTTGAACAAATTTGTGCGTGTGTAAAGCTGAGTTAGGAGCTCAACATTGTAAAACTAGGGGCGTATAGCCCAAGTGTGTTAAAATTCTGAAATCTTGGGTCTTTCGAAGTCTTGTGTCTAATTTGCTATGTCATTGTTATATCTCCAAGTGAAAAGATGTTAAGATTTTGCTGTTTTTAAGAAAATATAACTGACTTTGTACTTAGACCCATTCATCCCGGCACCTTCTTTCACCTCTGCTGATCCACGGGTAACCCCGTAACAGAATATAAAAATGCTATTCCAGATAAGAGTTCCTGTACGTTTCTATGGAGAGTGTTCCCTAGGTTAGAATGTGTGTCCCCAAGGTTTAGATAAATATTTCTACGGTTAAACAGTTCGGAAACAGTGACCTCGATAGAGGATTAAAACGCACAGAACTGCAGTTTACATGTCCTTGTTAATGCTCCGCCGAGCGCTATTTCTGTTCCTCCTGACACCGGTATTTAGAACGGATGACAACAGGTTAACAGAAAAGGTTTTCAAATTCATGCCTTTGAGAGAAGTAAAGAGCAACCATTTGGATTTAAAAATGTAAAGAGAAGAAGAAAGTGAAACAAAGACGTATTTCTAGAAAGGAAGTGTTAAACATACGAGAAGGAAAAGAAAACTCGTACAAAGTAATCTGAAGGAAGGGGAAGAAACTTGAACTACTGAGAGAATGAAGAGACTCGGCTACCCTATGCAGATGAGTTAACACCAAATGTCTCGGAGTCTGTGTCTTGAACCAAGAACATATGGATGGGTCGCCCAGTTTTGAACTTGTATGGCTTCGAGCCCCGCTGTCGGCAGTTTTCCATGGTTCCCCATTTTGACACCAGGCAAGTGATGGAGCTGTACATTAATCAAGTCCACGGCTGCGTCTTCAGACTCCTTGCCCTTTGCTATCCCATCGTTAACACAAAACATAAAAGAACTTGTAAAAATAACCAACGTGTAAATGACATTCTCTTATAGCAAAGTTGGCAGAGGGGAATGTTGCTCTTTAGGCTTTCCCTGCCGTGTACAACCTGCGGGGCTATGACGAAACAACTTTGGAATATATATGTGTGTTTTTTTAAACCTGAATATCTTCGCACCTGTGTGTCGTTTGACTGTGTTGGTCTGTCCCGTGCAGTCCGGAAAGACTACCGTTAGGAAGCTCAGAGCCATGGTGTGTTCTAAGTACGTGCATTGTCGACACGATCACATTATGTCAAGAAGGATGGACAACAAGGGCAGCTGCTCGATGTGTGGGCCGCAGTCTATGACCGTTACCGGGCCATCGACACCAACAGCTCGCCGCAGGTTGCGCGGGGCACAACTTCACATGACAAGGTCCAGTTTTCATTATTGTGAATGGTCTCTTCATCGTCGCATAAGCCTCGTTCCTGACGATCTCGGCAAGTAGTCTGATCAGGCACTGTACAGCACAGGGACATCCCTCGACCTATAGTGCAGCATTTCAGCGGAGAATGGTCGATAATGACTTCCTTCGTGATTACGATGTCCCTCTAATAGACTGGCCTCCATTTTCCCGGATATTAACCCTTTCGAACAAGACTGTAATGAAACAAAGAAGGCTGTTTATTGACTCCAGGACTGGGACAGTCAGTTAGTGAACAGTATGCCAAGACGAATTCAGGCATGCACGTGTTACTGCTGTATTCAGCAACTGAAATCGAGAAAGAAAAGCTGTATCTTTGTTTTGTTGGGCAATAAATAACGCTGATATGGAATTCCCAAGCAGCGTTATTTGTAAAGAGACAGGAGTTGCTTGATCCGAGCACAAAAACATGCGGCCATAAAACTACCCTGGTTCTACCGGTTATCTCGCAGCCAGGTTTTTAAGAATGATATTACAATTTACCCTGAAGCAGCTCTATTGATTGCGCGGTAAAGGAGACGTTACCTGGTGACAGTTCGACGTGTGACGACCCCTCATAGATGTGGTATTGGCGCGCACCATCCAATCTACTTGCAAATCGCGCGTACGCCGCGCAGAAATAACATTAAGAGTTCTCCCGACCTTCCTAATTTAATTCGCAAACTGGTTGCCAGCCTGTCTCCTGGACCCCGTATTATTATTATTGTCATTATTATTTTTAGTAGCGAATTATCCCAATAACGGAAGACGTTAAGCAAATAACTGAATCAATTCTTCTTCTTGAGGTTCCCGGAAGACTTGTTTACGTTCTTCCGACCTCAATTTGTTGTGGTTACTTTGTGTCTAATGATGTCAGAATGCCTGCTCAACATATGTTTGCGTTTTTGACGATCTTTCGAAGTTCGTTAAGCCAGGGTGTTGAGTTCTTAAATGAAGTTACGTAATCTATTATCCTTTTTGTCAATGGATTTTCTGATAATCTAGTCAGATGACCGAAAAATGTCATTCCTCTTTTCCTAATGTCAGTTTCGATGTTTGAGAACGTCTCTGTTGTTATGATTGATTTTAACCTGTAAGCGTCTTGGCTGTATGTTGCTCCTAAAATTTTCCTAATCATCTTCCTATCTTCTTTTTTGATTTCTTCAAGTTCTTGTTTTCAGTTGAGTGCCAGGCTTTCACTTGCGTGAAGGACTTCTGGTTTTATGACTCTGTTGTAATGCCGAATTTTAATATGTCTTGACATGGCTTTTTTGTGTGTGTGTGAGATCTTTTCAAGGCCTGTCGGTTCGATAAATTCCCCGAGAATTTCGTTTTCTCGAACGATATCTGTAGTCCCACTTTCCTTAAATGAAAAATGAAAACCTACAACCTGTTTTCCAGTCATTGACCGGGTCAGGGATGTACGATGGGGTCGCCACTCCCAAGGTGATATATATTAATGAGTGATAAATGCTATGAAATGATAATGGAGAGTGTTGCTGGAATGAAAGATGACAGGGAAAACCGGAGTACCCGGAGAAAAACCTGTCCCGCCTCCGCTTTGTCCAGCACAAATCTCCCACGGAGTCACCGGGATTTGAACCACGGTATCCAGCGGTGAGAGGCCGACGCGCTGCCGTCTGAGCCACGGAGGCTCCACTTTCCTTAAATATCTCGAGCTATTTAACACCAGGCTCCTTATCCTCAGTATCGCCAGATCATCTGCAAAAGCGAGGTATGGTATGTAGGAAAAGTCCAGTCGATTGGCTTCCAAAAGTCGCATTTCTTGAGTTCTTTCTCCCATTCGTATTATTATCGAGGTCAGTGTTTGGGAACTGTTTTTTTTTGGGGGGGGGGAACCGTAGAAACATTTATCTAAACCTTTGGGACACACATTCTAACCTGTCCGTCTGTTAGGTCAACAGCCCAGAGGCTGGTTGGATCCTCAAATACCACCACCAAAGGTTATGCGGTTATAAGGAAACCCCAAAAACCAATGGCAGCACCAAAATGGGACGTACTAGGCAAGACAAGGAGTGAGGTAGTTTGCCATTGCTTTACTCACTGGGTCAGAAAGTACTATTGCAGCACGACTGACCTTTTGAACAGCACCTTTCATAACACTCAGATGCACTAGTCGTGCTCTGAATGTCATTACTCAGCACTACCCATACCCCAGCAACTTCCATATTGTCACAGCCATGGATGTTGACTGGAACTTCGGTGGAAGCTACACTTTACTCTGGCCTGTGCCAAGAGACGGATGCAAAAGTACTGTATCCATCAAGAAATGTCAGCAGGCAGCATTCTAACCTAGGGCACACTCTCCATAGAAAGATACTAATTGCAACGTACAGGAGTAGCATTTTTATATTCAAAATAAAGTATCGCACTTATAATTTGCTAGTCAAGTTACGTCTTTAGATATTCCTAAATGTGGGATGGCTATGAGGCTGGGTTCCCCTGAATCTGGTCAAATTAAATCCTCAGCCTGTTTTCAGGGAATGAAGCCCCCATCTAGCGGCAAGGATAGGAATTGTGCCGCACTCCTCTGGGGCAATATTTAATGACTGATAGATGAAATGATATTCGAGAATGGAATGGAATGGCTTATGGTGCCGGCAGTGTCCAAGGAAAATTTCAGTTCGCCACATGCAGGTCTTTTGATTTTGACTCCCGTACGCGACCTGCGCATAGTGATGAGAATGAAACACCCAGCCCCCGTGTCAGCAGAATTAACCAATGTTGGTTAAAATTGCCGACCCTGCCGGGAATCAAACCCGGGGCCCCTGTGATCAAAGGCCAGCACGCTAACCATTTAGCCATGAAGCCGGACAATATTGGAGAGTGTTGCTGGAATAAAAGGCTACAGGGAAAACAGTAGTACCCGGAGGAAAACCTGTCCAACCTATGCTTTGCCCAGCACAAATCTCATATGGATTGACCGGGACTTGAACCACAGAACACAGCGGTGTAAGGCCGCCTGAGCCACGGGTCCGGGGACATGGGTAATGGTGTCAGTGCCTCAATTCAAATTGTGTTGTGCGGACCGCGGTGGGCACTTGTCGTCGAATGAAGCCGTACGTGCTTCCAGAAACCAAGGAGTTGCTGAGAATACAATTTTGTATCTTTAGAAATTAACAGGAGACTGGATATGTTGCCACACGCACTGAACTCCGGGCCAGGATCGTGTGCTTCGTCTACCAGCTGTCAGAAACAGCCAACTTATAGCTCGAGCACTTCGGCTGGTCCTACTCCTGGAGTACGAGTCAGGAACAGGGACATTCTGTACCGTGGCAGAAGACCGTGGTTATATCATTTAGATGATCGTCCGCGAGTGTGTAGTTTCATATTTATAGGCTTTTCAATTTGGGCTATCCTTCCATGAGGTACCTATATATCCCCTACCACCTTTCCTTCACCTTGTTTCCCTTTGCATCTACAGACGGGTTCCTTCATGGCTCATGTGTCTTTCTGTTCTTGTTTCTTTTTCTTTTAATCCTCCAATTCGTTGCCGCTGGCGATGTTGTTCTAGTGCTCCTCGTGCGACCTACCGTTACTTACGGAGATGAATCTGACGCATGATGTTTGTGACGTTAACGTCGTAGTGCTTGCTGTAATCTTAGTGTTGTTACTTGATGTTTGCAGGACGTGCAGATCCTGAAGGCGCTAGTCCTGGGCGAGGAGGAACGAGGGCAGAGCCAGTACCAGGTCATGTGTTTCGTGTGCCATTTCCGCAAAGGAGACTTCATTTCTTCCGATGCTATGTCCAAGTTACGACAGGTAAGTGAACCTTTCTTTTTCATTACACTTCTTGTCTCATACACCTTCCACGAGAGTGTCCTGCCTTCGGATAACCATGTTTCTAAAAAGGCAAATAACTGACTATCATCAACAAGCTCGGCAACTACATCATTACCAAGTTTTCTTCATAAATTTTCTATATTAACAAAGCCGACCCTCGATTACAGTTATTTCGATTTCCTGTTATCCGTCACATTTTCCGTTCTGTTCTTTATATTTATAGGCTTTTCAATTTGGGCTATCCTTCCATGAGGACAGCTATATATCCCCTACCATCTTTCCTTCCCCTTTGTTTCTCTTTGAATCTACAGACTGTGTCTTTCTGATTCTGTTCTTGTCTCCTCAAATTCCTTGGCGCTGCCCATGTTGTTCTAGTCCTAACCTGTTCTCCCGCGTGCTCCTCCAACCATTCCGCCTATTGCTATACGATTCTCCCCGCTAGAATGGAACAACTTTCATTTCATTTAACTCTTCAGGTCCCATCTGTCTGTTGATCCTTACCTCCGTCTCCTTTCAATTTTTGGCATTAGGTAGAATCTGGTATATTTTCATTCCAGATACCAGTTGCAAGTTGATAGGCCCGTCTCCTTTATTTCTTCCTGTTGCCTGTAGTCCTCTTTCCGGCCTTCACGAAGAGAGGCCATGGTATTGTGTAAGCTGGACGAAAGGCAGTGTGTTCTTGTGGTGCCGACTACACAGTGACTGGCTTCTCCGCCTGCAGGAAACACTCGAACGCGTACTAGCCAATGACGCGACTTCTGCTGATCTCGCCATCCGCTTTATGTGTGACAGTGTATTAATCAAGGGTACATATACTTCAAGTATCTGTTACTTAGGGAACTTATGTTTCCTTTTGATCTGTTTGTGACGTTTTCGGTTAATTCAAGATTATTATTTTTATTTTGTTAAAATCATTTTCAAGTTCCTCCGTTGAATAATTAGTTTTGTTTCAGTTTAAATGTATTTTTCACTTAATTTGTTCAGAGAGGATGATTACACACAGCTGTACTTCCCCTTAAAACTAAAATCACCACCACATTTGAGACTATTTTCCAGATCCTTGTCATGTCGGCTTGGTCACCTCTTTTATGACATCCTTACACCTTAGAAACTCCAGTCACTACCAGCGCCAATACGACGTTTCGTTCCACATACGTGGTATTTTAAGCCGATGATCGCGCCGTATAGTTCGGAACTCGCACTACTCAGACCGAACGGAGTCGTCTGTGGCTGAGTGTTTTGTCCGGTAAACACATGCCGGCATCGTACCGCATGGAGTGTCTACCTCTGCCGGGTTGGGATCTAGGGGCCGACACTCTATCTCGTTGACGAGGTGAGGTACAGAAAACTTTCCACCAAGATCTGGGGGACTTGAAAATCCCATATTATGAGTTCAGACAATGCGAAATGTTTGAAATGGAACAAATGGAAGAGGCCGAATATTCTCCTTATTGCCAAACATCTGCTGGATATGAAGGTCCTTTCACATCACAATGTGCACTAGGCCTTGCCCACTGACCTCGGAGCAGAAGTTCGAAAACTGCGAGATGGACCTGGCAACAGGAACAACACCTGGAGGGTCTAAACATCGCCTGTACATTTCCACAATTGCAGAAGGCTGTCAATCTGAACACCTGAGAACCTTTCTATCACAGCAGTAGAGGTCGGGAGAACTGATCGAGGAAGTGGCACTGCGAGTGTAACTGAGGTGTTTTCGTTCTATATTGCTGTTTTAGAACTGCAATTCCAAACACAAATTATTACAAATATTTACGTGAGTTTATAAATATAGTCAACCCTTCCAGCCTATAAGTTGGGCGCCGGCTATTCATCCCAGGGTCGCATACGGGTGATCCCCGGTGATATTTCGAAATATAAAAACCAAACTTAAATTAATATGCAGGGAAGATAAAGATTAAAAAGTAAATTAAAAGATAATGAATGAGAATTCTTGCAAACTAATTTATCTAAACCTTTGGCAGTACGAAACAAAAATGAACATTAAAAATATAAACCATTGATAAAAAGTTCACAAGCTCAACTGACATGAAAACCCACTGGTAATCCATACGGACATTAAATAATTTGGTTATATCATACAAATATTTTTGTTCAATTGAGCACAAATGCATCACTTATTACACTTGTCAAGTCCGTTATTTTAAAACTCATTTGCACTCATGAACTCTTTGACACAATACAACCCTCTTAGAAAATACTCGAGAGGTTTAAAGTTTGTTTACATCGTACAACATAGAATTTACCGTCATTACATATCATTTCTTACCCTCGTATTGGGTTTCATTATATAAATTCACTTGCTTCGCTCGCGACGATTTCGTAAGTTGATAAAAATGAATAGTTCCCCGGTAGTCCACTAAAACATCAAACTCGCCGAAAAATTGCATTTCATTTTCGCCAGAACGTTTGTGGCATTGCTAAGATGACCAAGCTACTGGCAGAGCTAAATCTGGAACATGCGACATGTAAGACACAGTGGGGGGAGGATGACATATACTGTAGATATACTCATTTTAAAAACTGGCTGAGAGTTCATCGTTGAGGCCTTCGGTTCACAGAGTTCCGGTTTCGATTCCGGGCTGGGTCGGATATTTTAATGGCGTGTGATTAATTCTTCTAGCTCGAGGACAGGTTGTTTTTTGTCCCAACACTGCCCTCTTCATATTCACTCAACACACCACATTACCAACCACAACAGGAATACGCAATAGTAATTACATCCCTACACATAGGCTTGGCGTCAGGAAGAGCATCCAGTCGTAAAACAGCGTCAAATCCACATGTGCGACACAGTTCGCACCCGCGACCCTACAGGTATGGGAAAACCGGTAGAAGAGAAGAAGATACTCATTTTAAAACATTCCCGCATTTTAAAAATGTTCATCCCCTTAAGTGGATTTTCCAGAAAAAGTGCGTTCATTTATTTTTAAAAGAGATTCCAAGTACGGCTACCAAATTTAACGTCTGTAACATCTTCTTTTTGAGAGATATATGTATCCTCATATAAAGAATTCAACTCTTTCCCCACTTCTTTTCAACCCTCACCCCTTGAGTGGATTTTCGAAAACAAAAATGTGTGTTTTTTTTTTAAAGGCGATTCCAAATACCACATTTTATGTCTGTAACATGTTAGGTTTTTGTGATATATTGTAGATAATCTCGCTGCTGTAATCATACTGGAGCTGATGTTGCCATAGTTACGGCAGTTCATTTCTTTATCCGAGTCCTAGAGCAGGGTAGTGTGGTGCCAATATCTCAATAACGGTTGGTTTTAGGACCTTAAAACATGGTTTTGGGGCCCCTAGGGCTTACTGAGTTTTGTTCTTTGCGTCAAGGGGCTTAAAATGAGCTTTGTCTCGTCCTTGTACGACAAATTCGATATTTTGCCTATATTAGCCTAGTATTTTTATATTCCCCCCCCCCCCCTTCGAATTGTTTTTAAAATAAAATATAGCCTATAGCACTCAGGGATAATGTATCTTTCTATTAGTGAAATAATTCTTAGAATCGGTCCAGTAGTTCCTGAGATTAGCCATTACATACAAACAAACTTTAGCTCTTTATATATTAGTATAGATTAACATCATTGTTCCGAAAGTAAAGTTGACCTGTGTTAACCCTTTACAAATTAAAATTACTTAAATCAAATTTAATCATCATCTTGCGAATCATTCCTAAAATTTACTACTGCGAACGGAACACGTACTGAACAAGTATATCTCATCTATTTCACTGACCTGAGTAGATCCAACCAAAAATTCAATCTCATAAACAAACACAATCCACCAACAAAGAAATTTTACGGTAACGAATCACACTAGTAATAAAACTGTAGCGAAGGGCCCTACGTAATATAAACAAACTATACTGGCTTTACTGCAGTGGGAATGGAACCCCTGCCTCCAAGACATGGCAATCGCAATGAACTGAGTCCACAATCAACAAAACACAACCACAAAACAAATTTGTGTTGTCAAATACATATACAAGAAATATAAATCACACATGTAGACAAATGCATGACGACAATCGTCAGTGAGAAACCCAAGTCCAATGACCCGTTGGAGAATCGAAGCGATGTCCCTCAAGACATCCAATTACAGCATGCCTGAAATGGCCTGATTTTTGACCAAAATGATATTCAGGTGACGTTAAATGATCAAATAAACTTGTGCTGTGGTTCTACTGAATCAGTTGGAATTGTATAAATTTACACCTTAATTAATCTTCAGTGACCCTGTCCCAACAGGATACAAACTTTTCACATTCAGACGCAGCTGGTCGTTTGTGATGATTGCTTGACAGCTCCTATAACTGATTCCGAAGTAGGCTCCTTTCACACTACACGGTTTCGACCGTACGGCGACATAGTGGCGTGAAGAAGAGCATTAAGGCCACCACACACAGAAAGCTAAGCAAAGCTACGCTAAGCAATGCCAAGCTGTGGTGTGCTATGACACGAATAAAAAGCTAAGCTAAACTATGCTGGCAGCGCTTTTATTGTCTCGCTGTTGTAAATAATCAATTACTCTCTCTGCACTACTGCTCGGTGGCATGATTTTTTTCGAAGGGTTTCGACTGGCTGAGATTGTGTAGGTGTGGGGGCGGACGGAACAGATGATAAATCAGATATATGTGATAGGGAGTGTAGCTCATCACATTCCGGACTCTCACAGTCATCTGGGTGGCTACTTCAATTATCTCTTGACGTCGATATGTTTCCTGCCTGTCAATGTTTGAATGTGTGCTGTAAGGAAAATTAAGCAATTAATACACATCCAAACGTATATTAAGAAATTACACGTGGAGATCTGTTTATGGAGAATGAGCATATTGAACTGTCCTAGTCCTTGTGTTTCAAACGCAATTTTGTTAGTGGAATGTTTATAATGTCTTAGCTGCAAATCATAACAAATCGAGACGTTCTTATTTTCTTATAACCTCGAATGAATTACATGCGTTTTAAATTATAATATACTCAGCATATAAATTCACTTATAATTTCATCAATTTTTACAATTTTAAAACTATTTTAAATATTAGTCATACTGCGTGCGTTAAAATGACCGCTCACCTTCTTGTAGATATATAAGGCAGAAGGAATCTCCACTCCTTCCCGTCCACTTTTACTCTTTTTGTCTCGTTAGTGACTCTCAGTCTTTTTCATGAGTTTTAAAGCTAAAACAATATTCACGCTCTTAGTAACTGTTGATCTATTTAAGAACAGGTGCTTCAACTGTATCTGCTAAATTGTAAATAATGTGCGTAAAGTCATGTATTCTTCTCAGATAATTAGAACTTCCAAAATTGCGATTATATAGCTAATTTATAAATTGTAGCCTACTTACAATCAATTTAAAGTACTGAACTTATTTCCTGCCAACAGTTTTCCTTTCTTATCAAATCTCTGTAGTAATTTGATGACATAACATAAAGACAGGGATATCTTTCACCTCCTCAACTAGTCGTTCTTCTTTTGGCCCGTTATCCTCTTCTTCTTCTTCTTTTCCTGCCGCTTTTCCCACACCTGTGGGGTCGCGGGTGCGAACTGCGTCGCACATATGGATTTGGCCCTGTTTTACGGCCGGATGCCCTTCCTGACGCCAACCCTCTATGGAGGGATGTAAGCACTATTGCGTGTTTCTGTGGTGGTTGGTAGTGTAGTATGTTGTCTGAATATGATGAGGAGAGTGTTGGGACGGACATATACACCCAGTCCCCGAGCTAGAAGAATTAATCAGAAGCGATTAAAATCCCCGACCCGGCCGGGAATCGAACCCGGGACCCTCTGAACCGAAGGCCAGTACGCTGACCATTCAGCCAACGAGTCGGACTCTTTTGGCCCGTTATCCATTGTATTAAAATATCGAAGTACTATACTAGATGAGACTCACACGACACGACTAAACACACACGACAGCCCGCCAGATCAACTGCTCAGAAATGAAAAGCGCATGCGCCAGGCCAGCTACAGCGATCTGTCTAGCTTAGCTTAGCTTAGCTTGGCATAGTATAGTTTAGCATAGCGACCTGTGTGTGTTATCGTACTTAAATGCATCGGGAGCGATATTTTTCACAACACCGCGTAGTTTAGCTTAGCTTAGCCTAGCTTTCTGTGTGTGGTGGCCTTTAGACCTTTCACATTGCACGACACGGCAGCCGTGGCTTGCCACTGGAATGGACGGCTGCCGTTGACTCAGTGGCGCACACAGCTTTCACACTGTACGGTTTTTTAATCGTATGGCAGCTCTCGGGCAGCTGTAGAGGAGATAACGCGAGGGTATCTAGACACGCATTCGTATCGTAGTGTTTTTGTTTGCCGGGTTCAGTGGCTCAGACGGTTAAGGCGCTGGCCTTCTGACCTCAACTTGGCAGGTTCGATCCTGGCTCAGTTCGGTGATATTTGAAGGTGCTCAAATACGACAGTCTCGTGTCGGTAGATTTACTGGCACGTAAAAGAACTCATGCGCGACTAAATTTCAGCACCTCGGCGTCTCCGAAAACCGTAAAAATAGTTAGTGGGACGTAAAGCCAATAACATTGTTTTATTGTTTTACTTTGTTGTTAAAATGTTCAGTGCATTGCTTTGTAGGATTTATCGTTGGTTTTGTGAGCGTAGATTCTGAAATTCTTATTACTCTGGCCCATACTGGGACATAACTCTAGACATTTATACAGTAGTGCGATTCAATTCACATTGGCAGCTAGTAGTGGTTATTTATAAATTAAATAATATCAGGTGTACTCATCCTTGTTTGCGTCGTTCCATGATTCAGCATTGCACCAATTTAGGCCATCAGGTCAGCCCAACGATGCTGCGCTTACACCATAATGACACTGGAAATACGACGGTCCTTACAGCTCTCCTCCATGATTATTGTGATGTGTACTGTCCCGAAACAATCCGATCCACGGAACAGTTTGTAGATGGCGTCCCGCACAAAACGAAGTGCATTGAGCATAGAAAACGTACAGTATTAGTTATCACACAGTTTAAACACACCACAATGAAATAATCCCTTGCACAATTCTGTCTACGTAACAGTCCAGTCTTGTAGCCTATTCTCCACCGGAATCTAGTAGTTAATGTTAGTTACTAGTTCTCATTTGACACGCGACTCCTTTACTTCTGAAATTTCAATCTGCTTACACAACAGCTGGCTCGCTACTTCACACAGCTATACGTATCAATTTGTAAAAATCAATGTCTTTATTGGCGTAGTTAAGGCCTGGGCCTTCTCTTACACTAAACCAATTAGTATACATTAAAGTCATAAGTAATACTACCGTAATTAATACTAGAAGACACAATTAAAACACAATCAAAATACAACTGAAATAAAATTCCAGCACAGTGAGACATACATACAACAACAACAACAACAACAACAATAATAATAATAATAATAATAATAATAATAATAATAATAATAATAATAATAATAATAATAATAATAATAATAATAATAATAGTATTGTAGTAGCACGATCACTGAAAGGCCAGAAATTCACAGGTCACTCGCATCCTACTGAACCTTGTAACTTTTTTGATGATAATAATAAATAAAATCATGAATAAAAATATATAAATAAAATCACTCAAAAACTTAATAAAATTAATAAGCATAATTAACCGAAATGTCCGTAGTATGGGCGCCAGAGTTCACCAGAATGGATCCCTCGAATTTAGATAAGAGCATGATAAACTGTATATCCCAGGGCGTGTACATAATGCTGCGTACTGGTACATCTGCTGCAGGCCTTACCTAACCTCCTGAAAACGACTAATTAGGTAGGAACTGCACCTAGGTTCATCAATAACACTGATTCTAAAATAGCTACCTATATTCTTAACAAATTCCGTGCTTGAGCACCTCATCAACATACAACATTATACATATAATACACACATAAAATATTGCTGGAAGACTCCATATTTACAACAACAACAATAATAATAATGAAAACAGTGGGAAAACGAAAGCGAGAACTAAGCTACCATTTGTAGATAGTACGATGAACAATGTACATGTATGAAGATAAATACCCTTCACTGTCTCTATATCAATTCGACTTACCGATTCTCATAATCGGCAGTTATCACATCACACAGATACTGTACCTTGTACTACTGTGTTCACATATTTTAACACTTGTTGTAAAGATATATACACACGTCTGTCAATCCTCAACATAAATTTATGGAAAGTCTGAGATAGCTTTCACCAACATATAATGCTAGGCCGCCACAAGTGCTACCATACTTAATGCGCAAGCACTCTCCACAATCAGCCACTTTCCACGAACATAACAAGACTACGCTCCACGAACGTTTGAAGTCCAGTCCATTGCTGCCGTGTCACTCCAGTACCGTGTATCAGCACTACTTTCCTCCCGTACAGTGCGTCAGTTGTAGTTCTCTTATACAGTGTCACTGGTTGTAGTTATCTTCCTTCTCGTTCCTTTACAATCACCTCTTACAATCTCCCTTACAATGTTCAAGGTTGCCGCCGTATGATCAACCTTTATAGACATCAACATCCCCCTCCTCTCAGATGATACGTCTGGATTGGTGCTTGCCAGCCAATCATGAGTGATCTCAAGTCAAGACCAAGCCCTGAACTACTTCTTCCTCCCAAGACAATAACAAACTCTGGGGTATATTCCATGAGTCACCAAATTTTCCTAATACAACAACAAGCTCATCTCATCAGGCTGGGATATATACATGACTCATGCATTTCCCGACACAAGTACATCACAACAAACACTTGGGTAGCCATATGACTCATTCAAATTACCAGAGTTATTAAGGCAATGTTTTCCCACTCGTGCAAAACAAATTACTCATACCTACATATGTGGATATCTTCCAGCTTACCAATATAAATGGCAAAATATACAAATGAAATAATAATAATAATAATAATAATAATAATAATAATAATAATAATAATAATAATAATAATAAAAATCGAATACTGACAATAATATCTCTAACTTCTACATATAATTCTGGGGTGTGATATATGTACTATCACATAACGCCCCCTTGGTGAATCGATGATATCACATATTATGATTCACCATAAAACAGAACTTCTTACATAACCTTATAATGACATAATTGAACACATAATTTACTGTAATAATGATATATACATTCCGTCTACTGCATTGTATTCGCACACGCGAAATGCAATTTGTCCAAACAACAATAATAATAATAATAATAATAATAATCTGGCTATATACACACAACTCTGATTGTTTCATATAGCATTGAACACAATCCCTTCTTGCTACTGTACACATACATATAATTGATAATATATACATCCAAGGTGCAGATCCTATCTCTTATATCTGCGAAGGCTATAGATATTAAATGTCCCAAGGACCTTATTTTCAGTGGTTAGGAGGCTATAAGCACACTTGCCTATTCTACTGTCCACAGTATACGGACCCTAATATAAATGAAAAAACTATACATAAACTTAACATCAGCATCGATAAGCGAGGAATGCGTACCGCAATAAAATCTAACTACGTCTAGAATCCACTCTATATCACACACAAACATTCATACCATCCAGTCACACAAGAATCATACAAACTTTCATTCGGAACATTCATAAAAAGGAAATCCCTCTTTCTGAAATGAGCGGGAATCTCACAATGTTTACTCTTCCACAAAACCATAATTAATGCAAGCAAACAGATCACATACTTTTTCACACATTCAAATCATTCACACATCTCTCAGTATTAAATAAAACATTACACACCCGCTTGGATAGACTTTCTTTCATCTCACGCACACTTCCATTCTCACACACGCTCACTCTATTACTGGAATTCTTACCATAATTCACTTCGAAATTGCTGTCATAACCACTTAATGACCCAACAATTAATCCATCTTCACCACCTTCCATATCAGCTCCTACATGCACCACTTTCATGCCAACAACACTGCTACTTTCGACTCTCTTATCAGAAGTTTCATTAATTTCAAAGTCACCATTTTCACACATAATGGACCTCACTTTACTCTCCTCACGTACACTTAAATTAACAAAAACATCCTCATGATGTATACTCCGTGAACACTCTTCACTCACAAAACAACCTTCATCAACTTCACAAAAAACTTCACTTTCAATTTCAGAAACTTCCACAAGATAATCGATCGCAACACCGCTATTACCATCACCACTAGCACACAGTAAGACATCCGACAAATCTTTCTTACTTTCATCACGCCCCCTATTCTTAAAATCTCCCTGAACACAAAACACAGGGTCATACAATAATTCCTCTTTCACGTCTAAATCATAACTTACCTGTTTCATCACGTGAATAGGAATTTCGGTACCGGACTGCCTATCTGACTCAACTAGGAAGTCCGATTCCGGTTTAAATTACTTGACGTGTACTTGACTGTTCACCATTATCATGTCTCGGCACTTGATCTGGAGGTCTTTGATCCGTACGCCCCCTACTTTCTGATTCCCCTTGATTAGGTCTTCTGCCAAAATATTCCTGGTGATTACTTCCTTGGTTAGAGTGTCTGTTTCCCCTTCCGGAATTACCACCCTGATTCCCTTGCCTAGAATGACTGAAATTCTGATTATTCCTATCTCCCGCTACCTGATTACCTTGTCTCCCATTATCCCCGTAATTTCTACCTTCACTTTGCCTAGTCCTCCCCTGCCCTTCCAAAGCATCAAACCTCTCTAACAGCTGCTCTAATTCCTTAATCGTAACAATATTCTGCATACATGCAGCTAATCCGACCTTCTCAGGAAAATGCCTCAACATCTGGCGGACTGTATCTCTCTCCGATGCTAGACCTTCAATATTCTGGCTGATCAGAACATGCGCCAAGAAATACTCCGTCATAGATACACCTTCCTGAGGCCTATATTTACCAAATAGCACGCGATCTCTTTCCCTTCCCTGAATAGCATCACTCCAAAATTTAGAACTAAATTTCTCCCTAAATTCCTCCAAACTCGAAATACCCTGTCTATAAACTTGAAACCAGGATCTCGCTTCTCCAACAAATGCAGTATCCAACATCTCATCAACCATACTCCAATCAATCAAACCATCGTCAAGATTCTTGGAAAACCGTTTCTCCACCGTTTTCAAGAATTCCATCGGATTAAACTGCCGACCATTAAATTTGGGTAATTCAGAGTCCTTCGTACAAGATACGTACCTGTTACATATACTGCTACCTACTTGGATTTGACTGATCTCCTGTCTTAATTTCACACGACATGATTTAATTCCTTCTTCCACTACCATTCTGGCATTTCCTTCTACTGACTTGAGGTCTTTCTCCAATTTCTCAGTCTTTTCATCTATTCGCTTTGCTAAAACATTCTGGCTGGTTTTAATTCTATCTATGTCTTTGACTTTATCTTCCACTATTTTTATTCTCTTATCACATTCCTTGCTGTTTTCAACAAATTCTTTCCTAACTACATTAAATCGGCATTCAATTTTCTCAGTCAATTCCAAGCATTGAGCTTCTACCTTATTATTGACTTCCTGAATTTCCCTGCTTTGATGGTCAAATTTCTGGTTCAATTCATCTATTCTACCATTCACAGCACTACTTAAACTATCAATTTTACTAGACAATTCAACACTCACTAAATTTAACTCCTTACTTTGATTCTCAATCTTACTGGACAATTCCGTACTAACTGAATTTAATTCACTATTAATACTGTATATTTCATTGCTTAAAAAAATCAATTCACTCTTCAACTCTTTAATCTGACTATCAATCTTGCTAGAAAATTCAACCTTATTATTATCGATTTTACTGGACAATTCATCACTCTTACTATTAGAAACAACACTCTGATTATCGATTTTACTGGACAGTTCAACATTATTATTATCGATTTTACTGTTAACAGCATTTAATTCACCCTTCAACTCATTATTAAGTAGCGATTTAAGGATATTAAACATTGAAGCCTCGCCTTGATCCCCTACATTCTGAGTTTGAGACGGGTTACTCGGTTCCTCACCTATCGTTACCGATTGATCTTTCCTACTATCAGCCATTTCGCTTTTCTCACTTAAATTAGATAAACTCAATGTGGTGGAATTCTTTTGCCTTCTCTTCTCCTGATTCTTAGTACCAGCAATTTTGAAAACCTCTCTACTTCTCAATTTTATAATACTGGACTCGCTACAACATTTCTTCATACTCCAAAATACACATGAAACATATAAAACACTTCACTGACATAGTTTGTAGAATTCCATCCACACCTGACAAGTGCACCTACGCTTATAAGCCTAACAGATGTACCAATCATTCAGCCACACGTTGGGAAGCCAATTGTAACTTTTTTGATGATAATAACAAATAAAATCATGAATAAAAATATATAAATAAAATCACTCAAAAACTTAATAAAATTAATAAGCATAATTAACCGAAATGTCCGTAGTATGGGCGCCAGAGTTCACCAGAATGGATCCCTCGAATTTAGATAAGAGCATGATAAACTGTATATCCCAGGGCGTGTACATAATGCTGCGTACTGGTACACCTGCTGCAGGCCTTACCTAACCTCCTGAAAACGACTAATTAGGTAGGAACTGCACCTAGGTTCATCAATAACACTGATTCTAAAATAGCTACCTATATTCTTAACAAATTCCGTGCTTGAGCACCTCATCAACATACAAAATTATACATATAATACACACATAAAATATTGCTGGAAGACTCCATATTTACAACAACAATAATAATAATGAAAACAGTGGGAAAACGAAAGCGAGAACTAAGCTACCATTTGTAGATAGTACGATGAACAATGTACATGTATGAAGATAAATACCCTTCACTGTCTCTATATCAATTCGACTTACCGATTCTCATAATCGGCAGTTATCACATCACACAGATACTGTACCTTGTACTACTGTGTTCACATATTTTAACACTTGTTGTAAAGATATATACACACGTCCGTCAATCCTCAACATAAATTTATGGAAAGTCTGAGATAGCTTTCACCAACATATAATGCTAGGCCGCCACGAGTGCTACCATACTTAATGCGCAAGCACTCTCCACAATCAGCCACTTTCCACGAACATAACAAGACTACGCTCCACGAACGTTTGAAGTCCAGTCCATTGCTGCCGTGTCACTCCAGTACCGTGTATCAGCACTACTTTCCTCCCGTACAGTGCGTCAGTTGTAGTTCTCTTATACAGTGTCACTGGTTGTAGTTATCTTCCTTCTCGTTCCTTTACAATCACCTCTTACAATCTCCCTTACAATGTTCAAGGTTGCCGCCGTATGATCAACCTTTGTAGACATCAACATCCCCCTCCTCTCAGATGATACGTCTGGATTGGTGCTTGCCAGCCAATCATGAGTGATCTCAAGTCAAGACCAAGCCCTGAACTACTTCTTCCTCCCAAGACAATAACAAACTCTGGGGTATATTCCATGAGTCACCAAATTTTCCTAATACAACAACAAGCTCATCTCATCAGGCTGGGATATATACATGACTCATGCATTTCCCGACACAAGTACATCACAACAAACACTTGGGTAGCCATATTACTCATTCAAATTACCAGAGTTATTAAGGCAATGTTTTCCCACTCGTGCAAAACAAATTACTCATACCTACATATGTGGATATCTTCCAGCTTACCAATATAAATGGCAAAATATACAAATGAAATAATAATTGTACCGGGCGGTACACCTCTACTCCGGTCATTTAAAAGTTGCGCCAGTTGAAATTCCTCTTCTGGTGAAAATCTGAACTTTATCTACTCTATTGATTTTCTCGTTTCTCAGAAGATGTCACCACTTGGAAATTTTTGAGTTTGTGAACTGTGTCATTTTTGATGTGTCTTTGTTTCGCTTGAAGTAAGAAGTGTGAACTTTCTCTTCTAGAGGACACTACTGAAGAATTACGATAGTGCAACCTAGTGCGAAATCAAAGAACTATTTTGTTGGAGAAATTTTTATTTCAAGAGTTTGTTCTTTGTTAAATTTCTTTCTGTCATGGTTTAAGTTGGCTGTATACCCCTCTTTTTCCCCTTATTTTGGATCTAGCCAATCCCGAATTTCTTTAATTAATTTTCCACCAATAATGTGTTTCTTCTTCCTCTATGTAGGGGTTTCTTTTCCCTAGCCAATAAAAACTTTGAGGGAGGGTGTTTTATTTCCCCTAACGCCTAGAATCTTCCGCGAGAGGATATAAACTGCTGATTTTAGGGTCTCCAGGCCACTTCTGTTCCATCTTTCAGTGTATTAAGTACATAGCAGGAGGCGGGAAGCGCCTCTTTCTTCTTCAGCCGTTCAACACCAGGTAATGGCCTATTAATAACTTCTTTTCTTGCTAGGTCGGCAGTTTAACACTCGCGGCGGGTTCGAAGCATTTCCATCATGTAACCTTTTCCTAAAATGTAATTACTCTTTTCATCTTTTTCTTGTAAAGCTACATATTGGGATAGAGAGTGCTAACCCTCTCGAGCTCCCACTCACATTTGTTTTGAGGTGAACGTATTTTCTCAAACTATTCTTCGTTTATGTAATGTAAAGTGTTCTTCTCTAAGTCACCTCTGTAGTATGGGATTAGCCCTTGCGTTAGCGGCCCAGAGCCAGATTAGGTTTTAAAAACAAAGTGTATTAGGAGTGCAAGATCGCCTCCTCTCAAATTGTTATTTTAGAGGTCATGTAATCAACCTTCTTTTCATGTAATAGACCTCAGTAGGTTGGGTATTTTACCCCTGTGAATACGTCCTTAGAGGACAGCTTGAAGGTAGAGTTTGGTGTGGCCTTGTGATAGGCTTACAATTTTGAGAGCGGATCGCTCTTTGAAATTTGTTTCTGTATGCCTCGTGCAGGCTTTATGTGTAATGTTTGGAGCCAGTGCTCCTGGGCATGAATGGGGTTTTCTGCCCCTTGGCTAAAATTTTTTTTGGAGTAAGGCGGGGCTGATTGCCCGAGAGTTATGAAGTAAGGGCACTGAGCCCGAATCCAGTAATATTGTACCTACATTTTTGCTACTCTGTACCTGTTATGATTGTTATCTCTTGTTTTTGAAAAGAAAATATAACCTAGTTAAATTTTAAATTAATTTTACATTGCACGTTAATTTCGTAGCTTGAAACCCATTCACACCCGCACCTTCTTTCACCTCTACCTACCACGGATATCTCCGTAACAATAATAATAATAATAATAATAATAATAATAATAATCGAATACTGACAATAATATCTCTAACTTCTACATATAATTCTGGGGTGTGATATATGTACTATCACAACCTCTTAACGCTCTTTTAAATGACAATGTAGTTGGTATTCCTCTGACGTCGTCCGGTAAACGATTCCATTCTCGTGCGGCAGACACCGAGAATGAGCTGTAATATGCGGCAGTTCGATGGTGAGGGATGTTGGAGGTTGGATGTTTGAGCCCTTGTATGTCTGTCATGAACATTGGAGAAGTAATGGAAACTCGAAGAAAGGTAAGGTGGGGAAGATGTAATAAGAACTCGATGGAGGAGAGACAAAGTATGATGGTTACGACGAACATGGAGTCGCGACCACTCTAATTTTAGGAAAGATGGTGACACCTGGTCATATTTTCTTAAATTGCATATATATCTCACACATGCATTTTGAGCGCGCTGTAGCCTTAGGGAAAATTGCGGCCTGACGTCATTGAAAACAGCATCACAATAGTCAAAATGTGGCATTACAAGAGCTTCAATTAATTTCTTTTTAAGCTTTATTGGAAATATATGTTTATATAAAGAATGTAAAGCTGAGTAAACTTTTGTCAGATATGTAAGACATGTGCAGACCAAGTCATGCGTTCGTCCATGATAACACCGAGATTTTTCACTTGTGATACAAAAGGAATTGGAACATCCTGCAGGATTACTCTTGGCAACGGACGTTTAGTTATACCTGTTATTTGACTTTGATGGCCAAGAAGGATTACTTGCGAATTTGTAGGATTCAATTTCAGGCCGTGCGCAGCAGACCAATCACTAACAGACTGTAAGTCAATATTTAGTAAGTCGACATATTCCTGGAGGTCTCGTGCTGCAGAGTTGGTGTAGAGTTGAAGCGTACATATGGTATTTGCAGTGTCTTAAATTGGATGATATGTCATTCACAAAGAGTGCGAAAAGAAGGAAGGGGACCAAGTACAGAGCCTTGAGGGACTCCTCTCTTCACGTGGCGCCACGAGGAAACCATTCCGTTATTACCTTTCACAAATTGTTGACGTCCGTGAAGATAAGAATGCATCCAAGCAAACGTACTCTGAGAAAAATGTAGAGCCCTCAGCTTTACAAGTAAAATGTCAATGTCTACGCTGTCGAAAGCTTTACTGTAATCTAGTAGTACCAGAACTGTGAATCGTCCTCTGTCTATTGCTTGTCTAACATCCTTAGTCACTTTAAGTAAGGCTGTAGTTGTATTATGTCCTTGTCGGAAACCGGACTGGAGAGGATTAAGGAGATTGTGCGTTCGAGTGTACTCAGACATTTGGGTATGGACTACATATTCTAAGATTTTAGATTGGACGATAGTCTCCCTCGTTCGAAGGCGTTTGACTTTTCGGAAGAGGTAGCACAATAGCCTTCTTCCAGAGAGTTGGATATGTGGAGTATAGAAGAGAGAAATTGATTATATGAGTTAAGGTTGTTAATATACAATCAAGAATTAGTTTGACCATGTCAGTCCCAATGTCATCAATTCCTTTTGCTTTCGTGCTTATTCTGAGGACTGCTTTTCTGACTTGGAGGGGCGTCACGTGACTGAAATAGAATTTTTCTCTGTCAGGAGAAGGGTGTGTACCATAATAATTCATAAGTCTCTGTTTGTCGTCATGTCGTACTGCGGAGCAGTTAACAGTAAAGTACTCGTTAGGAGTCTCGAGAGGTCTTGTTCTTCGTAAGTCCAAGCTTATTAATAGATTTCCAAAATGTCGTCGCTGTTCTACCGTTAGGCGTAATTAAACTGTAAGCGTGCCGCAGTTTAGCATTTCGTATTTGTTGTGTTGTCTTATTTCGTAACTTCCTATATTCGTCAAAGTTTTGTACGGTAGGGTCATTTTTGTACTGTCTGTGAGCGCAGTCTCTTTGTTTCACAAGTTGTCTAATTTCGCCATTTAACCACTGGGAGGGTCCTTTCGATATTCTCGCTCGCCGCTTTGGGGCATGCTTGCCAAATAGTTCCGTTACTTTGCTATTAAAGAAGTCAACTTTGTAATCTAGATTGTTATAGTTCGTTATCTCATGCCTGGGTATTTTGCCTGCGTCATCTAAGAGTCTATCTTTATTTATATTTTTCAATGGTCGATAGGTGATAAATTTCTGGGAGTGTTTCGGTGGCCGGAGGTTATACGAGATGTATATTGCGTCATGTGCAGATATACCAGGTACGGAGGTTTGACCAACATTGAGAACTCTGTCTGAGTTGCTGGTAACTATAAGATCTAATAGTGTGTGCGAATGAGATGTATGGTGAGTCAGAGAGAAAGATAAGATTTCCATATTATAGGCTTGAAAAAATTATTTGGGAAAAATCCCTGCGAATTAAGTTCGTTTGTCCAATATTACAGTTATTACCTCTGCCTACAGAAATGCTCATTGTGTTGACTGCACGTTTCCCAAGCGACGATTGTAGAAACGCGGGCTTCAGGATGATCGCATTAGCGCGTAGCGTCATGTGGCTTGCACACTCCTGGTATACACATCGTACTTCCTGTCTCTGGTTATCACATATTTAAATTCACAAGCTGCCAGGATATTTTAATTTAATTTAAACGTGAGTGTTCACATTTCATAAACATTCCTTCGGAATATTAATATATTGTTACTACTCCTATCATTCCCATTGCTCATTTGCGCGCTGACTTCTGATTCCTCGGTTCAAAATTTCCGCCGGTAGATGTCCTTAGCTGTGTTTCATCTCGTTTTTCAAGTTTCTCTCTCTATCGAATGGAAAGTTCCGGTGCCCTGTATGATCTTTCCACAAACATCCTGCGTCACAACGAAGTATTCTTTCCCATATTTTTCTCTCATAGCATCTTATTCATATGCCAATGACATCGAAACCAATTCGGCGAGCTGCTGCTTCTTCGCTCTACCATGGTGACAGTCGCGAAGAATGAGAGTCGATTTCTCAAGTTCTTTATTGATCCACTGGAGAGAAATGATCTTACTGCTGAGAAAGTGGAAACTGGAGTAATCATGTAAATTCTTACTGGGTAAACAATGCCAGCTTTAAATGAAGCAAGGAGGCAATAGCTTTGCGTATTTTTTTTCACGAAAGGAACCAATTCGAACTTCAGACAATAAAGAAAGAACAAACTAACACAATACGTTGATCATTGTATCTATCATGCGGGACATTTTCGATCCCACCAGAGGTGACGCTCGCCATTTCTCTGAGATTCTAGAAATGTGGTGCGGCCACCTGCGTACACACGTGCGATCATAGAGCCGGGAGTATGCGTTTTGTCGCTGGCACATCCCTACTGAAAATAGCCGTATTACTCTGGGATACCGGGCCGCTATTTATTAGAATACAATTTGTTACTTGGCTCCTGCATGTTTCAACCATACTGATATAGTTATTGATTCTTATACATGTCAAGTGTACATGGTCTGATATCGTGGTTGCCCGGTTCGAGTCCATGGATCGAAAAACAATTACCATCCGAATATTGGCCGCGAGAGTAAGAGAGCTGGTATACAATTTCTGATCACTAGATGGCGTGCAGTACTCATATGGAGTGAGGGCATGTGAAGCCATCGAATGGGAACGTTAAGCGTTGAAGAGGCCTCTTGGTGCCTTTTGCCGGAGCCGGGTTTCAGCCTCTACCTTCTTACTAACATATATCATGTCATTCATTTCGTCTCATAAACTCCACTGATGAGGTTAACGTCAGGAAGGGCATCCGGTCGTAAAAACTCGTTACGAAGGCTCGTCTCACTCCATATCCGACCCCGCGGAGAAACAGAATGAGGATTTTACATGAGTACTACATCAGCAAATTACAACTTGAAGGATAGTTAGGTCAGGGCTTTGTCGCGCGTCTCAACAACTTTGAAAGTTGCGTGGATCTTTGTTCATCTTCCTCTTCTGCTGGTCAGAACATCGATCAAAGGAACAGTATCGCCACATCATCGCCCGAAGGCATGTTGAGAATTGAGTACAAGATACCGCGGTTTGAAGACGGCTGTTGGAGCGCCTTCCTCTAAGCGTGCTTGTTGGCAGAACTAAGAAAAATGTACAGAAATGATACGTTGGTCTGGGATTGTGAGAATCAACAGAGAGTTTCGCTCTCATCTCAGCCGTCACTTACTACTCAGTAAAGAACATAGAACATGACCCAAGTTGTTATCCTGTAGTTAAGTAATTTTTGCGGATAATTTCTCCATCGTATATATCTGTACAAAATGGTTCTTCTGACGGGAATAAAGGAAGTGGCTGCTAGGAGCTCCTCATCTCGTGTTCCGCCATGAACTTGCGATTTGTTTTCTATCAACATAGTCCATGACATTTCATCAAGGAAGTTTAAAACGAGATTGTTACCACGTACTGCACTCGACTGTCGTAGCTGAGCCTGGCATTACTTCCAATTCCTTGTGTCAGTCTTTACGACCGCGACGGCGGTAGGTTTGCGAGACTAGGCAGTCCTTCATTTTTCACGCCCTTCCTTTAACTGTCTAACCTCTTCTTTTTTCCCTTCTCATTAGTGTTAATATGTAACTCGTCTCTAACCCTTTCCCTGAGAACTGCTGGTAAGTTGACGCTGTACGCAGATTGCAGTTCTGTGTTTGTAACTTTATGCCACATAACTAACTCTAAAAGTTGACTGAGAACAAGTGAGTATTGTTTGTGTTCTTGTCCAACAGAAAAATCCGGGTACGATTCGCACGCCCGAGGAAGACAGAGGTCGGGAGAACCACACGATGGAGTTCCTGGTGGATGTGCCTCGCTCTGGCGTCATCTCACGACATATAGCGTCCTTGTGTGGCGAGGCGGGGGATGCCACGTACACGAGGGACCAGGATATAAAACTGTGGGCCTCACAGCCAGGTATTGGTCTGCTTCCTTCCTTACGTATTTTAAAATAAATGTAGTTTTCTTATATCACTTTCTGTTTGCTATGCTAGTAGACTCGGATTGAACTCCTTTCTTGCGATCTTATGACCTGGATTTGTTGGTAGTAGTGTCTTGTGTTTGCCAGTGCCGAGTCTACTATGAGAAACCCCAAATAGCCTACTCAAGGCTGCCACCTTATGCATGTCGTAGCGTAGAATTTAAAATCCAACAACAGAACATCGCTAACCTCACTGCTGCCTTCTTGAAAAGTTCAGTATTCCAAACACTAAAAAATATCGAGCAGATACTGATTTCTGTTAGAAAAACGCAACTCATTGCACCTCAGGGATTTTATTAGGTAATTCTGATAAGACGTCACCCCTAGGTTCCATTCCTTGTTCTGAACATAAAACCATTTACCAATAGATATTAATTTGCTACACTTAACAAAGTAGAAGCGTTCTTGCTGATAGCGATCGATGAGGGTGTTGCTGCTGTTAAAAATGTACCTACTTCAGCTAGCTTCTTCTAAGAGGAGGGCGTGGTAAGGTAGTAGAGGAGCCCTTTAGCCCGTTAGCCCTTTAGCCCGTTAGCCCTTTAGTCCATTAGCCCTTCAGCCCATTAGCCCTTTAGCCCATTAGTCCTAGGAGGAGGAGGAGGTAGAGGAAGCGTCCTTTTGCTCTTATGATAAGACGTAACCCCAGCGTTCCATTCCCTATCACGATTATTTTTTTCGGTTCAGCATTTTGCATAGTAGTCCTCTCCTACACAAGCTACATGCTTGTAACCCATCCCAACAGATTGAAACAATAATATGTTTCTGAACCGATATTTTATGTTACATGTTTATGCGATAACTTGTTCACCTGCTAGGGACATAAATGTAAGCGGTGTATTTCTTATAGCACAAAGCGTTCTGTTTAATTTTACTTTCCGCATGAGCTACATGCTTGTAACCCATGCTAACAGATTGATATTTTATGTTTATGCGATAACTTGTTCGACTGATTCTCGCACCAGACGAATGATGGAAGGTAAATAATTTGAAGTTGTAGTTTTGCAATGTCGTTTACTGAGCGAGTCAGCTACGCGATATGTACACAGTGTGTTTCCATATTTTTGATTTTACACTAAGCAAATCATTAAAATTGTACTTTTGCTCTGAACACATCAAACAGTGTTCTGATCATATGTTGAAGTTAACAACATCGATTACAGTGTTCGATTCTAGTCTTGTTATGTTTGTCTGATCTTCTTAGAACAAAGGTACCCCGTAACATGTTCTAAACACATGTTGTATCGAGTACAGTGTTCGATTCTAGTGTTGATCACTTATTTTGTGTTCTGAACACATCAATCAATGTTCTGATCAGCAAGGACCAGTAGTACGCTTTACTGATGGACGAGCATTTGTATGTTGGTCACGTGACCCACAACTGTAACATTTTTAATATTTACACTATCCCTGGATAGAAACGAGACAGGGTTAATAGGAGGAGGCTAGCAAATTGGTCTGGACGCGTCCCCGTGCTTCACATCCTCAGCAAAGGTACAAGCAGCCTCCAATTCCGCAAAATTAGTTGGGCTCTTCGTGAGGGAGAGGTAAGATCGGTAGGAGGGAGATGTACCTTTCATGATAAGCGCTACCATTTCTTCTTCTGGCACGGAAATTCGAAATACCCTGCAATAAAATCTTAGGTCTAAGATATAGTTTAAGAGATTTTCATTGAGAAGGTGAGTCCTAAAGCAATATTGATAAATTAAACTTTTGAGTGCCAATGAAGGGATAAATTTCGACAATATATTCTCGTGAAATTCCCAAATCTTTAAATTCTTCCAAATAGCTACTGACATTTCCCGTTTTAAGATTCCTCTCAAAGGGAGAAGAGAACACGGAAGATAGCCATGTCATCGATGGAGTATACATTGCCCGACTATGTCATTTCTACCAGGAACCTCAGAAACCGCGTACTCTCTTCAATCGAGTTTACTGAGAAGCTTTTAACTCCATTGAACAGGTCTTTTAATGAGCTATGAGAAATAGTAGAGAATTCAGACGGGATAATAGATTCTTTAAAACTTTAGAAGGTGCACAATGTGAGCCCTGATAATTGTGGGCGGCATCAACATGATTAGTAGCATTACTAGAGGTAGGAAAATAGCAGCTTCCTCTTTCAACATTCGATAATTTCTCCGTATCCTTGTTTGCCAACATTATATCTAGTTCCGCAGAAATACTAGGAGCAATGGTTAACAGTTTGGTACATTCCGAAATAAAACTAGGTTCAAGACTCATAGTAATTAGATCCTGGATGCGATCTAGATAATGCCAAACCCTAGACTTAAGCCTGTTAATTTGCTCTTTTGTGAGGGGTACTTCAATGAACTCTTCCCTGGTTATTTCTATGCCAGTTAAGGCGTCAGTAATTAAATTTAATGACTCACCAAAGTTGTTAGCTTTGACCAAATCAAGATTTTTAGGAACCTGGACGTGGGAAGCCAGCAAAGCAGCACACTCCGCGGCTGTGCAAGCAGGTTTGATGCCCCGGATAGTTAGTTCGTAAACTAACTCTGCTTTCCTGAGTTGATACGGAAACAATACTGCCTTCAATATCAGTGTGGTACATGAAACAATAAACTAGCACGTTAACCCAAATAAAAGAGCTTCTTTCAAGGAATATATTTTACAATTGATTCCAATTTTACTCTCTTTGAATCGCTAAACAATTCAAAATCTCACAACGACCAGGTTTTTAAAGGGACAATGCAGTCACCTTACGGGTAGTTAGCACTAACAGAACAGAGAACAAGTTTAGGAAAGGGGTACTAAAACATATTGTACGGTTCATTCTTTAGAGAGTATGAGAGAAGGGTAGTGAAATAAGTTCATATTTAAAGTGGAACTTGCAGTTTATTCAAAATAAATGCATAGAAATTTTATCACCTTTTACAGACGAATAGTTAGAATGCCATTGAAGATGTGGAGGAGGCGTCGTTCTGCGGCGTCGGCGTCGCCTCTCGTCGTCGGCGCCGGCGTCGTCGAAGTCGTCCCACGCTGTCGGAGTTGACCCACGGCTGTTGTCAGCCTTTGATGTTGACGGAGATTCGAACTTGGGGCGGTCGTTTGATGACAGTGCAGCGTGGAATAGTTGTTAAGTTTTGTATTCCACAAAGTCCTATGATAGGAGCAGAGAAATGTAGAACTTTCGCACAGAATGTCAATGGAATCTGATACGACACATCTCTACCGCACTGCACTGCCAATTAAGGCGAGACACTGTTAACTGGTCGAATAGGTTCCACTGTAAATGGTGTTGGACGCACTTTTGAAAAAGGATGAATTCAAAGTCACAGTTCTGTGAGAATAATGCAATAGGCAGTATCGAACTTGAAATAATAAGCAATGAAAATAATCTGGAACTTTCTGAGATGCGATAAGTTAGCACTTCACTCAATCTCAAAAGAAAATAAATTAAGTTCTTTGGACACAGTCTCTGCACTGTTTGCAACGAGTACATGCAATGTCCTAGCACACACACACACTCGTAGAAATAAAGTAAAGCTTCTGCGCAGACAGAAAGAAACAGTTTATGACAGTCTTGTGAAAGGGAACCAACTTCTGTTACGACTCAATCTTTAAAAAAACCTCGTAACTTCTCAGAGGTAAAATTACATATTATATATTATACGTAAATTTAGACAGTCTTTATGAGGGGAATTGACATAGTCCCTCGAAAAGGAATAAATCTACCGAATTCCACGAATCAGCACTGTCCTTGAAAGGAAATACCGGCACAGTTTATGAAAGTAAATATTAGCAGAGTTCTGTGAAATGGATTGACATAGTCTTTTAGAAATGAAAATTGGCACAGTTTTATGCAAAGAAAATTTTGACACTGTTTTTCTCACGGAGTGATTGACACAGTATTTGAAAAAAAAGTAGGCACTGTCTTTACAAAATAAAGTGACACTGCCCATAAAAGAATTATCTTGTCACTATGGCACAATTTTACGAAATAGCCTAACACAGTCTCTTGTAGAGGGAACAACTAAAGCACAGTCTTTAAGTCCTTCAAGCACAGTTTCAAATGTGCAGTCTCTTCAAATACACAATTCACAAACCGAAGTGAAGTTAGACGGCTCGACAGACTGAGAATAAGCTTTCGCATACACGCGAAGTTAGAGTTCACAGAGAAGGCTTTCAACACTAGCATTACGTACTTTCGAACCCCGGTCCTCAGCCGGACAGAGTAACGAACCGTATCACATAGCGAGGCGATTGGTCCACGACGATGTGCTCGCTCGCGCGCCCACACACACACACACACACACACACACACACACACACACACACATCCAGTGCCACACTCACTCAAGGCTGGCGACCTCCTTTTATTGCCGAAGATCGGACGGCGTGACTGTAAATATGTGCATTTTAAAAATTCATATCTCGGCCATCCTTCCGCCGATTTTAATGAAGTTTTGGTTAATAGTATTTATTGTCCAGGCCTACAAGGTGACATTCTCGAAATTAAGATTTAACCTTCCGTTCGCGATGAAATGCCGTAGAAAAGAAGAGAACTTTCGGTGTGACGTCACTTGGCCTTGGCTGGCACTCGGGAGCAGCGCTTGCTTGCATGCTGTCTCCCACAATGCTTGCGCGCTCGGCGCTCGTTTTGAATGCATACAGCCGGGTGTTAGCGAGTTCCTCTCAAGAAATACATGAACGCGAATGCTCGCAGGGCATTCCCGTTTCAATATAGCACACAGTTAGCTACGAGCACTGGAAAAACAAAAGGTAAACCAGATCTCTGCTAACACTTACTGTCACACCCTACGCAATAAAACCAACTATCGCGTCAATTGTCAGTAAAGTTGCTCTGACCATACAGAAAATGAGTAGTACAGATGGAAACAGCTGAGGCCCACAATAACAACGAATAAGGAGAATAAACAAGTACTCGCCATAAATGAACTCGGTGACACCAGAGGGGAGAATAAAACAAAATTCTGGTCATTGTACGAATTGTTTACCCACATTCAAAAACACCACCTTTTCATTTGGAATCAAAGAGACTTTGAATTAAGTAAATTAAGTTAATTACAATTTAATGAAAGGAGCACCCTTGTTGGAAATGACTGAACAGAAAATGAAAAACTTAGTGCCCAATTAATAAGAAATAACCTACGGCCGACCGTAAAAAAAAATAGGGAATTCCTACAATTCTAAATTGCATTCTTAGATCTGTGGTACCTTTTTTAGATGGTCATCAAACCTCCTTGAAGTATTCATCCTTCCATGAAATACGTTTTTGTTAAATTTGAAATGGATTTAACATAAATTTCGACTTTCTTCGGTGCTGAAATACCTTTTTGGGGTATCATCCAAGGAGTTTGCACAAGGGAGGTAAGAATGTTAGGATCACGATTCCAAGAGTAAGTTTAAAATGTAGTATGGTCAACGTCCTTCTCTGCTAACCATGTGACCTTGCCGCGGTGGGGAGGCTTGCGTGTCCCAATGAAGCAGATAGCCGAGCCGCAGCTGCAACCATATCGGATGGGTAACTGTTGAGAGACCAGACTAAGGAATGGTTCATCGAAAGGAGGGTAGCAGCCTTTCGGAAGCTGCAAGGGCGATAGTCTAGATGATTGACTGATTTAGCCTTGTAATAATACTCAACATAGCTTAGCTGTGTTGATACGGTTACACGGCTGAAAGCAACGGGAAACTACAGCCGTAACTATCCCGAGAACATGCAGCTCTCTCTGTATGAATGATGTACTGATGATGGCTTCCTCCCGGGTAAAATATTCCGGAGGTAAACTAGTCCCCCATTCGGATCTCCGGGTGGCGACTACACGAGAGGGGGCGATCATCAGGAAGATGGATACTGACATTCTGCGAGTCTGAGCGTGGAATGTTAGAAGTTTGAATCGTTGTGGTAGGTTAGAAAATCTGAAAAGGGAGATAGATAGACTAAAGTTAGATGTAGTTAGTATAAGTGAAGTACGTTGGCAGGAAGAACAGGATTTTTGGTCAGGCAACTACCGAATTATCAACAAAAAATCAAACAGAGGAAATGCAGGAGTTGTTTTAATAATGAATAAGAAAATAAGGCAGCGGGTAAGCTACTACGACCAGCATAGTGAAAGAATTATTATCGTTAAGATAGACACCAAACCAATGCCCACCGCGAGAGTGCAGGCCTATATGCCTACTAGCTCAGCGGATGATGAGGAAATCGAAAGAACATATGAAGAGATAGAAGACTTAATACAATATGGAAAAGGTGACGAGAATCTAATTGTGATGGGAGACTGAAATGCAGTGGTAGGCCAAGGAAGAGAAGGTAATACAATAGGAGAATTCGGATTGAGACAAAGGAACGAAAGAGGAAGTCGGCTGGTTGAATTCTGCACTGATCGAATTTAGTCCTTGCCATTACTTGGTTCAAACACCACAAACGACGGCTTTATACGTGGATGAGACCTGTAGACCCCGGGAGGTATCCAATAGACTTCATTATGATTAGGCAGAGATTTAGAAATCAGGTGTTGGATTGCAAAACTTTCCCAGGAGCAGACGTGGACTCTGACCACAACTTGTTGGTCATGAAATGCCATCTGAAACTGAAGAAATTGAAGAAAGGAAAGAATGCAAAAAGATGGGATCTAGACAAGTTGAAAGCAAAGGGCGTGAGGGATTGTTCCAAGGAACATATTGTAAAAGGACTAAATGAAAAGGCTGAAGGGAACACAGTAGAGAAAGAGTGGATACTCATGAAAAATGAAGTCAGCAGGGCTGCTGAAGAAATGTTAGGAAGGAAGAAAAGATCAACTAGGGATCAGTGGATAACTCAGGAGATACTAGACCTGATTGATGAACGACGAAAATACAAGAATGCTAGAAATGAAGAGGGCAGAAAAGAATACAGGCGATTACAGAACCAAGTGGATAGAAAGTGCAAGGTAGCTAAGGAAGAATGGCTGAAGGAGAAGTGCCAGGATGTCGAAGGTTGTTGGTCCTAGGAAAAGTAGATGCTGCATACAGGAAAATCAAGGAAATCTTTGGAGAAAGGAAATTTAGGTGCATGAATATTAAGAGCTCAGATGGAAAGCCACTTCTAGGGAAAGAAGACAAAGCAGAAAGATGGCAGAAGCATATCCAACAGTTATATCAAGGTGAAGATGTAGATAATTTGGTTCTGGAACATGAAGCGGCTGTTGATGCTGATGAAATGGGAGACCCAATTTTGAGGTCAGGGTTTGTCAGAGCTGTGAGCGACCTAAATAGGAACAAGGCACATGGAATTGATGACATTCCCTCTGAATTACTGACTGCCTTAGGAGAAACCAGCATGGCAAGGTTATTCCATTTAGTGTAAGATGTATGAGACAGTCCCATCCGATTTTCGGCAGAATGTTGTTATACCTATTCCCAAGAAAGCCGGGTGCTGACAGGTGTGAAAACTATCGCACCATTAGTTTAGTATCTCATGCCTGCAAAATTTTAACACTATTATTTACAGAAGAATGGAAAAAGAAGTTGAAGCTGAGTTGGGAGAAGATCAATTTGGCTTCAGAAGAAATGTAGGAATACGTGAAGCAATCCTGACTTTACGTCTGATCTTAGAGGATCGAATCAAGAAGGACAAGCCCACGTACATGGCATTCGTAGATCTAAAAAAGGCATTCGATAAAGTTGATTGGACCAAGCTATTTAAGTTATGAAGGTGATTGGGATCAAATACCGAGAACGAAGAATTATCTACAATCTATATAAAAATCTGTCTGCAGTGATAAGAATCGAGGGCTTTGAAAAAGAAGCAGCAATCCAGAAAGGAGTGAGGCAAGGCTGCAAGCTTGTCCCCCCTCCTTTTCGATGTTTACATAGAACAGGCAGTAAAGGAAATCAAAGAGAAATTTGGAAAAGAAATCACAATCCAAAGAGAGGAAATCAAAACCTTGAGATTTGCCGATGATATTGTTATTTTATCTGAGACTGCAGAAGATCTCGAGAAGTTGCTGAATGGTATGGACGAAGTTTGGGGTAAGCAGTACAAGATGAAAATAAATAAGTCCAAAACAAAAGTACTGGAGTGCAGTCGAACGAAAGCAGGTGATGCAGGAAATATTAAATTAGGAAATGAAATCTTCAAGGAAATAGATGAATATTGTTACTTGGGTAGTAAAATAACTAACGATGGCAGGAGTAAGGAGGACATAAAATGCAAGACTAGCACAAGCAAGGAAGAGCTTTCTTAAGAAAAGAAATTTGCTCACTTCGAACATTGATATAGGAATTAGAAAGATGTTTTTGAAGACTTTCATGTGGAGCGTGGCATTGTATGGAAGTGGAACATGGACGATAATTAGCCCAGAAAGAAAGAGAATAAAAGCTTTTGAAATGTGGTGTTACAGAAGAATGCTGAAGGTGAGATGGATAGATCGAATCACAAATGAAGAGATACTGAATCGAATTGGTGAGAGGAGATCGATATGGCTAAATTTGACGAGAAGAAGAGATAGAATAATAGGACACATCTTAAGACACCCAGGACTTGTTCAGTTGGTTTTTGAAGGAAGTGTAGGTGGTAAGAACGGTAGGGGTAAACCAAGGTACGAATATGACAAGCAGATTAGAGCAGATGTAGGATGCAGTAGTTACGTAGAAATGAAAAGGTTAGCACAGAATAAGTATGGCATGGAAAGCTGCATCAAACCAGTCTGTGGACTGATGACTCAAACAACAACAAGGTCAACGTGACAGGGCAGGAATATTATGCCAGAGGGGAGAGAATAATCCCCAAAAATAATTAAAGGAATCAACAGGTAATACAACCCTCAAAACTAAATCCTTTATAAGGACATCTGTTAATTTCCACCAACATCCATCAACAATTCGCATCTCTCCATATATCAACATTAGGATTCCCAACAAACGAACACACGCCAGGCTCGTTAAGAAAGTGCCAATTATGGACCACGGAACAATAGACATTTACATATTAACATTATAAAGAAAATCAGCACGCCGAAAGACCATTAGAATACCAAACAAATTACACTAACTTGCAAAATAAAACTTTTTTGTGTGGTAAAAATGAAACTAGGTGGGTTTTATGAATTTCTTAACGCAGAATTCGGGAAAAAATTTAGTTTTGGCGAATCACGTCTGGTTTGGTGGCAATTTTACAAAATATTATTTTGTTCTTACGTAAAATTGTTGATACTTAGTATTGATTAAATTTGATGTATTAATGTAAATTTCAGCTTGCAAAACGTAATCATATTTGTCATGCATTGAATACACATAAATGCTGCTTTGTAAGCAAGTAGATAGTATGTATTATATTTTTAATGTATATTGAAATTCGTGACACTGGAGCATAAAGCGCCTATTTAGTTTCGACTGTACAGTTGCTTTTAAATTAATATAACCATACCTTGAATAAAAATTACATGGTTAAACATACATAGTTTTGTTACTTACATTATGTGCAGGTTAGATTCACACTTCCGTCTTTTCCCGTTTTCCGTGAAATTTCCGGGTTTTGAAGTTCTTGAATGATCTCTAGAAGGGTCGTTTCGTGCAATCGACCAACAGTAATCGGCCATCATATCCACATTCCAACGTCCCTGATAGCGTCGTTCTGCATCTCTGAGATCCTGGTGAAACCTATCACCTTGTTCTTCACTGACAGCTCCTAAATTTAGAGGGAAATAATCCAGATGCGAAGCTAAGAAATGAAGCTTAAGGCTCATATTACAACCGAGTTCCTTAAACTTTACCAACATTTTCCTTACAATTTCTTTGTATTGAGGGTGCTTAATGTTGCCAAGGAATTTAGTCACTATATCTTTGAATGCGTTCCATGCCTCTTTCTCAATTTTGCTCATCGTGTCTGTGAAAATTTTATCCTTCATCCGTTTACGAATCTGTGGTCCATCAAATACGCCTTCTTTGACTTTTGCATCTAATATTGCGGCAAATTTAGTGGATAAATATTGGAAGCACAGGCTACTTTTATCTAATGCCTCGACATACAGTTTCATCAATTCAAATTTGATGTGCAAGTGTGGAAGTAGAATTTTTTCACGGTCAATAAGACTTACATTCAAGACATTTTTGGATTCTGGTTGTAGTTGTTTCCTTTCTGTCCAATTCACTGTATCCCAATGTTTATCCCGTGCCCTGCTATCCCATTCGCATAGGAAACAGGGAAATTTTGTATAGCCTTTTTGTTGTCCCAGCAACAATCCAGTGATCTTCAAATCACCGCAAATTTGCCACCCATGCTCATGATATTTAATTTTTTCAGACATTTTTGTGGAGTATTCAAGTGAACGGATGCCAGAACATTTGTATTATGAAGCAAAACAGCCTTTAAACTTACGTTGGAAGAGTCAATAAAAACACGCCAGTTACTCTTTCTCTCCCACCTGACGTAGAGGATTTGAAACATCCGTACAAAATACAAGTTCATCTTCTTGAGTATAATACTTTTGGACTGTTGTCTTTGAAATGAAACTGCTTTATCAGTCCATCATAAACATTGCTGGGGCTTTTAACATAGTGGTCTAAGATGAAAGACAAACTCTCAACTGTCTTATCTTCAATCCTACATACCTCGCGGTCTATTGCGTATCTGGACGAGTTTGTTATGAATTTACCAGGAAACTAAAAAATGAAAATTTAGGCAGCCATAAACCTATAATAAAATGCAAACAATAACAAATCAAATCAGATAATTGTATTCTAAAAATGTTGCGCGAGAACATCTCTCAACATTACATCTTACGAATTCATGCAGATACTAAAACACTGAATTGCGTCAAAACTAGACGTGATAGGAAAAAATAGCATCATTTTCGGAATCAGGGCAGCGATTTTCATAAGAATTACATATTTTCTATTTTACCGCAAAATCATGCTGGCTAGTGTTATTTATAATTGTATTCAGAAGGAGAAAATGAAGGTAAAATAAAAGTGGAATAAGGGCGTAATTTCCACACCCTTGGTTAGTAATCCTGCCGAAAAATTACACTCACCCCTTCTTATTAGGGGTAGATGCAGGTCCATTAGTGATAAACAAGTGGTTTACATCAACGTTTTTGCAATCCGATAAAAGTCTTAATCTCAAGATTAAAATATAGAATTTAGTTGGTGCAATTTCGAACCAAAGAACGTGACACACGCACTTGCATATTTAAAAAGAAAATGAGTTCAAACACGTAGAATCAATATCTTCGATAACACTTACAGTCGTAAATGTGCTTGATCAATGTATCCTTACTTACTTACTTACTTACTTACTTACTTACTTACTTACTTACTTACTTACTTACTTACTTACTTACTTACTTACTTACTTACTTACTTACTTACTTACTTACTTACTTACTTACTTACTTACTTACTTACTTACTTACTTACTTACTTACTTACTTACTTACTTACTTACTTACTTACTTACTTACTTACTTACTTACTTACTTACTTACTTACTTACTTACTTACTTACTTACTTACTTACTTACTTACTTACTTACTTACTTACTTACTTACTTACTTACTTACTTACTTACTTACTTACTTACTTACTTACTTACTTACTTACTTACTTACTTACTTACTTACTTACTTACTTACTTACTTACTTACTTACTTACTTACTTACTTACTTACTTACTTACTTACTTACTTACTTACTTACTTACTTACTTACTTACTTACTTACTTACTTACTTACTTACTTACTTACTTACTTACTTACTTACTTACTTACTTACTTACTTACTTACTTACTTACTTACTTACTTACTTACTTACTTACTTACTTACTTACTTACTTACTTACTTACTTACTTACTTACTTACTTACTTACTTACTTACTTACTTACTTACTTACTTACTTACTTACTTACTTACTTACTTACTTACTTACTTACTTACTTACTTACTTACTTACTTACTTACTTACTTACTTACTTACTTACTTACTTACTTACTTACTTACTTACTTACTTACTTACTTACTTACTTACTTACTTACTTACTTACTTACTTACTTACTTACTTACTTACTTACTTACTTACTTACTTACTTACTTACTTACTTACTTACTTACTTACTTACTTACTTACTTACTTACTTACTTACTTACTTACTTACTTACTTACTTACTTACTTACTTACTTACTTACTTACTTACTTACTTACTTACTTACTTACTTACTTACTTACTTACTTACTTACTTACTTACTTACTTACTTACTTACTTACTTACTTACTTACTTACTTACTTACTTACTTACTTACTTACTTACTTACTTACTTACTTACTTACTTACTTACTTACTTACTTACTTACTTACTTACTTACTTACTTACTTACTTACTTACTTACTTACTTACTTACTTACTTACTTACTTACTTACTTACTTACTTACTTACTTACTTACTTACTTACTTACTTACTTACTTACTTACTTACTTACTTACTTACTTACTTACTTACTTACTTACTTACTTACTTACTTACTTACTTACTTACTTACTTACTTACTTACTTACTTACTTACTTACTTACTTACTTACTTACTTACTTACTTACTTACTTACTTACTTACTTACTTACTTACTTACTTACTTACTTACTTACTTACTTACTTACTTACTTACTTACTTACTTACTTACTTACTTACTTACTTACTTACTTACTTACTTACTTACTTACTTACTTACTTACTTACTTACTTACTTACTTACTTACTTACTTACTTACTTACTTACTTACTTACTTACTTACTTACTTACTTACTTACTTACTTACTTACTTACTTACTTACTTACTTACTTACTTACTTACTTACTTACTTACTTACTTACTTACTTACTTACTTACTTACTTACTTACTTACTTACTTACTTACTTACTTACTTACTTACTTACTTACTTACTTACTTACTTACTTACTTACTTACTTACTTACTTACTTACTTACTTACTTACTTACTTACTTACTTACTTACTTACTTACTTACTTACTTACTTACTTACTTACTTACTTACTTACTTACTTACTTACTTACTTACTTACTTACTTACTTACTTACTTACTTACTTACTTACTTACTTACTTACTTACTTACTTACTTACTTACTTACTTACTTACTTACTTACTTACTTACTTACTTACTTACTTACTTACTTACTTACTTACTTACTTACTTACTTACTTACTTACTTACTTACTTACTTACTTACTTACTTACTTACTTACTTACTTACTTACTTACTTACTTACTTACTTACTTACTTACTTACTTACTTACTTACTTACTTACTTACTTACTTACTTACTTACTTACTTACTTACTTACTTACTTACTTACTTACTTACTTACTTACTTACTTACTTACTTACTTACTTACTTACTTACTTACTTACTTACTTACTTACTTACTTACTTACTTACTTACTTACTTACTTACTTACTTACTTACTTACTTACTTACTTACTTACTTACTTACTTACTTACTTACTTACTTACTTACTTACTTACTTACTTACTTACTTACTTACTTACTTACTTACTTACTTACTTACTTACTTACTTACTTACTTACTTACTTACTTACTTACTTACTTACTTACTTACTTACTTACTTACTTACTTACTTACTTACTTACTTACTTACTTACTTACTTACTTACTTACTTACTTACTTACTTACTTACTTACTTACTTACTTACTTACTTACTTACTTACTTACTTACTTACTTACTTACTTACTTACTTACTTACTTACTTACTTACTTACTTACTTACTTACTTACTTACTTACTTACTTACTTACTTACTTACTTACTTACTTACTTACTTACTTACTTACTTACTTACTTACTTACTTACTTACTTACTTACTTACTTACTTACTTACTTACTTACTTACTTACTTACTTACTTACTTACTTACTTACTTACTTACTTACTTACTTACTTACTTACTTACTTACTTACTTACTTACTTACTTACTTACTTACTTACTTACTTACTTACTTACTTACTTACTTACTTACTTACTTACTTACTTACTTACTTACTTACTTACTTACTTACTTACTTACTTACTTACTTACAGTAGAACGAGTCGTCAGAAGGCACTCAAATAACATGAAGAAATTTGCAAACGATGTAAATAAAAGGACCAATAATTATAAAACTTTTAAAATCCATGAGGTCGGAAGCGCTCAAACCAAACTTCATCCTGGATCTGTGACAATCTCGCAAGCCATCACGCAGGCCAAATAAGAATCGCTTGCTTCCTCCATCGTCAATCACCAAAACGTTAATGGCTGACCACCCAGAAGCCAAATCAAGTGTGACCACAGTCTGTGTTTTCGTGCGCAGACTCGCCCGGTGGAAGGGGACTAGAGGCGAGCTAGTTTACACAGACGGCACCAGAATGCAGCAGTATACTGGAGGATTCACTTGCTTGACATACACAACAGATGGCGATACTTGTAACATTCACGCCAGCAGAAGTTCATGCTCGTGAGTAATGAAAATTATGGTAACATGTGACCAGGAACCACGTAATAAATAACGCAGCAGTAAATTATGTCAGAGACACGAACTTCAACAGCTATGCGACCAGCACTAATGTATCTACGGAGAGGGTTACTCCGGTCATAGCTCTGCGCTGGACGGTTGGGTACGTCACGTCTTCTCCCTCGCCAGGCCACTGCGGCTAGAATATGGAAAGTGAGGAAAAGTTCTCTCTGTGTTGATGGACTGAGATGTTAATTCCGGTTGTTTCGTGTTGAGCGCGAGTGTTTCTGTTTCACACATAACGAGAGGTTTCCACCGGGAATATCAAGGTTTTAAAGGATTGGTTAATACCCGGTAAATCCTGCACGCTAATTGGCTCTTTAAATGTTTCGTCACGCCCGCTGCTTCCCGCTGGATCTCTTGTAGATAGGACGTGTTTCCTGTGTCCCAGCCCCGTCTCTGAATAAGTACTCTCTGCTTGATTTAACTTAATTTAATAATTATATACAGGAGTTTCCCCGTTGATATCTATTAACCTTAATAGGAATGTAAGGAATGGACTGGTTATTTGATACTACTTCTATCATTTTCGGAAAGACAAGCAAATTTCTTAACTCTTTGTAATTCAAATGTAATGTTTCCATTCGGCTTGACTTCTTCAACTGTCTGTGTCAATTTAGAATATAATATCCGTGTGATAAGATGTGATACACTTTGCCTTCAGACTTCCTGTAATGTATAATTTATGTAATTTTGTAGCTTTTATTCGTAGACACGCTTAATTCGAGTAGGGTAGATCATGGGAGATTATCGCCGAAAATGAGATCTATTGGAGTAGATGGAAGTGTAGTTGAATTAGTGGAAACGTTTCTAGAAAATAGAATTTACAGAATTAGAGTAGGTGAAGTGATTGAGAGGAGGGAGTGTCCTGCAGGGCGGTGTTATTGGACCTTTATGGGTATTTGTGGGTAACTTATACTGTATAGAGTAGTGAATGTGTTGCCGTGAGATGGACAGCAGACAGTGGCATGGAAAGTGAAGTTGTAAGTTTGAGCAAGAGGAAACGTTCTGGGGTGATGGTACCTAGGAATGATAATATTAACGAAGTAGTTAAGAAAAGTTACAGATCTCTTCACGTGGTTATGGGAGTATTTAGAGGTAAGATGTAAAGGAGAGGGGCGTATAAGTCTCTGGTAAGACCGCAGTTAGAGTGTAGTGGACCCTCACTTGATACGAGAACTGGAACTGTTTGTTCTGGAGTATTGTTACTAAAATGTTACAAACTTTGGGCTGGGAAGACTTGGGAGTAAGGAGACGAGCTGCTCGGCTAAGTGGTATGTTTCGAGCTGTGAGTTGGTGTGGAAAAAGTATGAAGATAAAGTTGGAATTCAAGAGGACAAATTGATTTCTAGGGGACTGGAATACATTATCAAGGGAAATGTTCGATGAATTTCCAAGTTCTTTCAAAATGTTTAAGAAAAAATTGATATGGAATCTGCCACGTGGCGACAGATCATTAATTGATTGTGAAGACAAATCAAGCATTAGTGCTGTGAAACGTTTTGTGATGGCTGAGGCAGATACCAAGAAGGGAGCACATCCAGAAGGTATTGGAGTTATCCTGAAAAAATTAACAGGCATGTAAGAATAGCTAGCAATTAGTTAGCAACATTAATAGGAAGAAGGGGTTGGGCTTCGTTAAGGAGCATATAGAAAGCCATTTCAGATCAGATGAGATGAAAGCAAACATGATCGAGGTAGTGTAGTAGTCCAGGAGAGTTGACATTTATTGCTGTACTTGGTACCCGAAGCACAAAGCTCATGGAGTACGGATGTGGCTGCTGGCCTTTGGCCACAAGAGTCCCGGGTTCGATTCCCGGCTGAGTGTATGTGTCGTTTTGATCATCATTTAATCCTCATCATGAAGCGCAGGTCGCCTGGCGAGCCGAACTTGTCCTGGGACACGCCATACGCCATGGTACTTACAAGTAGCCATAAGGAACAACGGGATAGAGGAGATCCATGTTAAGTTGGTTCAATCTCAGCGTAAGTGTTTAAGGACTTTGACGTGCTTCATAACGTATTCAATTTATTTGAAATCGGAGTTAATTTATTTCGTACGATGCTAGAATCAAACCAGAATCAAGAACAACACAAGCTTACATTGTGTGTGTTTGTGCCACTATATGTTGCAATGCCAGTTCTGGTTTTCATTTCTACATCTTGTGTTAGCGATTTTGTCCTTGATGAAGTAAGTGATCATATTTACAAATGACGTAGCACCTGCTGCTTCTTGAGCGACTCCTCGCACAGTGCCGTGAACCATGAACAGGGTGTTTACTAATCCGCCGCAACAAGATCGGGGTGTTACGGAGTTCACGATGAAGCACTCCATAAGAAGAATAGCAACATACGTCCTGTGAGTGGTAGTTCGACCTCTGAACGGTATATATAGAACAACGCTTACCCTTACCCATTGACTGGCCCATCACATGAGGGTAAAGAACTCGACTCTCTCTCCCAAGTGGCCAGACTGATCAATAACGAGAACAATTAGCTTTCGTCAGAGACTGGCCGCTCCTCTTAATCACCACGAAATCTCAAGAGGCCACTGGCAGGTGAGAAACATGCAATGATTTTTGAGCGACGTAGCGTTGTACAGCGTGTCACATTATTTTATTGTAGTGATATGTTCTACAGCCTATAACTGTCCGACTCATTGGCTGAATGATCAGCGTTGCGGCCTTCGGTTCAGAGCCGGGTCGGGGATTTTTATCGCTTCTGATTAATTCTTCTGGCCCTGGGACTGGGTGTTTGTGTTTGTCCCATATTCACAAAACATGCTACACTACCAACCACCACAGAAACGCGTAATAGTGATTACATCCCTCCATATAGGTTTGCGTCAGGAAGGGCATCTGGCCACATGTGCGACACAGTTCGCACCCGCTGGCTCTTTATTCTGCGGTGCAGTACAACATTGGAGTTGTTGCGTCAGGAAGGGCATCTGGCCACATGTGCGACACAGTTCGCACCCGCTAGCTCTTTATTCTGCGGTGCAGTACAACATTGGAGTTGTTGCGTCAGGAAGGGCATCTGGCCACATGTGCGACACAGTTCGCACCCGCTGGCTCTTTATTCTGCGGTGCAGTACAACATTGGAGTTGTTGCGTCAGGAAGGGCATCTGGCCACATGTGCGACACAGTTCGCACCCGCTGGCTCTTTATTCTGCGGTGCAGTACAACATTGGAGTTGTTGCGTCAGGAAGGGCATCTGGCCACATGTGCGACACAGTTCGCACCCGCTGGCTCTTTATTCTGCGGTGCAGTACAACATTGGAGTTGTTGCGTCAGGAAGGGCATCTGGCCACATGTGCGACACAGTTCGCACCCGCTGGCTCTTTATTCTGCGGTGCAGTACAACATTGGAGTTGTTGCCGACACACAACTTTATTCGATAGATTGCATTATTTTATTTACAATGCGCTGTGGCGACTATTAAATCATCTTCAGGGCTGCTGACACTGGTGTTCGACCTCCACTTGTGGGTGAGGGCTGTTGAATAACACCCACTGTCGTTCGAGGCGACTAATAGGAGCTCTGAACTTCCTCTTGAAACAATAATCACCACCACCTCCATTTCTGCGTTTCACTACTAGGGAAAACTTTATACTCATTTATCTCAGAACTTTATTTTTTGAGTTTTTTTTTTTAGTTCTACATGTATTTCTTACATGTGCAAACCAGTCAAGAGTATGTCAGGGTCATACCTAGGTTCTTCACTTCCTTACTGAACGGGATTACGGTGGCATTTAATGTCACCGGAGGAATAGCATAATTTTTATACATGATGTTTAATAATTTCTGAGAACCGACAATAATTGTTTGAGTTTTTTGGGGGGTTGAGGAGGAGAGAGTTTTCACTGGCGTACACACTGAGTTGTTGAAGGTCGGAGTTAATATCTCTTATTGCATTCGATATATCATTTATATTAACGTCGCAGTAAATTTGGAGGTCGTCGGCAAAGAGGTGATATCTGTTATACGTAGGTGCTTTAAAAAGTTCTCGGAATGTACTAGAATTAAGTATCTTACCTCGGTGGAACTGCTTTTATTTTTCAACATAGTCTCCCTGTAGACTAATGCATTTGGTCCGGCGATGTTCCAATGCCTTGATCCCATCTCGAAAATGAGATTCCTCCAGGCCTGCAAAATACCTCTCCAATTCGGCTGTCAGTTCTTCCCTTGTAGAAAATCTCCGTCCACCGAGGAAAATTTTCAGCTTGGGGAATAGATGAAAGTATGATGGTGCCAAATCAGGTGAATAAGGTGGATGTGGCAACAATTCGTACCCCAGTTCATGAAGTTTTGCCATGGCAATAACACTTGTGTGCGGCGGAGCGTTGTCCTGATGAAAGACGACATTTTTCCTTGTCAAACCAGGCCTTGTTTCGCGTATCCTTTCCTGTAGTTGGTCTAGGAGGTTTGCATAGTATTGCCCCGTAATTGTTTGGCCAGTAGGAAGATAATCTATCAGCAGAATGACTTTTGCATCCCAAAAAACTGAGGCCATGACCTTTCCGGCCGAACGCACTGCCTTTGCTTTCTTTGGCGGTGGTGAATCAGCATGTTTCCACTGCTTTGACTGCTCTTTTGTCTCTGGGGTATAGTAGTGGACCCAAGTTTCATCTGTAGTCACAAACCGGCGCAAAAAAATCTTGTTGGTTGCACTGAAAACGGGCCAGACTTTGTTCGGACATTTCCAATCTGGTGCTTGTCAAGAGCCGTGGCACTCATCTTGCGGATAATTTTTTCATACCCAATTCTTCGGTTAAAATATAATATACCCGTTCAGAAGACATCCCTACAGCTTCAGCAATCTCCCGCACTTTCAGTCGACGATCCTCCATGACCATTTTATGCACTTTTGCTCTCCCGACCAAATTTAAACTCGCTGGTCCAGTTGGCAACAGTTGAAAATGAAGGAGCAGAGTCCCCCAGTGTGTTCTGAAAGTCGGCATGAATTTGCTTTGCTTTCATACCTTTCTTTACAAAGTATTTAATCACTGCTCGAATCTCAGTGTTGTCCATTGCCACAAATCACTACGCGGGAACAACAACAAAGAGTCGTCACTACCACACTCCTGCAGCTAGAACACTGACGCGCCACGTGTTCACCCACAAACAATGTGTGATTATTGCGTGGAAACCTCGTTGCTCTAGCACTGACGTCTTCCGAGAACTTTTCAAACCGTCCTCGTGCTTTATTTTAGAGGAGATATCATTTATGTAGAGGACAAACAAAAGAGGACCAAGAACAGAGCTTTGGGGGGTTCCTGCCTTCCGGAGTCGCCACTGAGAAGCAGTATCTTGTACTGTAACACGTTGCATACGATCTGTAAGTTATACGGTGAAAAATTTTAAAGCAACTTTACCGAAAAACGATTTGAGCTTCATCAGCAATGTCTGGGTGTTTATCGTGTCAAAAGCACTGCTGAAGTCAAGGTGTGTGAGTATTGTCACTTGTCTTTCGTCCATTGCTTGTCTGAAGTCGTCAGTCACTTTGAGTAAGGCAGTGGCTGTGCTATGACCCTTCTTGAAGCCAGATTGAAGGGGATCAAGAAGAGAGTGATCCTGAAGGTATTCCAATATTTGCGCATGTACTGCCCCCGTTTTGCCGGGCAGCTCAGCCGGTAAGCAAAAGTTCCCAGAGGCGGAACGTTCGCTTACAGGCAACGCTAAATTATAGGGGTCAGGGACAATCTAAGGACTGACGACAAATGAAAACAGAGAAAAGAAATGGGTTTTAACATTTATTAAATAAAATAACAGCACTTTCCAGATTCCATAAATATTTTCAAAATCTTGAAATAAAATATTTATCTCTTCCCTGCTGGAATCCACCCGCAGTTCTCCATTAAATTTCATTCTGCAAAGATACAGAACTAAGTCTTAATAAATCGTATTAGGAAATTAAATAAATTATTATTTGAGAAAATCCTGTCTCAAAATATCAAAAATCTGAATTATTTTCCCTTTTTGAATTATTATTTAAATTAACAATACTCTTCGATTCATTTTACCGTGAGTCAAATTTTTACCTCACACAAAAAAATCAAATAAATCATTTCTATTAATTAAATATTATTCTAATTAATTATTTAAGCTTCAAATTATAGAATAAAATTATTTTGAAATCAAATATCCAACTCATTTGATTCTTATCTTTACGTCAATTGACCTAGTGTTGTGCACAACTCACAATAAAGACTTAAAATTCTCGCATTGTAGCGTTAAACATTTTACATTTTGTGAGCTTAGTTCATTGACGCGATCCTTGCTTAAGTATTTTCCCTCGAAGCAAAGATCTTAATCTATCTTATTCCGTCATAAAATTACTTAAAGATTCATAATTGAGCCAAATATGCTCGCCACAAAACAACAAAATAATCGAAACTTTACGCGCTCAGCGTACACATGTCATGACGAAATATAACCATGGAAATCACAATTATAAACAAAATCAGTCATTCATCCATCTCACATTCAAGCTTTGGTCCACGGTAATATTATCAATAGATTTATCGAATCCTATCTCTTGATTTTTAATTTTAAATTTTATTTGAAATATGAAAGTTTCTCTCGATGACAATATCAGACAAGGGCTACCATTACGATCGTCTGACGTGTGATTGTGACAGGATTATCACTTTTCCAATGAAATAGATTCCACAACGATGTTCCAGGATAATTTTACAGCAGAAATCATCACTAAAAATTCCATAGAACTGCCTACCGTCACAGATAAATAAACATTCGCGCATACGGTCTATGAGTCACGACTACGTTATTTTTAACCTCTTATTATCTCAAATTATTGATCAACATGTGCTGCATAAGAAGAAATTATGTTCAAAAACACACTCTCTTCCTTAACTGACTCATGTAATGGACACACAAATAAAATCCTATCTTAAGATCCATTTACAAGACTCAAAAATACCAATAACAGTAAATGCAAAATTTGTGGACATTCAAACCACGACCAATATTCCAGGTCAACATCTACTTCAATATAGCACACATTAATCACTTATAAGCACAGTAATAATTACACTCATGACCTTCAAACATTCTATTAGACCGTAATAATGCCAATTATTATTATTATTATTATTATTATTATTATTATTATTATTATTATTATTATTATTATTATTATTATACGCGCGCGGTCGCGTCATCGCAGGCTATGGTTTAATGAAATCATAGATGACTCTATTCTATCTCGAATCTATGGTAAACCACAAGACATCAAGGAAAAATCCTAAATTCACAGAACACGTCGATCTTCTGTCCCAAATAATTCAAAAATTATTCCATCATTAATTTATAAATTAATAACTATTATCGCGTGGGTCAAATATTTTTAACACTTTCCTAGAGTTATCATGGGACAGTGAGAACATGTCACGAAGCACTCACTCAAATAGAACAAAATATAGGTCCCAAATACACTCTCACACACATCAAATCTACCAACACCAGTGAAAGAAGAGTGAAATTCCTAACTACAAAGATTATTAGAAATGATCTCAAATATTCAAGCAAGGACTACGTCTACATAATTATTACCACAGAAAATAGAGAAAAGTATAATTTGAAATCTTAGCTGTAGTAGACTTGGCTTCTGGACTCGGTTGATGATCAATGAATATTTAACCAAACTCCATCTCCGATGTTATTCTCTCCCGGGCTGAATTATGCCTCACATTTTAATTATACATGGCTGCAGCAGGCGAGGACTTAGGACAATTACAAACTCCGTCGTAATGCTGAAGTTCCATTCTTCCAAAGTATTTCAGGACTGCTAGGAATCTTGCGTCTGCTGGTGAAAGCTGAAACTAAAAGATCTGTCTTAGAAATAGTTCATAACACACACTCGATTCTTCAAGATGGCACAGTTTTTACCTACTTTAGAAAATTTTCTTCAGATTTATAAAGTTAAGGAAATCTGAACTGCGGCGTTTCCGATATTTCTGTGATATAAAATTTCCTCAGAAGCAGAAAATTTATCGTCTTTCCTCAAATGAATGCTGGTAATATTCCACGTCGGATACGCCGTTTCCAACAACACATGTGCTCGAACAATTATTCCCGTAGACAACTGAGCAACTGAGCGAATTAGCAGAACAGAATGCAAATGAGCAGTGAGCAAATGATTTCCCCATGTACATGGGTATTTATTTCTTCAAGACGTAGGTGTGGCTGAGATTTTGCGATCGGGCTAACCTTGCGGTCCAATTGGTTAAATATCATGACATCAAAATCTCAAAGTATTGATCGCTTTTAATCTGGTCAAGTTCCTGTCCACGTGCCACCCCTCTGATGTCTTCAACAAGGCACAAAAAAAAAACCAGACTCGCACACACGGCACGGGAAAAACCTGTTTCCTGCTGGCTAGCAGACAGTGCAGAGTTGAAATCACCTTCCTGGATGACAATTTTATGCATTGTTCCACACCAGTACTAAAATATTCTTTCCACACAAACCAATAACCAATTTTCAAGGATAGGAGTTTCGAACCTGGGTTTTTAGGAAGTGGAATTACATTGGCGTACTTCCAAACTGTCGGCAATGTGCCGTTTTTGAGACAGTAATTAAAAATATGGGTGAAAATGGGTAGAATAGCGCCAATACTATTATGTATGAAAGTAATAGGAATTTCATCGACACCGCTTGCTTTGGATTTAATAGAATACAAGACTTTCTTAACTTCATTAGTGCTGACGATACGAAAGGCAAAGCCGGGGCGATTTTGTGGGACAGGTGCTGGGGCGTTATTTACGTGTGGTCTGTTAAGTGGATTAGACTGAGCTCTCTCTTCCGGAAATACTCATTTAAATCGTCGAGTGGAATGTCAGGTACCTGAAGCTGTTCATGTGTTTTTCCTATGCCCATGGCTCAGAGATGCCTCCAGGCACTAGCCGTATTTAGGTTACTTACTGATTCGCGAACATAGTTTTATTCCTAACTAGCAAATGTACCCGTGCTTCGCTACGGTATTCTACATTGTATACGGATATCGACGTAAAGACTGTGCGTGCAGTAAATGAGATTGTTTTAAAATTGCATGTCTCTTAGCCTTATCCTAGAAATAGCATCGGGAGGTCCCCATACGTTGTTTCCAGTGTAAAGTGAGGGTTGCGGAGTTGTGATGATAACGGCAGGCTCACTTGCCTACTGCCATTCACAATCGAGTTGGCAAGTTTACATTATAATTGCAGGCCCCATTGGCTACTGCGCGGTCACCATCGATTTGGCGAGTTTTAGTTACAATGGCAGACCCATTTCTACTTTCAGACAGATTACAGTTGATGAGCTTTTATTATAATAGCAGGCAACTTCCCTACCACCAGTCAAAATTGAGTTGTGCAGTTATCATTATAATGACAGGCCCTTTTTACTGCTGCCAGCCAGCTTACTGCCAGTCACACAGAATTAGTGAGTTTCCATGAAAATAGCAGGCCACTATGCCTAATGCTAGTCAAATTTTAGATTGGAACATTTGTTTATAATGGCGGCCACCCTGGCCTAGAGCCAAACACAATAGGGTAGGGGACTATCGAACAAAACTGCATGAACCCTTGCCTTCTGCAAGACAAATCGAGAAGTGAATTATTCATTAAAATAGTAGGCCCTCCTTACTAATGTCAATTACACAGGAGTTGGAGAAGGACCCCATTCCTACTGCCAGCAGTCAAAGTCGGTGTAGGGAGTGCTGATTACAATAGCAGACACACCCTTTCTCGATCGCTACAAATCGACAGCAATGAATATATATAGGTGGACATACGAAAGTATATGCATGTTTACAATATTGTAGACTTTCATTTACAGATTAACTGCTGCTAAACGGTACGTCATATTGACAAAGGATTGTACCGTAAGGCGCAGTATTTAGCGATCTAAATGGTTGGTCCTATGATATTTTCTCGCATCCCATCTATTCATGGGTCAGATTGAGTCAGAAACGTTGAATAGGTTGAAATTTGTGTAAGATTATCTTACATTGCATTACTTTTCGGATAATTATGTGACATAGCATTTGGCTCACATATGGGTACTGGGTGGGCCAATGTTCGTGTAGAGTTTGATCATACTATCCTTCCTGTAAGTGATTGAAAGTATGAATTATATAGGTAAAGAGTCCAAATTTACTTAAAATCGAGAAATAGAGACGAATCTAACATTATAAGCGATACAGATACGACAAAAAGTCATAAGCCCAAGGTTGAAGATCACTCCTAATTCAACGAATGTTGTGCCATCCGTTATGCGATAGGACTTCCCGTTTATCCCACGAAATACCTAGAAACGAAGGTCTGCACCATCATTAAAATTGCTTCCATATTTCGATATTCCTCGGGGATAAAAAATGAAAAATTAAAGATCTGTAAAGTTTTTCGTTCTTTTACAGGCTGAAACATAATTTTGCCAAATTTTAATTTTCTTGCTTGTCTGGCAGATTATGCTCCAATCTGGATTTTGGGTGAGGGGGTAAAAATTATGACTTTCAGGAAATTAAACCGGAAAATATGCAGACGATCATTATTACCCCTCAAACGGGTATCTGTACGAAAATTTCACCAAAATAGTCAATGTACAGGCACACACAGTCGTTACGATTTTATTTATATAGATAGATAAGGAATCTGCTCCATTTACAACACATTTTGGCTACGTCCGCTGGACTTAACCTGCAAAACCAACCGTTCATGATATCTCACTTATTAATCCTCCTGTCGAAAAATTCACATGAGAACAAAAGGTTTAGACATGGATTTCCATTAAGGATTGTAGATTTCGATTAATTTCGGATGTGCATATTTTGAAGACATGCAAAATCATGGTTCCGGTTTGGGATAAACCCCCAGTAAATTTAGGTATTCAGAAATAATATTGGCCGTAAAACCTACACAAGGACAGGTGGATTCTAAGGAATAACTTACCAAGGGAGATGTTCAATAAATTTCCAATTTATTTGCAATCTCTCTCTTTCTTAGCATTAATCCCGACTTGCAGGGTCTGCTGCTTTGCTACATCTCCTCCATTTCTGTCTGTCGTTGACATCTTCTGGTGTTAAGCCAACACTGTGCATGTCTGCCCTGATGTTGTCAGTCCATCTCTTTGCCGGTCTTCCTCGTGGTCTTGTTCCCTCTGGGTTGATGTGGAGCGCTGTTTTGGCAACTGAGTCGTCCTGTTTTCTCATGACGTGGCCGTACCAGCGGAGACGGGCTTCCCTCACTTTGTCTATGATGGGCGCGACACCAAACCTTTGCCGGACATCCGTGTTCCTTATGTGGTCACATCGGGTCAGCCCCATGGACCATCGAAGCATCTTCATCTCCATGGTTGTCAACATTTGCTCCTGTTGTTTCGTCATGGGGCGACATTCAGTCCCATAGATCGCTGCTGGCCGTACCACACTCTTATAAACTTTTGCCTTTAGATATTGAGGCATCTTTTTATCACAGAGGACTCCAGTGACCTGTCTCCACTTGAGCCAAGCTGCATTTACCCTCATCCGAGTATCAGGAGTGGTGTCACAGTTTGAGGTGACGACGGATCCTAAGTACTTAAATTGCATGGTCTTCTGCAGGTCTTCTTCACTGATACTTATGGTACCTCTGGTTTGGGGGCCACATTCCAGGTATTCTGTCTTCTGGATATTGAGGTGCAGTCCATTTTCAGCCAGTCTGTCCTTCCACGTTTGAACCTGATGCTGGAGTTCAGGACGGGTTTCTTGTGCAAGTACCACATCATCGGCATAAAGAAGGGTCCAGGGATGTGAAGTCTGTATGTCAGCTGTTGCCGTATCCATGCAGAGGATGAATAGCAATGGTGAAAGGGCAGAACCTTGATGAACACCCAGAGTGATATTGAAAGGCGGAGAGATTCCAGCAGGACTCCGGACAACACTAGTGGAATTGCGATACAGAAGTTGCACCCAGCTTACATACTCTTCAGGGACGCCATGACAGCGAAGAGCTCGCCAAATAAGTTCGTGTGGGATACGGTCAAAAGCCTTTTCTAGGTCTAGAAATGCCATGTGTACACTCTTCTGTCTCTCTCTGTGCTTTTCCATCAAGAGGCGTGTGGCATGGATTGCATCGGTGGTACTGCATCCCTTAATAAATCCACACTGGTTTGGTGTTACAGAGACAATACATCTGAGTCTGCTGTCAAGTACACGTTCAAAGATCTTGAAAGTATGACAGAGGAGTCGTATAGGGCGATAGGTCGAGCAATCACTCACATCTCCTTTTCCCTTCCAGATTGGAACTGTTGTGCTAGTTGTCCATGTGTGTGGAGGCTGTTTCTCGGCGATGATTTGGTTGAAGAGTGAGACAAGGAACTCTGAAGCAGGCTTTCCGAGCATTTTCTAGATTTCCGCTGGTAAGTCATCTGGACCAGTTGCTTTTCCATTTTTCATTTTGCTAATGGCAAGCATTACTTCCTCGGATGTAATTGAGGGAACAGGGCCTACGATAGGATCAGGACTAGAAATTGGTGGATGCGTAAATTCTTTGTTGCTGATGTTATTAAAGTAATCTGCCCAACGCTGGAGAATGGATTGTTGATCTCGTAGCAGTTTGGCGTCGGCTCCCTTGATGTGCATGACGTGTCCAATGTCCTGAGTTGAACGGTGACGGGACTTAGCAAGACGATATATATTGTTTTCTCCTGATGGTGTGTCAAGCTGGTCGTATAGTGACTGGTAATAATGGTCCTTTGCTGCAGCTACAGCTCTTTTTGCTGCAGATTTCAGGTCGCGATATTGCTGAAGATCAGTATCAAGACGTGAGTTCCACCAAGTCTTGTAGGCTATCTTTTTCTCCTTGATTGCTTGCTTGACTTCGTCTGTCCACCACCAGGTTTGTTTATCAATATATTTTCGTCCGGGTATGGTTTTTCCCAACGTTTTTGTCGCCGCCTGATGTATTTGTTCCACAGCATCTTTCCACATGTCTTGAACCGATTGATCGGACTTCACGGAGAAGTTTGCCAAGGCTGTCATCAACTCGTTTCGTTGGGCATTCATCCGCCACCACTTAATTCGGTCAGGCCCAGTCTTAGGTTTAGGTTTGGGTTGTGTAACATTGCTACGAATATCGAGGACAAGCAATCGGTGTTGAGGGGCAATGCTGTCATACGGAATTACTTTAGTGTCCGTTACCAGCTTAAAATCTTGTTTACGGATTAGCCAATAATCAATCTGAGTAGCATGACCACCGCTTGTATGAGTAGCCAGATGTGTTGGCCTCTTTTTAAAATATGTGTTGGTAACAATCAGATCATGAGCCTCTGCGCAATCGAGTATCCGACATCCGTCATCGTTTCGCACACCAAACCAATTTATTTGCAATCATTCAAGAAAAGGCTAGGAAAACAACATTAGGGAATCTGCCACCTGGGCGACTGCCCTAAATACAGATCAGTACTGACTGAATTGAATCAAGTTTGGTAGAAATATATTCAGTAGTTTTCAAGTTATAAAAACTCATACAATCAAACCGACAAACAGACACCAAAGTTAAGAAATATTCAGATGGCCATTATTACAACTGAAACGGATAACTGTACGGAAATTCCGCCAAAATAGCCAATGTATAGACAGACGGTCGTTGCGATTATATGTATATAGATGACAGATAAGAATGGGCACGTTTGAAAGTGCAAACCTTCATTTCGAGATTTACTGCTCCTAAACGGTACGTCATACCAACAAACCGTTTGCACCATCAGACGTCCCTTTTATCGCTCTACATGTTTGGTGTTAAAACATTTTCTCGTATCTCACATATTTATGGGTTCGATTGAGTTACAATATTTGAATGGGGTGAATTTTGGGTACATTTTCATCATTTTACATTATTTTTCACATACTTATGTGGAAGCTAGAATCATGAAATTGGGTTCGCATATAGCCATTGGTCCTGTCAATGTGCGTGCCAAATTCGATGACTCTACCTTTCCTATAAGTGTGTCAAACTAAGTAATACACGTGTAAAAAGCACAAAATTTACGAATCATCGAAATATACAGCCAAGTCTACCCTATAAGGGAGAGAGAGACGACAAAATATCACAGGACCAAAGTTGTAGATCACTCGAAATTGAACGGAGATCGTGCCATCCGTTTTATGATAGGACTTACCGTTCAGCCGCGAAATACCTCGAACGAAGATCTGCACCGTCATTAAATTGCCTATATTTCGATATTATTCGGCATAAAAAGTGAAATATTTAAAGATCTTGGAAGTTTTCCGTAGGTTACCGGCTATAACGTATAAATGTGCTTAATTTCAATTTTTCAGCTCGTGTGGCAGATTGTGAGGCAATCTTCATTTTGGGCGAGGGCGGGGAGGGGGGTGTAAAATTTAGGACTTCGAGGAAACTATAGCTAAAAAATATGCAGGCGGTCATTATTATCTCTTAAACGGAAATCTGTAAGAAAATTTCGCCAAAATAGTCAATGCACAGATACACGATAGTTACGATATGATTTATCTAGATAGATAAGGAATCTGCTCCTCGTATCTCACATATTTATGGCCATTTTACCTTTTGGTGTAAAAAGCACAAAATTTACGAATCATCGAAATATACAGCCAAGTCTACCCTATAAGGGAGAGAGAGACGACAAAATATCACAGGACCAAAGTTGTAGATCACTCAAAATCACCGACCTTCCATGTTATCTCCCGTATTAATCCTCCCGTTGAAAAATGCACCAAAAAAAAAAAAAAAAAAAAAAAAAGAAATTAGAATTGGATTTCCAAACAGTTTGATCCAGCCAGGTTTGTCTTCTACTTTATATGTTGTGGGAGAGTAAAAATCACCATTTCGGTCCCCTATAAAACCCCAGTCCATTCCGGGAATTGGAAATGGTATAAACCTTAAAACCTACCCTTGGAAGGGTGGATGCTAAAAATAAAGTTTGGTTCAAATATGTCAGTAGTTTTCAAGTTGTAAGAAATACGCTTTACGCGCACCCGCTCTTGCGTTAAGTCCGCTGGGATTTGTACCGAAAAACGGTCCGTTAATGATATCTCCCTTATGAAATCCTGTTATCGAAATGATGCGCATGAGAAAAAAAAGGTTTAGAAATTAATTTTCATTAAGGCAGGTAGATTTCCATTAAGTTCAGTTGTGTATACTTTGAGGGAGTGCAAAATCACGGTTTCGGTTTCGTAAAAATCCCCACTCAGTTCAGGGATTTAGAAACGATATTTGCGCTAAAACCTACACAAGGACAGGTGGATTCTAAATATGAAGTTTGGTGGAAATATATCCAGTAGTTTTTAAGTTATAGGACAGACAAGCAGACAAACACCAAAGCTAAAAATGATGCAGATGGTCATTATTACACCTGAAACGGATAATTGTACGGAAATTTCGCCAAAATAATCAATGTACAGACACACGGTCGTTACGATTTTATTTATATAGATTATTCTATACTGTTCATAGTCATTTGGGTCCTGAGTACGTTTGTAATGTTGGTAAAGAGCATCACGTTAGGACATCATATTTTTAACTGCAGGGGTTAGGCACGGATTAGGTTTCCGGGATATTCTGATCTGTCTTTTCGGTGCATGTTTGTTGTATAGATTGTGTATTAACGAATTAAATGTATTTATTTTTTCATCAATGTCTGTCAGATTTAAAATGCTGTTCCATGGAAGATTGTAGGCATCGTGTCTTAATTCATAGATGTCGATATCTTTCATATTCCTTCACGTTATATACCTAGGTTTATATTTTGGAACGCGAAGTGAGTACGCAAGAAATATAATATCGTGGGTGGACACAGCCGGTACTGAAATTTGTCCGTGGGTTACCACTTTCTAAGGGTTGTTTGTTACTTTGAGATCTATTAAGGTGTGGGAAATGTTGTTGGCAGTACGTACATGGTTTGTAGGGTCAGAGGGAAGGATAGACAAGTCACATGAGGAAAACAAGTCTTCTAGTTTCTTAGTATCGTATTTCTTCGTAAGTAGATTTGTATTGAAGTCGCCTAATATAATGATATATTGATAGGCTGGTAGCAAGTTAAGTTGGTGCGTTTGAAACTCGGTCAAGTAAGATACTTTAGGTGTTCGGTAAACCACTCCAATAAGTATTTTCTGTCCACTAGCAACTACTTCAACGAACATAAACTCCGTCCTCGGCAATTCACCGTTCGATGAGGTACAAATGACACGGCTCTTCAGGTCATTTCTACAGTAGAGAACAATTTGTACGATCATGGCGGTAGAGGTTATAGCCGTCAAGACGAACCATGTTGTTTGGAATTGATGGCGATAACCAGCTTTCACTAATACCTATCAAATGGGCGCTATTTTTGTTAAATATAGCCTGAATTTCGTCAATGTGTGCGGGCAAGCTTAGGCTGTTCAAGTGACAACACGGGAGAGTATGAGGATATAGTGAAAGTTCTTGTTTCAAAAGGTTACCGGCATCTATGTTCTGTCAAGGAGTGAGGGGTGTGCTATTCTTAGAGAGGTCATTGGACTGCTGACTGGTTAAGGCACCACACACACACACACACACACACACACACACACACACACACAATCACACACGTAAGTTTAATAATAATAATAATAATAATAACAACAACATTTAGTGGGCACATCACAATGGTCATATCACTCTGATAATCCACCTAACCGCCTCACATGTAGGTTCAGTTCATTAGGTGAGCTAATGTGGAGCTTTTTCCCGTCTTCCAAATGAACGATAATGCGGCCGTCCTTCGTCGAAACTCGCCGCATACCCCAGAAGTCCCGAGCTTTACGCAGTACTTCTTTCCTTGTGGATGTCAGAGATTCGGTTATTAATAATTTGGTACCTTTAAGAGCTCGCTTGGCGCGCCAGATGCGGTCTCTTTCATGGCACCTGAGGAATTTAATGATGATCGGCCTATTACCTGCGGACACCACCTCAGCTGCTGTCCTCTTCATACGGCCGAGTCTATGACATCGATCTGCGTTGTCTATAGACAATTCGATGTTGTGTTTTTAACTTACCCAGCGGCACAGCGTACGTGTCCTCGTTGGGGGTCTCACAGACACTATGAAGGAGTAGGCAGTTCCTTCTGCCATATTGCTCTGCCTCGTCAATCAGGATGTCCTGCTGGTCGAGACGTTCCTTCTTCATTTCACTGAATTCCTCTGAAATTATTTCCCGAAAGTCCTGGAACACTGAAGCGAGGCCGGTTGGCAGCACTGGTCGCGCCACGAATATTAAAATAATTATTATCTGGCTAATATGGCAGGTGAATTGCGGAGCACGTTTACTCGCGTTGTACAGCGCGCGCCATCTTCTCTGAAGTTAGTTTATAGAAGTTAGTTTTATTTTTCGGGAATTATTCACGAAGTAAGTTGCCTGCCTCAGGTTTTATTGAAATCTCTCTCTCAGGTCGTGGTGTGTCCTCACCGTCCATCTTAGTGTAGTGCATTGAGTAACGTCAAAGCCACTAATAACTTTGTTTTCTGTTTTATCCAGGTGCTTCCCTGTCGGCGCTCCTGTCTGCAGTCACCCGTGTCCCACCCACAGCCACACCGCGGTGCCTGGAGACGGCGGACCTGTGGACGCCGTGCGTTTGTCACCTGGAGACCTGCATCGGCTGGTATCCTTGCGGCCTCAAGTACTGCAAGGGCAAGGGGGATGCGAAGGGCAAGGGCGGTGGTGGAGAGTATAGATGTGGTATCAAGACGTGTAAGAAGTGTAGCCTGTTCGCTTACTACGTACGTCAGAAACAGCTCTGCCTCTGGGATGAATGACCCAGGGCTTACAGCTGACGGGACTTCGCCATCCCGTGAGCTGTTATATCTAACTGGCGACAACCATGGAGCTACGTAACATCTTTACAAGGAATAGAAATCTGAGAAATCACAAATATCATCAGAATTGAATTATAAATGTTGATATAATCAGTGATATTTTTTAAACAACATGAAGGCATAATTATTAATACAGAATATTATCACATGAATGTTCGCATTCAGTGATATTGCTGACCGTACGGAAAGGGTACGCGCTACATCGCTGACGATGTCTGTACACTGCGTATAAGAGAAAAGGGAAGCTCACTGGCCACAAACCTTAAAGTACGCGGGTGGGTCGAGCCTCCTGTATCGTCTGAATCAAGAAATTCCCTCGAAATGAAGGTGACTCTTTTCTCAAGGAATGGAGTCCTGTGGAAGAAAGCATAGTTTTTTTGTACTCATTTGTTGTATTTCGCTCCGCGCTCGTAGAGGGTGTTGCGTGCTCCTTCTGTCAGCTGACGGAACATCCTCGAGACCAGTTTCACCGTAGTAGAGCTGAGCAGTGCTCGTGTGCGAGTACGAGCTCTTCAGAATGCTGCACCGCATGGTATCATTAGGCACCTGCTATTGAAATGTTGGCCTAGAAACCGAAAGTCAGATGTTGGTGCTAGTAGATACTGTGTACGAGTGAGCCAGGCAATTGAGGAGAGCGAAATGGTTTGTCAGAGGACGGAAAGACTAGTGCAGAATGTTGGAACAAGGACTGAAGAGAGGCGTAGGTTGCAGGAAGTCAGGGATACTGTAGGAGAACAAGAAGGTACCAAAAGAACGAGTGAGAAGAAAGCTATGGACAAGCTCAGTTCGCAATCTCCGAGGAGGTTCCAACTTTTCCCGTCCTCCTATGCTGTTATCTAGTGTGTCCAAACTGGTTGTTTGCATATCGATGATAATCACATTCTAGGGTGAGGTGGTTAATAATTGAACCATTGGTGCGAAATGCTGACCTAGGCACTCTTCGCTAGCATCGATTTTCTTCATGTCTGTAAGAGGAAGAGTCACCACCACCAGACTGGACATTACTCTCCTCTCCAATGGTAGCGAGATAGATAGATCCTTCCATAAATAGGACACAGCTGTTCTTGTCTTTATTGGAAATGGCTGAACCAAGGTGGAGCATTTCCGGGGCGTACTCCAATTGCTTGAAGATGTCCGCAGTGGATGTAATTATTTTATTGTTCACGTCAATTGAGCTCTGCCATTTTGTTTTCAATGAGTGCAGTGTAATCTGCATAACGTAGCTGGGACACTACCAACAGGAAATTCGCCACCCACTTCCTCGTGATGTACTCGCCGCCGGACAGCTGTCATACTAGTTCTTTATCATCCAAATCAGAAATGCACGGATACCGATCTCCTTCTGGTAGTCTAAACAGTAGATATGAGAAGAAATTGAAATTTTTGCGTTTTTCAGTCAACTGACCGATGTTTTTATCCAGCTTGTTCAGCTTTCTCTAAAGAAAAGAAAGCGTTTAAGCCACTCTTGGGTGTGGAAGTAGGTCCTGTCTATGATGATGTCACCACTTACGTCGTCAGGACCTCGGCTACCCACGCAATTTCTGCCTCTTGAGGTGGGATGTCTGGTTTCATTTCAAATCAATGCCAGACGATAATCCTCCGTTATGCTGTTTCTTCCTTGTAGAGTCCTCACAATATTCCTTCCGTCTTTTCCATAGTCAAAGGCGTGGATTTTATTGCCCTTACGGTCGTTTTCGTTCTCTGGCACGGCTCACGATGTACTTTCCTGAATCGGCACGAACACAAGTTGATGATCCGTTCCACACTCACCTTCTGGGTAGGTTTTAGCTTTAACGGATTTTGACCAATATGAAGTCTGTTTGATTCCTATAAGACCAGTTGGCCTTGTATACAATGTTCTGATATGATGTTAAAAAAGAGTATTCGTTACTTATAACTGTGATTTCTTTCATCAGTTCCATAATTCCCGAAGACATTCGTGAATTAGTCATCAGTTGTCGTGACACAGATTACAATAAAAAAAACACCGTTACGTCCCTGGTTGGGGTGTTCTTCGTCACACACCTGCACCCAGTAACCACATTCATTAGGTGACTGGGAGCAATGTCAGTGATCGTGTGAACGTGTCTTCCTTCGGTGTAAGTTGCTCGAAAGTAACTCAGTTTTAACGCTTTGAGCACGTGCAAATTCAGGGCATTTGTCCATTTCAGAAATATTTGGTAGTAAGATATGAATCGAAATCATTGCATAAAATAAAAGAATTGCTCTGATTCCAGAAAGCATTTGATCCTTTATAACTGACATTCAAAATAATAAACCGAACATTCTTGCCCCTGGGACTTTTGAAAATTGAACGACTTTTCAAATATGCTGCAGTTTCAGAAATTTTAGTTAAAATATTACTTAGACTGCAGTAATCAGGTAGTTATTTCAGGATGGTGTTAAGAAAGCGTGTCCCTCACTCTGATCAAACCGTTCTTAACTTTTCTCCAAAATATAGTAGAACTTCGATTATCCGCGGGGAATAGGAGAGGAACGCATAATTGGTTCGTGTTGTCTGTAAGCTTTACTACCAACCGTTTGCTTGTCCGGAGTAAATTAAGTCGTGTTCGTCCGACACTTCGAAGAATGAAGGTTTCGGGAACGAAAGCGAAGGGCGTGAGAATGAAACGCTCCCTAGACCGGAAAAGAACAAGAGTTGACCAAGTGAGGTCGGATAGCAGACTCAGCTAGGGGACCCTTGGTCGCCAACCCATGCTCCGAACATGATGTATTTTACCGCCCCCAACTGCAGGAACTTTGAGAATGAAGATTAATTTTCTTGCTCCACAGCTGTAGTTCTCCCTAATAACCGCGACGATGACAAACAGTACCAACAGTGTGTTTGCGACGCAGCTGAACAGGACGGCTCTCACTCAACAGATGTGATGGACGCTTTATACCTTCTCTTTAAAAGAGACTCAATGCCTTGCAAACACATACAATTTTAGTTCGGATTGTTAATTATTTTTAAAAAATCGAAAGACCGTCGGATAATCCGATTATCCGTTAACGGAGAGACGGATAATTGAGCGTCCTAGCCTTCTTCAGCAATATTTGACAATTTGAAAAGTTACAGTTTGAAATAGAAGGTTCTTTTCGCTCAGGGAAATGAATACACGGTTTTGTGGCCAGTCATGTGTACGTCGGTTGGACAGCTTGCTCTCTTGTACATATTCTTGTAAATAATGTCTGTTACTCCTCTAATCCCCCAGCAGTTTTGTACTTGCTCTTTTGTAATAAATCGATTGCTGTAATAATATTGCGTCTTGTTATTTTCGTAAGTCGGGAATGGATAATTAAGGGACTCTTTGTCGTGGTTGAGAATCAAACTAAAGTATAGCCTGCTCGACTCGGCTGGCATACAAGTCTCCAAATTGCAGGAGGCGTTTGCAATTTTGAACAGTTTTTTCTGAAATATTACAATGAAATGGGCACGTTATTGGTTCACGTCAAAAAGTACCTGAATTATCAATTTCGGGCTTACGGTTTACTCTTTTGTCATCCCTAGAATGCCGAGTATTGAAGTTTGCTATATCCAGTATCTGTACCATGTAAGCCCAGGATATTCTTCTGTCTTTGCTGGAGCTATATAATATTTGGACTGGGCACCTCTCCATACGATTACATTACTGAAATACCAAGGAAGGAAGTGTTCCCACCACTAGCCAGCAGTCCTGCGCCGTCACGTCTCTTCGTTCATATTTAAATATTTTTAACCCCTTCAGTCCTGAATTCTTTTTTTTTTTTGAGAATATTATCAATGCAGACAGTACCATATCTATATATTTGTTTGTGCATTAAAATGCACCCTTTTAAAATTAGAGCAGTACCAAGGACCCGGACATCATTTGAGAGGTTTCGAGAGCAATTTTTATACAATGTAATTCCCTCTTCCTTTATTCTATAATAGAAATATATTGTGAATGTATAGCTTCACAATTACGAGACTAATGGAGATTCTCTTCTTATTTGCCATAGACTACGTCTCAGAAGGACCAGACAAAGATCAAGTTGAGAAACACTCGCTCCAGTAAACTGATCGCGTGATGGGCCATACGCCTTCCCATTATACACAGCCTGCTTGAACATGAAGTTCGTGTTTTGTATTGCCGCCGTTTCCCGTGGGGTGGACCGTTCGTAAGGATCGGGTGATATCTCGGGCTCAAATAGCACGCGGCAGATATGGAACAGACATTTATCAACAAAATCGGGGACGAAAAATCTCCTGAAGAATAATGAATTCAAATTTTGTCATTGATCTTAAAGTGAATTTAACTGAAAATAATTTAATTTAGCTGAATTTAACATCAACAAAATAATTATTTGACTGAAAATATTTAACTTGACAATGATGACAAATTCAGTCCAACTCGTTGGCTGAATGGTCAGCGTACTGGAGTAGTATAATAGACGGGTTCTGCGGCCTCCTCCTCCTCCGGCTCTCGGAAGAGGCCTCCTCCTCAGCCAGTGGCCTCCTCCTCCACCTCAGCCAGTGGCCTCCCAGTGGCCACCTCCTCCTCCACCTCAGCCAGTGGCCTCCCAGTGGCCTCCTCTACCTCAGCCAGAGGCCTCTTCCAGTGCTGCCAACTTAACCTAACTAGCGCGAGATAAACAAAGCCACGTGCTTTTTGACAGACAACAACGCACCGCTAACCTCAGTACTGCCATCTTGACGGGCCTAAACCTCAGTAGTGCCAACTTAACCTAACTACTCGAGATAAACAAAGCCACGTGTTTTTTGACAGTCATGTGCTTTTTGACAGATTTGTAAACAAAGCCACGTGCTTTTTGACAGCTGTCATCGACAACAACGAATCGCTAACCTCAGTACTGCCATCTTGACGGGCCTAAACCTCAGTAGTGCCAACTTAACCTCACAAGCGCGAGGTAAACAAAGCCACGTGCTTTTTGACAGCCACGTGCTTTTTGACAGATTTGTAAACAAAGCCACGTGCTTTTTGACAGACAACAACGCATCGCTAACCTCAGTACTGCCATCTTGACGGGAATAAACCTCGGTGGTACCAACTTAACCTAACTAGCTCGAGATAAACAAAGCCACGTGCTTTTTGACAGCCACGTGCTTTTTGACAGCTGTCATCCGCCATCTTTAAACTACAGAGCGCTGTGCTGCCCTCTTTCGTCACCTGTCATCGGCAGTGCTGCCATCTTGGCGGGCCTAAACCTTAGTGCTACCAACTTAACCTCACTAGCTCGAGATAAACAAATCCACGTGCTTTTTGACAGCCACGTGCTTTTTTGACAGCTGTCATCCGCCATCTTTAATCCATAGAGCACAGTGCTGCCCTCTTTAGCTACTTACCTTTGAAATGTGGTGGCGGATAATTTGAAAAATGCTTTTTGACAGCAGCCATCTTGCATCGCAAACCTCAGTGCTGCCCTCTTTAGCTAGATACCTGTGGTAGCAGACAATTCCACGTGACAGCAGCCATCTTTAATCAAGAGAGCACCGTGCTGCCCTCTATGTGGTGGCGGCAAATTGAAAAATTCCACGTGCTCTTGTTTGGAAACAAACTCACGTGCTTTTTTTTGACAGCTACCATCCACCATCTTTAATCAACAGAGCACAGTGCTGTACTCTTTAGCTAGATACCTTTGAAATGTGGTGGCGGCAATTTGAAAAATTCTATGTGCTCTTGTTGGGAAACAAAGCCACGTGCTTTTTTGACAGCTGTCATCCGCTATCTTTAATCAACAGAGCACCGTGCTGCTATCATGCGGGCAATTTCGTCACCTATCACCCGCCATCTTTAATCTACAGAACACCGTGCTGCCCTCTTTATGGCTACTACCTTAAGCATGTAGTAGCGGGCAATTTGAAAAGTTCTGTTAGCTATCATCCGCCATCTTTAATCAAGAGAGCACCGTGCTGCCATCTTTAGCTAGATACCTTTGAAATGTGGTGGCGGCAAATTGGAAAATTCCACATGCTCTTGTTTGGAAACAAACTCACGTGCTTTTTGACAGCTACCATCCGCCATCTTTAATCAACAGAGCATAGTGCTGCCCTCTTTAGTTTGAAATGTGGTGGCGGCAAATTCCACATGGTCTTGTTTGGTAAACATAGCCACGTGCAGCTATCATCCGCCATCTTTGAGCACCGTGCTGCCCTCTTTATCGCAGTAGATGTAAATTCGTCACCTGTCATACGCAGTGCTGCTATCTTTAGCTAGATACCTTTGAAATGTGGTGGTGGATAATTTAAAAAGAAAAATTCTACAGCAGTCCTCTCTCGACGCTAATTGCATAAGATGGCGGCTATACATGACTCCTTAAGGGTGCTTACGCAAGACGGCTGCTATACAAAGGTTCTTATGAGACGCCCTTGGGATGCTTGCGCAAGATGGTGGTTATACAAGGCTCCTTATGAGACACCCTAGTGATGCTTGCGCAAGATGGCGGTTGCTCTTATGAGGCGGCTTAAGGGTCCTTGCACAAGATGGCTAGAGACGTCCTAAGGATGCTTGCGCAAGATGGCGGACACAAGATGGCGGCTATACACATCTCCTTATGAGACGCCTTAAGGGTGCTTGCGCAAGATGGCTGCTGCTCTTAGCTTAGAGGCTAACGTGTCGTGCTAGTTCGATTCATTAAATTTAGGGCTTAAATGCAAAATGTTAAATATCTCGAAAGCAGTGCACCGTAGAGCAAAACGGACAAATTTTTTCTGCCTAATACCTAGGTTCGCAGTATGAGGAACAAGAAAATCATAGTCTAATGATGGGATCAACGGTTCGGTTCCTACTTAGGCCCTTTGGCATTTGCTCTGTTTTAGCTTGTATTGAAGCGAGTCTTCGTAACATGATCAGGTTTAGCTATGGTAGAGAGTATAACGTGCCGTGCAGGTTCGATTCATTAAATTTGGAGGCTTAAATGCAAAATGTTAAATATCTCGAAAACGGACAAAATTTTTCCGCCTAATACGTAGGTTCGTAGTATCAGGAACAAGAAAAAACATAGTCTATTGATGAGATCAACGGTTCGATTCCTACTTAAGCCCTTTGGCATTGGCAGCTATCTATTTCTACAAGATGGTGGCTGCTCTTATGAGACACAAGATGGCTTGAGACGTCCTAGGGATGCTTACGCAAGATGGCGGACACAAAATGGTGACTATACATAGCTCCTTATGAGACGGCCTAGGGGTGCTCGCACAAGATGGCGGCTACTCTGATGAAGAAAGCTAGCTTAGAGGCTACTGCGCAAGATAACAGCTGCTGTTATGCATGCGGTGGAGGGCAATTTGAAATTCTATGTGCTTAATCAACAGAGCACCCTGCTGCCCTCTTTAGCTGAAATGTGGTGGTGGATAATTTGAAAAATTCTTTTGACAGCTATCATCTTTAAACAAAGGCGACTATACATAGGCTGTTAAGGCCTTATCATTCTCCTCCTCCTCCTCCTCCTCCTCCCCCTCCTCCTCCCCCTCCTCCTCCTCCTCCTCCTTCTCTACCTCCTCCTCCGCCTCTTATGTCAAGGCATAGCTTTATATCGAACAAGTTTAAACCTGCATCGCGAAGGCAAGCGTGTGCAGCGATAACATTATTGTGCATGTTTAGACTTTCGAAACATAAGAAGAGTAGAATCAAACGCTGTACTCGATACGACATGTGATCAGAACATTGATTGATGCGTTCAGAAAACAAAATAAGTGATCAAGACTAGAATCGAACAATGTACTCAATACATCATGTGTTTAGAATATGTCAGGGGATACGCTTGTTCTAAGATGATCAGATTGAAACATAACAAGACTAGAATAGAACACTGTAATCGATGTTGTTAACTTCAACATGTGATCAGAACATTGATTGATGTGTTCAGAACACAAAATAAGTGATCATGACTAGAATCGAACACTGTACTCGATACAACATGTGATCAGAACATTGATCGATGTGTTCAGAACACGAAATAAGTGATCAAGACTAGAATCGAACACTGTACTCAATACAACATGTGTTTAGAACATGTTAGGGGGTACCCTCGTTCTAAGAAGATCAGAATGAAACATAACAAGACTAGAATCGAACACTGTAATCGATGTTGTTAACCTCAACATATGATCAGAACATTGTTTGATGTGTTCAGAGCAAAAGTACAATTTTGATGATTTGCGCAGCTAACTCGCTCGGTAAACGATATAGCCAAAGTATAACTTCAAATTATTTACCTTCCATCATTCGTCTTGTGTGTAAAAATCAGTCGAACAAGTTATCGCATAAACATGGCTGAAAAAAAAATCGTGATAGGGTATGGAACCCAGGGGTTACATCTTATCAGAAGGGCAAAAAGGATGAAAGGACTCTTCCTCCTCCTTACCGCACATTCCTTGGCTAAAGGGCTAATGGGCTAAAGGGCTAAAGGTGCAACAACCTCATCGATCGCTATCAGCAAGAACGCTTGTACTTTGTTAAGTGTAGAAAATTAATCTTTATTGGTAAATGGTTTTATGTTCAGAACAAGGAATGGAACCTAGGGGTTACGTCTTACCTAATAAAATCCCCGAGGTGCGATGAGTTACCTTTTTCGAACTAGTGTTTGGAACACTGAACTTTTCAAGATGGCAAGAGTGAGGTTAGCAATGTTCTGTTGTTGGATTTTAAATTCCGCGCTACAACATGCATAAGGTGGCAGCCCTTGAGGTTTACTCCCGTAAAGATGGCAAGAGTGAGGTTAGCAATGTTCCGTTGTTGGATTTTTAAAATTCCCCGCTATAACATGCAAAAGGTGGCAGCCTTGAGGTTTACCGCCGTAAAGATGGCAGCAGTGAGGTTAGCGACGCTCCATTGTCCTTCAAAGTGAGGTTAGGGTTCGTCAAGAAGACAGCTGTCAAAAAAGCACGTGGCTCTGTTTACCAAACAAGAGCACGTGGTCGTGACGTCACGGTCACGTAATCAATCCTTAGCTCGACGTCGCTAAGAGCAGCATTAGGATTAGCTATGCTTAAAAGTCTTGGGAACAGAGCAGCAGTATGAATTGCTATGTTTCAAAGCGTGTACACATCACCTATCGATTTTACATACATCGACTATCGAACTAAACTTCATCCGCTAGATCGTGCTGCTATCTTAGCATGACTTTAAAGTACAATGAATAGCCATGTTTCAAAGCGTGTACACATTACCTATCGATTTTGCACGCATCGACTCTCGTACTAAACTTCTCCCGCTAGATTGTGCTGCTATCTTAGCATGACTAAGATGCATGAACTGAAAGTACGAAGAATAACCATGTTTTAAAGCGTGTACACATTACCTATCGACTTTGCATGTATCGACTCTCGTACTAAACTTCTGCAGGTAGATTGTGCTGCTATCTTAGCATAACTTATACGCATGAACTTAAAGTACAGAGAATAGCTATGTCTCAAAGCGTGTACACATTACTTATTGATTTTGCATGCAACAAATATCGTACTAAACTTCTTCCTCTAGATTGTACTGCTATCTTAGCATAACTTATACACATGAACTTAAAAGTAGAAAGAATAGCCATGTTTCAAAGCGTGTACACATTACTTATTGATTTTGCATGCATCAAATATCGTACTAAACTCCTTCCGCTAGATTGTGCTGCTATCTTAACACAACCTATACGCATGACCTTAAAGTAAAAAGGTGTGTACACATCACCTATCGATTTTGCATGCATCGAATCTCGTACTGAACTTCGTCCGCTAGATTGTGCTGGTATCTTAGCATAACTTATACACATGAACTTAAAAGTACAAAGAATAGCCATGTTTCAAAGCGTGTACACATCAACTATCGAATTTGCATGTATTGACTCTCGTACTAAACTCCTTCCGCTAGATCGTGCTGCTATCTTAGCATAACCAATACGCATGACCTTAAAGTAAAAAAGAATAGCCATGTTTCAAAGTGTGTACACATTACCTATCGACTTTGCATGCAACAAATATTGTACTAAACTTCTTCCGCTAGGTTGTGCTGCTATCTTAGCATAACCTGTACGCATGTACTTAAAGTACAAAGAATAGCCATGTTTCAAAGCGTGTACACATTACTTATTGATTTTGCATGCATCAAATCTCGTACTAAATTTATTCCGCTAGATTGTGCTGCTATCTTAGCATAACCTATACCAATGAACTTAAAGTACAATGATTAGTCATGTTTCAAAGCGTGTACACATCAACTATCGAATTTGCATGTATCGACTCTCGTACTAAACTTCTGCAGGTAGATTGTGCTGGTATCTTAGCATAACCTATACGCATGGCCTTAAGGTACAAAGAATAGCCATGTTTCAAAGCGTGTACACATTACCTATCGATTTTGCATGCATTGACTCTCGTACTAAACTTCTTCCGCTAGATTGTGCTGACATCTTAGCATAACTTATACACATGAACTTAAAAGTACAAAGAATAGCCATGTTTCAAAGCATGTACACATTACCTATGGATTTTGCATGCATTGACTCTCGTACTAATCTCCTCCCGCTAGATTGTGCTGCTATCCTAGCATAACCTATACGCATGACCTTAAAGTAAAAAGAATAGCCATGTTTCAAAGTGTGTACACATCACCTATCGATTTGCATGCAACAAATATCGTACTAAACTTCTTCCGCTAGATTGTGCTGCTATCTTAGCATAACTAAGATGCATGAACTGAAAGTACGAAGAATAACCATGTTTTAAAGCGTGTACTCATTACTTATCGATTTTACATACATCGACTCTCGTACTAAACTTCTTGCGCTAGATTGTGCCGCTATCTTAGCATAACCTGTACGCATGAACTTAAAGTACAAAGAATAGCCTTGTTTCGAAGCGTTTACACATTACCTAATGATTTTGCACGAAACGACTATCATACTAAACATTTCCCACTAGATTGTGCTAAAATCATGTAAGTGTGCTGCTATCTTAGCATAACCTATCGATTTTACATGCATCTACTATCGTACTAGACTTCTTCCGCTAGAGCATGTAGCAATCGCTTTTGAGTATCCCTAACCCATGTGCATGAACTTAAAGCATAAAGATGAGCTATGTTCTAAAGCGTGTACACATCACCTATCGATAATGTATGTATCGAATATCGTACTAAACTTCTCCTGCTAGAGCTTACGAGTATCGCTTATGCGTGCACGAACTTAAAGCATAAAGAATAGCAATGTATAAAAATCTTGTAAACAAAGCAGCAGCATTACGTATAGTTAAGATTAAATGCGTGCACACATCATGTATCCATGACGCACACAGTACTAAACTTATTCCATTAGAATGTACAAAGTTCGCATGTGTTTGTGCTGCTATCTTAGCATAGCCTATGTGAATGAACTTAAAGCTTAAAGAATAGTGATGTATAAAAATCTTGTGAACATAGCAGAGTGTTAACTACGTAGGTGTAGACATTGAACTTTACATGCTGAGGCAGCATACTACGTGACCGTGACGTCACGACCACGTGCTCTTGTTTGGTAAACAGAGCCACGTGCTTTTTTGACAGCTGTCTTCTTGACGAACCCTAACCTCATTTTGAAGGACAATGGAGCGTCGCTAACCTCACTGCTGCCATCTTTACGGCGGTAAACCTCAAGGCTGCCACCTTTTGCATGTTATAGCGGGGAATTTTAAAAATCCAACAACGGAACATTGCTAACCTCACTCTTGCCATCTTTACGGGAGTAAACCTCAAGGGCTGCCACCTTATGCATGTTGTAGCGCGGAATTTAAAATCCAACAACAGAACATTGCTAACCTCACTCTTGCCATCTTGAAAAGTTCAGTGTTCCAAACACTAGTTCGAAAAAGGTAACTCATCGCACCTCGGGGATTTTATTAGGTAAGACGTAACCCCTAGGTTCCATTCCTTGTTCTGAACATAAAACCATTTACCAATAAAGATTAATTTTCTACACTTAACAAAGTACAAGCGTTCTTGCTGATAGCGATCGATGAGGTTGTTGCACCTTTAGCCCTTTAGCCCATTAGCCCTTTAGCCAAGGAATGTGCGGTAAGGAGGAGGAAGAGTCCTTTCATCCTTTTTGCCCTTCTGATAAGATGTAACCCCTGGGTTCCATACTCTATCACGATTTTTTTTCAGCCATGTTTATGCGATAACTTGTTCGACTGATTTTTACACACAAGACGAATGATGGAAGGTAAATAATTTGAAGTTATACTTTGGCTATATCGTTTACCGAGCGAGTTAGCTGCGCAAATCATCAAAATTGTACTTTTGCTCTGAACACATCAAACAATGTTCTGATCATATGTTGAGGTTAACAACATCGATTACAGTGTTCGATTCTAGTCTTGTTATGTTTCATTCTGATCTTCTTAGAACGAGGATACCCCCTAACATGTTCTAAACACATGTTGTATTGAGTACAGTGTTCGATTCTAGTCTTGATCACTTATTTCGTGTTCTGAACACATCGATCAATGTTCTGATCACATGTTGTATCGAGTACAGTGTTCGATTCTAGTCATGATCACTTATTTTGTGTTCTGAACACATCAATCAATGTTCTGATCACATGTTGAAGTTAACAACATCGATTACAGTGTTCTATTCTAGTCTTGTTATGTTTCAATCTGATCTTCTTAGAACAAGCGTATCCCCTGACATATTCTAAACACATGATGTATTGAGTACATTGTTCGATTCTAGTCTTGATCACTTATTTTGTTTTCTGAACGCATCAATCAATGTTCTGATCACATGTCGTATCGAGTACAGCGTTTGATTCTACTCTTCTTATGTTTCGAAAGTCTAAACATGCACAATAATGTTATCGCTGCACACGCTTGCCTTCGCGATGCAGGTTTAAACTTGTTCGATATAAAGCTATGCCTTGACATAAGAGGCGGAGGAGGAGGTAGAGAAGGAGGAGGAGGGGGAGGAGGAGGGGGAGGAGGAGGGGGAGGAGGAGGAGGAGGAGGAGGAGAATGATAAGGCCTTAACAGCCTATGTATAGTCGCCTTTGTTTAAAGATGATAGCTGTCAAAAGAATTTTTCAAATTATCCACCACCACATTTCAGCTAAAGAGGGCAGCAGGGTGCTCTGTTGATTAAGCACATAGAATTTCAAATTGCCCTCCACCGCATGCATAACAGCAGCTGTTATCTTGCGCAGTAGCCTCTAAGCTAGCTTTCTTCATCAGAGTAGCCGCCATCTTGTGCGAGCACCCCTAGGCCGTCTCATAAGGAGCTATGTATAGTCACCATTTTGTGTCCGCCATCTTGCGTAAGCATCCCTAGGACGTCTCAAGCCATCTTGTGTCTCATAAGAGCAGCCACCATCTTGTAGAAATAGATAGCTGCCAATGCCAAAGGGCTTAAGTAGGAATCGAACCGTTGATCTCATCAATAGACTATGTTTTTTCTTGTTCCTGATACTACGAACCTACGTATTAGGCGGAAAAATTTTGTCCGTTTTCGAGATATTTAACATTTTGCATTTAAGCCTCCAAATTTAATGAATCGAACCTGCACGGCACGTTATACTCTCTACCATAGCTAAACCTGATCATGTTACGAAGACTCGCTTCAATACAAGCTAAAACAGAGCAAATGCCAAAGGGCCTAAGTAGGAACCGAACCGTTGATCCCATCATTAGACTATGATTTTCTTGTTCCTCATACTGCGAACCTAGGTATTAGGCAGAAAAAATTTGTCCGTTTTGCTCTACGGTGCACTGCTTTCGAGATATTTAACATTTTGCATTTAAGCCCTAAATTTAATGAATCGAACTAGCACGACACGTTAGCCTCTAAGCTAAGAGCAGCAGCCATCTTGCGCAAGCACCCTTAAGGCGTCTCATAAGGAAATGTGTATAGCCGCCATCTTGTGTCCGCCATCTTGCGCAAGCATCCTTAGGGCGTCTCTAGCCATCTTGTGCAAGGACCCTTAAGCCGCCTCATAAGAGCAACCGCCACGCCCTTAAGGCGTCTCATAAGGAGACGTGTATAGCCGCCATCTTGTGTCCGCCATCTTGCGCAAGCATCCTTAGGACGTCTCTAGCCATCTTGTGCAAGGACCCTTAAGCCGCCTCATAAGAGCAACCGCCATCTTGCGCAAGCATCACTAGGGTGTCTCATAAGGAGCCTTGTATAACCACCATCTTGCGCAAGCATCCCAAGGGCGTCTCATAAGAACCTTTGTATAGCAGCCGTCTTGCGTAAGCACCCTTAAGGAGTCATGTATAGCCGCCATCTTATGCAATTAGCGTCGAGAGAGGACTGCTGTAGAATTTTTCTTTTTAAATTATCCACCACCACATTTCAAAGGTATCTAGCTAAAGATAGCAGCACTGCGTATGACAGGTGACGAATTTACATCTACTGCGATAAAGAGGGCAGCACGGTGCTCAAAGATGGCGGATGATAGCTGCACGTGGCTATGTTTACCAAACAAGACCATGTGGAATTTGCCGCCACCACATTTCAAACTAAAGAGGGCAGCACTATGCTCTGTTGATTAAAGATGGCGGATGGTAGCTGTCAAAAAGCACGTGAGTTTGTTTCCAAACAAGAGCATGTGGAATTTTCCAATTTGCCGCCACCACATTTCAAAGGTATCTAGCTAAAGATGGCAGCACGGTGCTCTCTTGATTAAAGATGGCGGATGATAGCTAACAGAACTTTTCAAATTGCCCGCTACTACATGCTTAAGGTAGTAGCCATAAAGAGGGCAGCACGGTGTTCTGTAGATTAAAGATGGCGGGTGATAGGTGACGAAATTGCCCGCATGATAGCAGCACGGTGCTCTGTTGATTAAAGATAGCGGATGACAGCTGTCAAAAAAGCACGTGGCTTTGTTTCCCAACAAGAGCACATAGAATTTTTCAAATTGCCGCCACCACATTTCAAAGGTATCTAGCTAAAGAGTACAGCACTGTGCTCTGTTGATTAAAGATGGTGGATGGTAGCTGTCAAAAAAAAGCACGTGAGTTTGTTTCCAAACAAGAGCACGTGGAATTTTTCAATTTGCCGCCACCACATAGAGGGCAGCACGGTGCTCTCTTGATTAAAGATGGCTGCTGTCACGTGGAATTGTCTGCTACCACAGGTATCTAGCTAAAGAGGGCAGCACTGAGGTTTGCGATGCAAGATGGCTGCTGTCAAAAAGCATTTTTCAAATTATCCGCCACCACATTTCAAAGGTAAGTAGCTAAAGAGGGCAGCACTGTGCTCTATGGATTAAAGATGGCGGATGACAGCTGTCAAAAAAGCACGTGGCTGTCAAAAAGCACGTGGATTTGTTTATCTCGAGCTAGTGAGGTTAAGTTGGTAGCACTAAGGTTTAGGCCCGCCAAGATGGCAGCACTGCCGATGACAGGTGACGAAAGAGGGCAGCACAGCGCTCTGTAGTTTAAAGATGGCGGATGACAGCTGTCAAAAAGCACGTGGCTTTGTTTATCTCGAGCTAGTTAGGTTAAGTTGGTACCACCGAGGTTTATTCCCGTCAAGATGGCAGTACTGAGGTTAGCGATGCGTTGTTGTCTGTCAAAAAGCACGTGGCTTTGTTTACAAATCTGTCAAAAAGCACGTGGCTGTCAAAAAGCACGTGGCTTTGTTTACCTCGCGCTTGTGAGGTTAAGTTGGCACTACTGAGGTTTAGGCCCGTCAAGATGGCAGTACTGAGGTTAGCGATTCGTTGTTGTCGATGACAGCTGTCAAAAAGCACGTGGCTTTGTTTACAAATCTGTCAAAAAGCACATGACTGTCAAAAAACACGTGGCTTTGTTTATCTCGAGTAGTTAGGTTAAGTTGGCACTACTGAGGTTTAGGCCCGTCAAGATGGCAGTACTGAGGTTAGCGGTGCGTTGTTGTCTGTCAAAAAGCACGTGGCTTTGTTTATCTCGCGCTAGTTAGGTTAAGTTGGCAGCACTGGAAGAGGCCTCTGGCTGAGGTAGAGGAGGCCACTGGGAGGCCACTGGCTGAGGTGGAGGAGGAGGTGGCCACTGGGAGGCCACTGGCTGAGGTGGAGGAGGAGGCCACTGGCTGAGGAGGAGGCCTCTTCCGAGAGCCGGAGGAGGAGGAGGCCGCAGAACCCGTCTATTATACTACTTACTGGCCTTCGGTTGATTCTCGGCCGGGTCGGGATTTTAATCGCTTCTGATTAGTTCTTCTGGCTCGGGGACTGGGTGTTTGTGTCCGTCCCAACACTCTCCCCTTCATATTCACACAACATACCGTACTACCAACCACTACAGAAATACGCAATAGTGATTACATCCCTCCATATAGGGTTGGTGTCAGGAAGGGCATCCGGACGTAAAACAGGGCAAGATCCACATGTGCGACGCAGTTCCCACCCGCGACACCACAGGTGTGGAAAAAGCAGTCAAAAAGGATTATGACAAATTGAAGGATCCCATTGTTGCGAAATGGTAGAAATTGCGCTCTGTGTTTTCTTTCATTTTCAAGGCTTCTATGACCTCTTTCTCTTTCATGTCAGTTCCATTAAGATGTTTGGTAATATCCACTAAAACCAGGGAGACGAGGACATTCCTTGCCCTTTTCATCTATAAAATTGGCAATATGGTCGTGCATTTCAAAAAATTTCAAAATAATTTTACCCCTGCTTAAGCACCGTACTGCCCCCATTTTTCCCGAGCTAAGCCCAGCCATCGAGCGAGGAATCCCAAGGTGGACCGTTCGATCGTTGGCTATCACTTTCTAGAGGCATTTAAGGGTTGTTAAGGATTGATGACCAGGCAGGATAAAAAGAAATGTTAAAACAACACTCTGATTTTTATTCACATAAGCAGACAAACAGATAAAATATTCTTGCTGATATTTTACTTTTAACGGAGAACTTTCATAATATTGGATTTCTTCCTCGATTTAGAGTGACACGTGTTCATATCTCCAGCCTTACTGTGCTGTAATGAAACCAAAGAAGTAATTAGGCCACTTGCCTTTTCAAACCAAACATTTGACTGAAAGAATTAAATAAATTAACATGTGTTCAAAGCTTCACCAATTTAAAGTAGTCTCAACACGTGGTTTGAAGATGTATTCAACTGAATTTGTCATTTACAGTATCTAATATTGGTCAATGACACCAACATGAACTTCAGTAGAAAATGAAAATTGTTTCCAAAATTCTCAAAATTAATTAATTATTATTCTAATTATTATTATTATTATTTTCTTATCATTCAATTAACCTGTTTCATTGTCACACGATCGTGTTCTTATTAATTTTCCACTGCATCATTTACCTAATGATCATCATTAGCATTTCAGAGTAATGATTTTTAATTAATTATTAATGACTTATTTTCACAATGTTTCAAAGCAATTATGCGGCTAACGAATTTCTACCTCTGATCTTTGCATTTCATTCCTATTCAAATTAATCTTAAAGTATTTCAGATTTTTAGAAATTTACATTACCAACGTGTGAGCTAGTTAAATAAATTTTATTTACAAATCGAGTGCCTTCACAAAGTAACGAGATGATCTTTCCTTTTAAATCTCGCTAACTAAGAAAATAAATTCCTTCCTAGTCTTCCTTGACTTAACTTAATTAAACTTTCCCTTAAGGGCATAAAATTATTTCTTAAGGCGACACACAACGATGAGTGTGATCTGCGTCACAGCGAGTGCGTGACCAGATCAAAATTAAATGAAATCAACATGACACAAGAGAAATATACACATTTACACACACACACATTCACACTAGGGAAACACGTTTTTATGTACACTATTTACATCGAATCCTGATTTGGCAAATTTATTCATGATTTTTATTGGTGGTCGGGACGCGTAATGTCTGACAGAAATAATCCGTGCACTGAAATTCTCCTTCATTTATAGTGGCTAGTGATCGAAGTCATGGGTATCACTTGGTAGAAATACATTTCACATATCAACGCAAGTTCATCTAATTCATGAAATTATAATGGAAGATTCTAGTAAAATCCATAAGCACTACCATCATGTGGGCTACAGGTTGAGTTTACCGCAAGCGTGAGCCTTACTCGTATTATTTTTACTTCCTACTTGTGAAATACACTCGCAACACGTGCTCCAATAATTATAATCCATCTTGCGCTCCAAATACACAAGAATAAATCAAATATCACCATTAATTCATCAATTGCTCAATTACACAACAAATATCCCTCAGGATAGGCCATATTCCAGACCCTTCATGAACAGAGCACATTCCATCTCACGTTTAGGAACTCTACAGTAGTTTTATGGCTCACGAGCATTTACTTCTGTTTTACCCGATCTTTAGTCAATATTATTATTATTTAAGTGATTATTACATCTACTGATCCTCATGGAATATCGTAAAATTAGATGACTTCATCATAAAAAAACAACAAGTGATCTTAAAAGACACTAGGTTCGACCCTATTTACTCAAAATGTACACGCAAATTTTCCGTCCGGTGACTTTCAATATTATAAGGAAAGTAGATTTATCGTGTGGTCAGTGATTATTAAACATGAAACTCCTTAAGCATGGGAAAACATTCAAAGACAACCTACATGTCTACTCTAATAGATTCCAAAATTTCATTCACACGTACCTAGTCTACCACGACACCTTAAGAAGTAGGAAAATGAAATATTTCTAACTACAGCAAACTAACAGATCTACGACTTAAGAAGAAAGACCTCTAGTTGTACAAAAGGTAAGACAGATAAATAAACTAAAAAGGTACTCAAGTTTTGGTGAAGTTCGATTCCCGTCGACAGTCAGTTATTTCAGCATACTCCGGCCAGTCTCCTTCCAATTACCAGAGACGCCTTACATTTTTACTGCTCCATGGAGACTCTGCAACGGGTGTCCCTCGATGAAATTGTGTTGCCGGTGGTTGCGGAATTCTTCATCTTGAGATGTTCAATTCTAAGACGTCTTCCGTTGATTGCTGGTCACAAGCTGTAACTGAGATGACAAAATTAAGTATTTTGCACAAGCACACGCAGAATATAAACAGCTCGTCTACACTGTCACACTTAACTTGGCTCCTAGGTGTTTTTATTCCACAGAATTCACTAATTATCAGACTAAATTCTGGTAGAACGGACGTCGACTTGACTTGAAAATTTTCTTTCCACGTGGTCCGGTAACGTGATGTCCCACAGCGAAGAATATATTCAGAGAGCTTCAGAACAAGCGCATAAAAAGATCGATTCACTCGAAGCAAGGCCTTTTATCTAATTAGCCAGGGAGGCGTGTTCTTCAGCGAGAACGGTAATTGGCTGATGGTCTCCTTTAATTTGCGCAGACTATTCCAGAAACAAGCTGGGTTGTGCGCGTGCGAAGGCAGTCACGTGGTTTGGCCTGACCTTGGCACAGTCTCGGTGTATCTCACCCCTCTGAACGACAAAAAAAACTCGTTCTCGGCTCGCCACTACTTCCCAGATGATATGCTGCGGTTTTAAGCAGACAATAAACCTTTTGCTTTCCACTTGTTAAAATACTCGTAATATCGCCAATTTTAACGGGGACAGTACTTGGCAGTATTCATCCATCTCTAGAAGGGACTCTCCATGACTCCTATTACTATGCTCATCACATGATTCATTTTCACCGATTTTCTGCAGTCCCTCGGTGGTTAAGCAATCAATGGCAATTATTGGATTCTGGAGTTAAGTCTGCGAACGAAAGCAGACGTTTCTCCTATCATGGCAGGAGACTGTACAGCATTGAATGTGTCTTTACCGGTTGTGTTAATTCCAAAGAGGTGTCTACAGCAAACTGTACACTCATCAACGGCTAATGCAAATGCTACACACTTTTTAAGCATCAATATGTTCAGAAAAATTCACATGTAAAATATAAAAGATGCGAACAACTAAATGTGAGCCTTATTATCGCCGTCGGGTTTTCATCGCCTTTTTCGCCCCAATATATCATACAGTAACGGACGGATCATCTCTTTTACCCGCAGATAATTTACCTTGTACAACCTTTTGGCAGACGACAGTTACGAAACAGCGCCATCGTTCCGGGCCGGCTCTTACCACTGCCGTCTTGCAACGTCCAGGCGCGTAGTGTTCGAAGCGCCGTTTCCGTGCAAATACTTAATGAATGTATTGATTTAGAATGTGTATGCCATATTATGATTTCGTTTAACTTTGTAAAGTAAATTCGCGCACATTGCAAAGTCGGTGGTTGCTCGGCCAAACCGTGATTCTAAAGCCGTTTAGTTTTTCTTCCGCTGCGAACTAGCGTCCCAGGCGGTACACGCAAGTGTTCAATTGAAAACTACTTCATGCTCCTTAATGCCTTTTATTTTCCGAAAGAAAGGAACCTATGAAACACGGCGATTGGAGTAACATGTATAAAGCAGATAAAACACACATCTAAAAAAGCTTCAGCTATCTGAAAAAACACGCAGATTGAGTTTTGCTTACGAGTGCTACGAAAAGCGCAATGTCTTTTAATAACTACTGTTGACTGTCTAGGCTCGCAGGGACTTGCTTTTACGGGTCAAAATAAAGTAGTGTATCTTTGATCCGACATATCTGTTCAGATTTTGAAACATCTTGGCATTGGAACCTACTTCGACACTCGTGTAGTTTATTGTAGTGCATCCCCGGATATTCTGTCTGTCTGTCTGTCTGTCTGTCTGTCTGTCTGTCTGTCTGTCTGTCTGTCTGTCTGTCTGTCTGTCTGTCTGTCTGTCTGTCTGTCTGTCTGTCTGTCTGTCTGTCTGTCTGTCTGTCTGAGGGGTTGACTATCCCAGACGCGTTTTGTTTCCTGAATTCTTAGCTCACTTATCCACGAAAAACGGGAGATTTGATGGAGTTTACAAGAAGTAAGGTAAGCAATATTTTACTTAAATGCTTTCATAACCATTCAGTAACTGTTAAAAAGCTAAAAAGCCACTGTGTTAGCTTTAACGATAATCGCAAATGAATTCAATAACATGTTTTAGTTAGCTTCCCCTAAGCATTGTAGAATAGAACGCTACGTCCTTTTGCCCCTCGCTCCCGCCTAGAGAGAAGTGTGCGAGGTTATTTCTACTGCGGGCACTGTTAGCCAGATGACTTGAAAAGTAACAGAATACTGTGGTCAATGCCGCGACCCTGGGTAGCCACATCTGGAGAAGCGGCAGCTCATGTTAAAATGCAATTGTGTGACACAATTTACAATTAAGAAACCGGAAAAATAAATCCACAAATATATGAAACACTAGCTGTTACCCGCAGCTTTGCTCTTTTGGATTTTGTAATTTGATAAAAGTAATCGTTCCTTGGTACTAAGATGTTATTAGAAAATCCCTAAAGTACATAAACCACACTTTGTGGTATCAGGCTACTGGCAGAGCTACCGTAACTCTGGAACATGCGACATACAAAACAGTCTTCTCTCAAGTCGAAAACTAAAACATGTCTGTTTCTTTATTTTTAAAGGAGATTCAGTAGTATAAGTCACGAGTCCGGCGGTCGCCACCGCCGCATTGACCTCTCGCAAGGTCATTGCTATGCTGGCTAAGACTGCCTGCTTAACCTCACATCCGCCATCTTGGAGGGGCTTAACCTTACTTTTGACGCGTAAGAGAGCAAGTCTAACCTCATGGACGGGCCTAATCTCCGTTTACGGCTGGATGCCCTTCCCGACGTTATCTTGAGTAGTAGAACAATGTGTATTCTCGAGATGTTATTTGAGTAGTAAGGCAATGGAGATTAGCATAAGAGAGCACACCTAACCTCATGTAGGAGCTTAACCTCAGTTTTACGGCCGGATGCCCTTCCCGACGCCAATGGCACAAGATGGCGGCTATACACAGCTCCTTATGAGACGGTTTAAAGGCGCTTGCGAAAGATGGTGGCTATACATAGACACTTATGAGACTCCCTAAGGACGCTTGCGCAAGACGGCTGCTATCTAATTTACAAGATGGCGGCTATACATAGCTTCTTATGAGACTCCCCAGGGACGCTTGCACAAGATGGCGGCTATACATGGGCTCTTATGAAGAAAGCTAGCTACTGCACAAGATGGCGGCTGCTGTTTTGAAGATTCTTATGCAAGCGGTGGAGGGCAATTTGAAATTCCACGCGCTCTTATTTTGTAAACAAAGCCACGTGCTTTCTGACAGCGGCCATCTTTAATCAACAGACCATCATGCTGCCATCTTTAGCTACTACCTTAGGTACGTGGTAGCGGGCAATTTGAAAAATGCCACGTGCTTTCTTGACAGCGACCATCTTTAACTAACAAAGCATCGTGCTACAATCTTTAGCTACTACCTTTGAAATGTGGTGGCGGGAAATTTGAAAAAATTTTACGTGCTTTTTTTTACAGCAGCCATCTTTAATCAACAGAGCATCGTGTTGCCATCTTTAGCTACTACAGAGGTGCCAACTATTACGGATTGTCCGTAATTATTACGGATTTCACGTCACGATTACGGAGTTACGGTCAAAGGGGAAATTATTACGAAAAAGCTGACATTATCACGAAAAAATAATTTTCGACGGAAACAAAAGAAAAGGAACAATGTTGAGTCCTATCGAGCCTTTCTCCTAAATCGACTTTATTTCAATGCTTGTGAGTTGGCAACGATACTTATTCGATCGTGACTTCCTTTTGCTAGCCATAAGCGTTGCGAATGAAGGAGCTCAGGCGCTGCTCTTCTCCTTCAGTAATGTCGTATTTGCTGTCTTAAGTGTACCTGGCAGTTGACAGAAAGATCTGCACTGGTATCGCTTATGGTTCAGAAAACGAGAATGTCATCACAGTTGGAAGGATGCTTCAAGAAAAAGTACACTGAAAAGCAGCTGCTGCGTGAGGAACAAGCTACAAGGAACCAACAGGTTGCGTGCAAATGTTATTGTGTAATATGATATACTTTTCGATAGATTGCTAGAGGGAAGGGCAGAAGGGGTGTGTCATTATCGGGGAAGGCGTATGCTTTGGACTTGACTCGAAATTCTCGGGGGCGGAGGCAATTACTGATAATCCACTTCAAAGTTGGCACCTCTGCTACTACTTTTGAAATCTCGTGGCAGCAGTTTGAAAAATTCCACGTGCTTTTTTGACAGCTGTCAGCCACCATCTTTAACTACATGCACATGGTTTACTGCTATTTTGGTACGGACTTTAACAGGACAAGCAAGCAAGCTGCTACTTGTCGACACACTGCCAGCAAGGTGTTCTCCTCAACATCTACGTTAAGTGGAGTGGGACAGAGCTTAGATCGACATGTGCGCGCGCACCTTCTGCTATCTACCCAAATCCGGAAAAGAGTCAGCACTTGTTCTGCTGAGATATCGGCCGAGGTCTAATAGTGTAGCAATGCAGATTCCAACGCAAGGTTATTGACCCCTGTATAGTAGATGAGCAATGTCAATTTGCGGATTTTGCATAAAAGAGCGAGCCTAACCTCACATCCGCCGTATTGAAGGGGCTATCCTTAGTTTTACGGCAAGATGCCCTTCCCCACGCCAATTGCACAAGATGGCTGCTATACACAGCTCCTTATGAGACACCCTAGGGGCGCTTGTGCAAGGTGACAGCTATACATAGGCTCTTATGAGACATCCTAGGGACGCTTGCGCAAGATGCGGCTACACACAGGCTGATATGGAGAAAGGTAGCTTAGAGGCTACTGCACAAGATGGCGGCTACTCTGATGAGACGGCTTAAGGGCGCTTGTGCAAGATTAGTGCGATACATAGATCTTTGCCACGTGGTAGCGGGCAATTCGAAAAATTCCACGCGCTTTTTGACAGCTGTCATCCGCCATTCATGCATCGCTAACCTCAGTGCTGCCATCTTAACGGTACTAAACCTCAGGGATGCCACCTTTGGCATGTAATGTGGAATTTTTCAAATTGCCCACGTGTTCTTCAAATCCGCGTGCTTTTTTGACAGCGGCCATCTTTAATCAACAGAGCATCGTGCTACCATCTTTAGCTACTACCTTTGAAATGTGGTGTCGGGCAATTTGAAAAACTTTCACGTGCTTTTTTGGCAGCTGTCAGCTGCCTTCTTTAACTACATGCACATGGCTTACTACTATCTTGACGAAAGTAGAACATTATAGCGCGGGACTTAGCTACGTCGCAAGCAAGCAAGCAAGCTGCCTTTCTTACGATCATAGTTATAAAGCAAGCTGCCTTCTTAGGATCATAGTTATAAAGCAAGCTGCCTTTCTCAGCATACTAATATCTTAGTTTTTACACCAAGATGCTGTTAGAAATACCGGCTATGGGTGATTGCACAAGATGACGGCTATACACAGGCTGTTATGAAGAAAGCTAGCTTAGAGGCTCTGCACAAGATGACGGCTATACACAGGCTGTTATGAAGAAAGCTATCTTAGAGGCTCTGTACAAGATGACGGCTATACACAGGCTGTTATGAAGAAAGCTAGCTTAGAGGCTCTGCACAAGATGACGGCTATACACAGGCTGTTATGAAGAAAGCTAGCTTAGAGGCTCTGCACAAGATGACGGCTATACAGTAGGCTGTTATGAAGAAAGCTAGCTTAGAGGCTCTGCACAAGATGACGGCTATACACAGGCTGTTATGAAGAAAGCTAGCTTAGAGACTCTGCACAAGATGACGGCTATACAGTAGGCTGTTATGAAGAAAGCTAGCTTAGAGGCTCTGCACAAGATGACGGCTATACAGTAGGCTGTTATGAAGAAAGCTAGCTTAGAGGCTCTGCACAAGATGACGGCTATACACAGGCTGTTATGAAGAAAGCTAGCTTAGAGGCTCTGCACAACATGACGGCTATACACAGGCTGTTATGAAGAAAGCTAGCTTAGAGGCACTGCACAAGATGACGGCTATACAGTAGGCTGTTATGAAGAAAGCTAGCTTAGAGGCTCTGCACAAGATGACGGCTATACAGTAGGCTGTTATGAAAAAGCTAGCTTAGAGGCTCTGCACAAGATGACGGCTATACACAGGCTGTTATGAAGAAAGCTAGCTTAGAGGCTCTGAACAAGATGACGGCTATACACAGGCTGTTATGAAGATAGCTAGCTTAGAGGCTCTGCACAAGATGACGGCTATACAGTAGGCTGTTATGAAGAAAGCTAGCTTAGAGGCTCTGCACAAGATGACGGCTATACACAGGCTGTTATGAAGAACGCTAGCTTAGATGCTCTGCACAAGATGACGGCTATACACAGGCTGTTATGAAGAAAGCTAGCTTAGAGGCTCTGCACAAGATGACGGCTATACACAGGCTATGAAGAAAGCTAGCTTAGAGGCTCTGCACAAGATGACGGCTATACACAGGCTGTTATGAAGAAAGCTAGCTTAGAGGCTCTGTACAAGATAACGGCTATACACAGGCTGTTATGAAGAAAGATAGCTTAGAGGCTCTGCACAAGATGACGGCTATACACAGGCTGTTATGAAGAAAGCTAGCTTAGAGGCACTGCACAAGATGACGGCTATACAGTAGGCTGTTATGAAGAAAGCTAGCTTAGAGGCTCTGCACAAGATGACGGCTATATAGTAGGCTGTTATGAAGAAAGCTAGCTTAGATGCTCTGCACAAGATGACGGCTATACAGTAGGATGATATGACGAAAGCTAGCTTAGAGGCTCTGCACAAGATGACGGCTATACAGTAGGCTGTTATGAAGAAAGCTAGCTTAGAGGCTCTGCACAAGATGACGGCTATACACAGGCTGTTATGAAGAAAGCTAGCTTAGAGGCTCTGCACAAGATGACGGCTATACACAGGCTGTTATGAAGAAAGGTAGCTTAGAGGCTCTGCACAAGATGACGGCTATACACAGGCTGTTATGAAGAAAGCTGCTTGGAGGCTCTGCACAAGATGGCGGCTATACAGTAGGCTGTTATGAAGAAAGCTAGCTTAGAGGCTACTGCACAAGATGACGGCTATACAGTAGGCTGTTATGAAGAAAGCTAGCTTAGAGACTCTGCACAAGATGACGGCTATACAGTAGGCTGTTATGAAGAAAGCTAGCTTAGAGGCTCTGCACAAGATGACGGCTATACACAGGCTGTTATGAAGAAAGCTAGCTTAGAGGCTCTGCACAAGATGACGGCTATACACAGGCTGTTATGAAGAAAGGTAGCTTAGAGGCTCTGCACAAGATGACGGCTATACACAGGCTGTTATGAAGAAAGCTGCTTAGAGGCTCTGCACAAGATGACGGCTATACAGTAGGCTGTTATGAAGAAAGCTAGCTTAGAGGCTACTGCACAAGATGACGGCTATACAGTAGGCTGTTATGAAGAAAGCTAGCTTAGAGGCTCTGCACAAGATGACGGCTATACAGTAGGCTGTTATGAAGAAAGCTAGCTTAGAGGCTCTGCACAAGATGACGGCTATACAGTAGGCTGTTATGAAGAAAGCTAGCTTAGAGGCTCTGCACAAGATGACGGCTATATAGTAGGCTGTTATGAAGAAAGCTAGCTTAGAGGCTACTGCACAAGATGACGGCTATACAGTAGGCTGTTATGAAGAAAGCTAGCTAGAGGCTCTGCACAAGATGACGGCTATACACAGGCTGTTATGAAGAAAGCTAGCTTAGAGGCTCTGCACTAGATGACGGCTATACAGTAGGCTGTTATGAAGAAAGCTAGCTTAGAGGCTCTGCACAAGATGGCGGCTATACACAGGTAGTTATGAAGAAAGCTAGCTTAGAGGCTCTGCACAAGATGACGGCTATACACAGGCTGTTATGAAGAAAGCTAGCTTAGAGGCTCTGCACAGGATGACGGCTATACAGTAGGCTGTTATGAAGAAAGCTAGCTTAGAGGCTCTGCACAAGATGACGGCTATACAGGAGGCTGTTATGAAGAAAGCTAGCTTAGAGGCTACTGCACAAGATGACGGCTATACAGTAGGCTGTTATGAAGAAAGCTAGCTAGAGGCTCTGCACAAGATGACGGCTATACACAGGCTGTTATGAAGAAAGCTAGCTTAGAGGCTCTGCACAGGATGACGGCTATACACAGGCTGTTATGAAGAAAGCTAGTTTAGAGGTTCTGCACAAGATGACGGCTATACACAGGCTGTTATGAAGAAAGCTAGCTTAGAGGCTCTGCACAAGATGACGGCTATACACAGGCTGTTATGAAGAAAGCTAGCTTAGAGGCTCTGCACAAGATGACGACTATACACAGGCTGTTATGAAGAAAGCTAGTTTAGAGGTTCTGCACAAGATGACGGCTATACACAGGCTGTTATGAAGAAAGCTAGCTTAGAGGCTCTGCACAAGATGACGGCTATACACAGGCTGTTGTGAAGAAAGCTAGCTTAGAGGCTCTGCACAAGATGACGGCTATACAATAGGCTGTTATGAAGAAAGCTAGCTTAGAGGCTCTGCACAAGATGACGGCTATACACAGGCTGTTATGAAGAAAGCTAGCTTAGAGGCTCTGCACAAGATGACGGCTATACACAGGCTGTTATGAAGAAAGCTAGCTTAGAGGCTACTGCACAAGATGACGGCTATACAGTAGGCTGTTATGAAGAAAGCTAGCTTAAAGGCTCTGCACAAGATGACGGCTATACAGTAGCTGTTATGAAGAAAGCTAGCTTAGAGGCTCTGCACAAGATGACGGCTATACACAGGCTATGGAGAAAGCTAGCTTAGAGGCTCTGCACAAGATGACGGCTATACACAGGCTGTTATGAAGAAAGCTAGCTTAGAGGCTCTGCACAAGATGACGGCTATACTGTAGGCTGTTATGAAGAAAGCTAGCTTAGAGGCTCTGCACAAGATGACGGCTATACACAGGCTGTTATGAAGAAAGCTAGCTTAGAGGTTCTGCACAAGATGACGGCTATACACAGGCTGTTGTGAAGAAAGCTAGCTTAGAGGCTCTGCACAAGAAGACGGCTATACTGTAGGCTGTTATGAAGAAAGCTAGCTTAGAGGCTCTGCACAAGATGACGGCTATACAGTAGGCTGTTATGAAGAAAGCTAGCTTAGAGGCTCTGCACAAGATGACGGCTATACACAGGCTGTTATGAAGAAAGGTAGCTTAGAGGCTACTGCACAAGATGACGGCTATACAGTAGGCTGTTATGAAGAAAGCTAGCTTAGAGGCTCTGCACAAGACGGCTATACAGTAGGCTGTTATGAAGAAAGCTAGCTTAGAGCCTCTGCACAAGATGACGGCTATACAGTAGCTGTTATGAAGAAAGCTTGCTTAGAGGCTCTGCACAAGATGACGGCTATACACAGGCTGTTATGAAGAAAGCTAGCTTAGGGGCTCTGCACAAGATGACTGCTATACACAGGCTGATATTGCGCCGATCCCGCGTCCAGGCATAGACACAAGAGATCCTGACTAGCTCTAAATTCAATTAATCCCGTGACTGAGTTTACGGGTGTGAGTTCCGTAATAGAAGAACGTCCAGGTCGATTAATGGAAGTTTCTAACTAACGCAGAAAGACGTCTCTTATTCGTATCTAGTTAGATACCATACTCTTATTGGCTCTTAGAGAAATTGTCGTCGCTTGAAACTACTACAGTCTTACAACTAATTCTTATTCTAAGAACACAGAGAAAGAGTGTTTAGGTTTCACTATTCCATATTTATTTTAAATATTAAGTCAAATATTCAAGAAAATTATCTCAAATTTTTACCAATGAAATAGTTCTTGAAATGAGTGACTCCCTGTCAACCCTATAGTCTATATCCGTCAACAACATTTCAGAAAAATTACATCTTCCGAATTCATCCTAAATAAATGTCTTCTCGGATCATATTATTTCCTTTCATAAGCCCATTGATCTCCAAAATCATAAATTATTAGAATAAATTCTATGTAACATCTGGGAATCTTTTGAAAACGCTATGTTTTCCTTCGTATACAACTCACTTACAAAGTTGGGCGATAATAAAATAAATTAATGTGAATACAGATAATGGTATTTACATGTGCCATACTGGCAAGAAAATAAACATTAAAATCAAGTATACTAAGAATATAGGATGCATCCTCAAAGAAGAAAAATAAAAAATTGTATTAATTACTATTTACAGAATTTCTAGTGATACTCTCTTGAGAAAATAAAGAAACGCTAGTAGAATTGCCGAGTTAATGTTCAGTCAAGAAATGGAGTTCAGGTTGTCTGAATCAATTATTCTTGGGATAAGCATTAGATTCTGTTAGTTACCACCTATTCCTTACTCTATAAACTGTCACATTACTTAATTTTCACTGACTGTTTGTCTAGATGCAGGTTTAAAATTCTCAATAAAGGCTATCACAAAGCTCTTCTTCCCTTTGATTTGACAAGTACTCTCTTGTATGTTTTACATTTTAAACATTCACTTCCGCCTACTTAGTTGCCTCTTAGACGCTCATATTTCCTTGTGTCACACACCATGAGCTAAGCTACGTCCATTGTAAGTCGTAATCACCCTACAAGTAACGTTATCGCAAGATTTAATTTATGGACTTAAGGTAATATGACCTTAGCTTATTGATTATCAGACTACGTGCGTACATGATTGCAAAAAAAACGTCACCACACATATCATATGTAGCTATCATAACACATACTATCAACGGAAAATCTACTTGGTCAGATGACACTATCTCCGACTAAAAATAAAACAATAATTCTCCCTTGAAAATCTAAGTCACCAGTGATCAGCCTATTAGGTTGAAATTTGTCCAGAAATCAAGTTATACACCGTGTGAGTTTTCAAGATCATCCTAAGTAAATCAGTGAAGGCTCAAATCTTATCTTGAGTACATATATGATTCTCTAGGTAATCCTAACATGGATAAAAAAACCTTGCACTACTCGTCTCGAGATCATATCCTAAGCTATGTACAATGCGTATGATCCAGAATTATTACATGGAATTGGCGAGAATTCTGTGACACTCTCCGAAACATCATTTGAAATGACTAGATCTCACTTCGCACAACTATGACTATTTCTCTCTCGAAGAAAACAATAAATACCACCATTATAAATCATAAATCATTAACATCCTTATATCATATCTATGACGCGTTAATTAATACTCATATTTCATATATAACAACTCTTTCACTTCATCATATGTAAATCACTACCTTAACTTGCACATCAACGTGCCGTAACATTCATAAAATGCCTACTTTACTTACTACTGTCATAGTGCCAAATTTAGCATGAACTTGGAGTAGTCTACTGCCATATTCCTTCATAAAACACATCCTATATACGATCTCGAACTGATTGACATTGATTAAATTAGGACACACAGGTATTAATGCCAACTTTACTATTTACTCAACACTGGTAATAATAATTCCAGCTATCTCTCCTCACATATCACTGGAAAACATTACGATCGGAAAATCACTTGGTGACCACGCCTACAAGTGGAATTGACATACCATATGGATGAATACCTACTTCCAATCACATCAGCAAGACGTTTATCTACGCACTGTCTTCGCACAAAACAAACATCAACATGCAATAAAAGAAATAATATACTCGTACTTACGAAAACGACTTAGATAATGGACTTAGCTTTGCTCAAGATGGTCTCAATGTTTCCTCATCTCCGGTCATCTGAGATTAGGATCTCGTCATCTGGTTCCTCCACAAGTGGTCGGGTACATCGTAGCTTCTCAACACTGATCACTGGTCATCCGGGACAGCTAACATCGTATCGCCTTGTCAGGATCCAAGCAGCATTGCCTTGCTTCCTTACAGACCCATGGTGGAGACTCGTGCGTATGAAACAGAACAATAATAGAATATTTGATTCATTGCTGACATCTTCCAATTAATATATCTCTAGCGTTGCTCAGATTGCATAGATTTCGTTAGGGTACAGTTGATCCAATAAACTAGTTCCAAATCGACTAAAACAGATGTTCTGTATATATTCCAATTTGAAAATAAATTTCTTTCCGCTAACTTTTTGTTGGCGTAAATGCACTCAACAACTGATCAGTAGGTGTCCTTCAACATTAAACAGTATCGGGAAAATTTTATTGAAGCCCTGCGCCACTTCGTGACGTAGTTCTACTGTAGTCTATTTATCTCTTTTTTTTTACGTATTTAATCTTCCGCGCAATGATTTAATCTTGATATCAGCTGATTGGCGTGTAGTCGCGAATTATCTTTCGTTTCCAACTTATAATCTTTAGCTCCGCTGGATAATCCCTTTCAATCTAGTCTTGAGTCTTCTTACAGCTTCGAGTTCAGATTATGTAATAAGTGATGAGCACATTTTTTTTTGAATAATGGTTTTAAATAATGTCCATTTGTCATTTTTTTCAGCGCCTTCTATACGCGGTTATTTCCGTAATCGACCGACGAAAGGACTTACATTTCGGCCCGTACTGACGTTAAATGCATTTTATTTGACATTTTGATCGCAGAGACTCCATCTTTGTTCCTACAGCTCTTATGAAGAACTGTGAAACGGTACAATATGAAGAAAGCTAGCTTAGAGGCTCTGCACAAGATGACGGCCATACAGTAGGCTATTATGAAGAAAGCTAGCTTAGAGGCTCTGCACAAGATGACGGCTATACAGTAGGCTGTTATGAAGAAAGCTAGCTTAGAGGCTCTGCACAAGATGACGGCTGTACACAGGCTGTTATGAAGAAAGGTAGCTAGGAGGCTCTGCACAAGATGACGGCTGTACACAGGCTGTTATGAAGAAAGCTGCTTAGAGGCTCTGCACAAGATGACGGCTATACAGTAGGCTGTTATGAAGAAAGCTAGCTTAGAGGCTTTGCACAAGATGACGGCTATACAGTAGGCTGTTATGAAGAAAGCTAGCTTAGAGGCTCTGCACAAGATGACGGCTGTACACAGGCTGTTATGAAGAAAGCTAGCTTAGAGGCTCTGCACAAGATGACGGCTATACAGTAGGCTGTTATGAAGAAAGCTAGCTTAGAGGCTCTGCACAAGATGACGGCTGTACACAGGCTGTTATGAAGAAAGCTAGCTTAGAGGCTCTGCACAAGATGACGGCTATACAGTAGGCTGTTATGAAGAAAGCTAGCTTAGAGGCTCTGCACAAGATGACGGCTATACAGTAGGCTGTTATGAAGAAAGCTAGCTTAGAGGCTCTGCACAAGATGACGGCTATACAGTAGGCTGTTATGAAGAAAGCTAGCTTAGAGGCTCTGCACAAGATGACGGCTATACAGTAGGCTGTTATGAAGAAAGCTAGCTTAGAGGCTCTGCACAAGATGACGGCTATACACAGGCTGTTATGAAGAAAGCTAGCTTAGAGGCTCTGCACAAGATGACGGCTATACAGTAGGGTGTTATGAAGAAAGCTAGCTTAGAGGCTCTGCACAAGATGACGGCTATACAGTAGGCTGTTATGAAGAAAGCTAGCTTAGAGGCTACTGCACAAGATGACGGCTATACAGTAGGCTGTTATGAAGAAAGCTAGCTTAGAGGCTACTGCACAAGATGACGGCTATACAGTAGGCTGTTATGAAGAAAGCTAGCTTAGAGGCTCTGCACAAGATGACGGCTATACAGTAGGCTGTTATGAAGAAAGCTAGCTTAGAGGCTCTGCACAAGATGACGGCTATACACAGGCTATGAAGAAAGCTAGCTTAGAGGCTCTGCACAAGATGACGGCTATACAGTAGGTTGTTATGAAGAAAGCTAGCTTAGAGGCTCTGCACAAGATGACGGCTATACACAGGCTGTTATGAAGAAAGCTAGCTTAGAGGCTCTGCACAAGATGACGGCTGTACACAGGCTGTTATGAAGAAAGCTAGCTTAGAGGCTCTGCACAAGATGACGGCTTTACAGTAGGCTGTTATGAAGAAAGCTAGCTTAGAGGCTCTGCACAAGATGACGGCTATACAGTAGGCTGTTGTGAAGAAAGCTAGCTTAGAGGCTCTGCACAAGATGACGGCTATACACAGGCTGTTATGAAGAAAGCTAGCTTAGAGGCTCTGCACAAGATGACGGCTATACAGTAGGCTGTTATGAAGAAAGCTAGCTTAGAGGCTCTGCACAAGATGACGGCTATACAGTAGGCTGTTATGGCCTTCTCCTCTTCCTCCTCTGTTAAGGCATAGCGTCATGTCTCTATCGAACAGGTTTAAACATGCACCGCGAAGGCAAGAGTGAGCGATAACGTCATCGAAGTTGTACATGTTTGGACTTGATCGTTCTCTCAGGAATGCAATAACTACAACATTTGAATGTAATAAAATATTTATTTACAGTGTACTACAACAGTTTTTGTTTTGATGCTGCATCAAGACAAGTTACAATTAGCACACACTAGAATTGATTGTAGAACAAGAAGAAACATGTTTACAATTAGTGTTAAAATATTAATATTGTTGATACAATCGCACTCTTATGCAATCAGCGCACACACATAGAATTGCAATTGTTGTATATCTGCATCCGACATACTACTTCTTAATCAGATAAAATGATTACTGCATAGCAGAGGATACCTTTGTCCTAACACAAAGTTTTAACCCATGGTTATCAGCACGGTGACCTTTTCGTTTTTAGGACGAGACAGTTATTAGTTTTACCGCGTACTTGTATAAGAATAATACAAATGTGAAGCAGTTTAGGTTGTAACTACTCATAGTAAAAGGACTATAACAAAACCATAAGTCAGGTAGATCATTCAATGCAGTTCTTTTATTGAAGAATAACAACAAATATACACAACACGAATAGATTACATTACTGTAAGATACATTGTAAACAGTCATTGATCATGAACAATTGAAGTTACACATCGTCGCGAGTATGAAGTTAGAAGAGATAAACCATTTACCAATAGAGATTAATTTGCTACATCCAACAAAGTACAAGCGTTCTTGCAGGTAACAATCGATAAGGGTGTTGCTGCTGTCAAAAATGTACCAACTACAGCCAACTCCTTCTGGGGAGGAGGAGGAGGCGGTGACGTAGAGAAGGCGCCCTTTAGCCTATTAGTCTATTAGCCCTTTAGCCCTACGTGGAAGGTGCGGTAAGGAGGAGGAAGAGTCCTTTTATCCTTCAGAGTTCGAAACCTATACAGACTTTTTTCTGTTGCATGGGTTCGAATCCCACAAAAAACCATCTCCTTAGGACAAAGGTATTCTCTGCTATGTAGTAATCATTTTATCTGATTAGAAAGAAGTGTGTCGGATGGAGATATACAACAATTGCAATTGCGCTGATTGCATAAGAGTGCGATTTTATAATATTTTAACACTAAATATAAACATGCTTCGTCTTGTTCTAGTGTGTGCAAATTGTAACTTGCCTTGATGAAGCAGCAAGACGAAAACTGTTGTAGTACATTGTAAATTGCATTCCTTTGGCTCGTTACGAGCCTAAATATGTACAATTATGATGACGTCATTGCTGCAGGTTAAAACACGTGCTCACTCTTGCCTTCGCGGTGCATGTTTAAACTTGTTCGATAGACATAACGCTATGCCTTAACAGAGGAGGAAGAGAAGGCCATAACAGCCTATTGTATAGCCGTCATCTTCTGCAGAGCCTCTAACCTAGCTTTCTCCATATAGGCCTGTGTGTAGCCGCCATCTTGCGCAAGCGTCCCTAGGGAGATTCATAAGAGCCTATGTATAGCAGCCATCTTGCACAAGCGCCCTTAAGCCGTCTCAAAAGAGCAGTAGCCATCTTGCGCAAGCGTCCCTGGGAAGAGCCTATATATATCAGCCATCTTGTGCAATTGGCGTCGGGAAGGGCATCTTTCCGTAAAACTAAGGATAGCCCCTTCAATATGGCGGATGTGAGGTTAGGCTCGCTCTTTTATGCAAAATCCGCAAATTGACATTGCTCATCTACTATACAGGGGTCAATAACCTTGCGTTGGAATCTGCAGTGCTACACTATTAGACCTCGGCCGATATCTCAGCAGAACAAGTGCTGACTCATTTCCGGATTTGGGTAGATAGCAGAAGGTGCGCGCGCACATGTCGATCTAAGCACTGTCCCACTCCACTTAACGTAGATGTTGAGGAGAACACCTTGCTGTGTCGACAAGTAGCAGCTTGCTTGCTTGTCCTGTTAAATTCCGTACCAAAATAGCAGTAAACCATGTGCATGTAGTTAAAGATGGTGGCTGACAGCTGTCAAAAAAGCACGTGGAATTTTTCAAATTGCTCGCCACCACATTTCAAAGGTAGTAGCTAAAGATGGCAGCATGATGTTCTGTTGATTAAAGATGACTGCTGTCAAAAAAATGCCCGTAGTTTTTTTTTTCAAATTGCCCGCCACCACATTTCAAAGGTAGTAGCTAAATATTGTAGAATGATGCTCTGTTGATTTATGATGGCCGCTGTCAAAAACACGTGGCTTTATTTACAAAACAATCGCACGTGGAATTTCAAATTGCCCTCCACCGCATGCATAATGATCTTCATAACAGCAGCTGCCATCTTGTGCAGTAGCCTCTAAGCTAGCTTTCTTCATAAGAGCCAATGTATATCCGCCATCTTGCGCAAGCGTCCGTCGGGCGTCTCAAAAGAGCCTATGTATTCCAGCCATCTTTCGCGAGCACCTCTAGGCCGTATGTATAGCCGCCATTTTGTAGAATTAGATAGCCGCCATCTTTCGCAAGCATCCCTAGTGTGTTTCATAAGAGCCTATGTATAGCAGCCATCTTGTGCAATTAGATAGCCACCATATTTCGCAAGCGCCCTTAAGGAGTCTCATAAGGGGCTGTGTATAGCCGCCATCTTGTGCAATTGGCGTCGGGAAGGGCATCCGGCCGTAAAGCTGAGGTTAGGCCCTTCCAAGATAGCGGCTCTGAGGTTAGGCTTGCTGTTTTGGGCGTAAAAATTAAGTGTAAGCCCCACCAAGATGGCGGATGTCTGGTTAAGCTCGCTCTATGAGGCGTCAGGAAGGGCATCCGGCCGTAAAACTGAGCTTAGCCTCCTCCATGAGGTTAGACTTGGCCTGTTACGGGTGAAAAGTAAGGTTAAGTCCCTCCAAGATGGCGGATGTGGGGTTAAGCATGCAGATTTAGCCAGTATAGCAATGACCTTGCCAGAGATCAATGCTGCGGAGGACCGCGGCGGTGGCGGCCGCCGAACTCGTGACTTATACTACTAGATTCCAATTGCCTATTTAGACGAGTGTAACATCTTCAGTTTTTGAGATTTAAGCATCCTCATACAAATAATTTAACTCTTTCTTCACTTCTTTTCACCCCGCCGCCGAGGGGATTTTTCGAAAACAAAAATACATCTTTATCTTTAAAGGAGATTCCAAATACCAATTTTCACGTCTTGAAAATGTTTTTATATACAATGTGTTTTGCAGCCCCCTTCCAATGTCGTTTGCTGCAGCCCAGCTAACATGCACGTGCTATTCCCCTGCAGGCGTACTATATGGTACTGATGTTCAGTGAGCACAGTTTGCACACGATTCTGAACCCTAGCAAAATGCTATATCAGTCATTCGCAAATCATGTAGCAACGTCCTTTTAACATGTAACTCTGTTTACGTGTCGTGCCGCGTGACTGGGTGTAACGAAGAGAGGAATCAATGCATTAAACTAAGTAACAGTGCAGTAATTAATGGCTTAAACACCGAACCGAATGGCGTATGTACTCTGCTCTCATCGAACTACCGGCATGTTTCCAGGATGTGCTTAGGCGTGCGCCTAGCAATCGACGATATGTGCCCGCCGCGGTTCGAATCCTACAGCGTTCAAATATGTTTGCAACGATATGATGTTTGAATACGTAAACACATTTGCCATATTCAAACAGAAGAACGACACTCAGCCCTGCGCATACTCCGAGTACTGTAATCTTGCTGTCATTCGGCATGTTTTCCACAGGGGAATACGTTCACATACTCCTCAAAACGCGTGCGAGGCACTATGCATGTACCAGGAACGGTATCCCCACAGGCGACACCCGGCTGCTACGACATTCCGCCGTGTTGAAAGACGTTTAAGGACAACAGGCGTGATTTCCAACCAGCCTCCAGTCTGTGATAGGCCCGTGACAGTTCACCGGATTTAACGCCGTTAGACTTGTTCTTGTGGGGGCATTTGAAGAACGTCCTTCTTTACACTCAAGCGCCGGAAAACCCCGACCAGCTCAGGCAACTCATCACGGACGATTGTCGAGCAATTACACATGGAATGCTTCAACGCGCAAGACGATCTATTGGACACCGGGCCCGAATGTGCATAAACCAAAACGGTCATTACATCGGGCATTTGCTACGATAAAACATTGTCAGTGCAGTTGTGTTCCTATCATTTCCGGTATGTATGTGTCCGGCCTGGTAACTAATTGGCCCTTCTTACGGCCAAAAATACATTCATTCACACACAATTTGCATGGAAGCGGGTATTGAACTTAAATTGCGTGTGTTGCATAAATATTTCAAATAAATTGTAATCTTCACCCGGGACTCGAACCTCCCACCTGACATGCAAGCCCGCTCCATCACGCCTTTACCAAGTACACGATGATTCCCTGCAGCACACTGGACAGCTTATAGTAAGTATTAGGTTTACTGCGGTCTCAATATCAATTTAGTGTTTTTTTTGTTTTTTTTTTTTTGCTATGGGCTTTACGTCGCACCGACACAGATAGGTCTTATGGCGATTTAGTGTTTCGCCGGCACACGCATGTCTTCCAGTGTTTAATACGAGTACAACATTACAGCGTCTTATCATGGTGAGGCGGTAAATACCAAGATATCCGGTTGTGTTGTCTGAGCATACGGGCAGGGCAGATGTTTTCAGGACGGAATTAATATTGTGGGTTGCATAAAACTACATTGGAAGGGGTGGCTGGTTTAATAATAATTTTATTGGCGTTATATCCCATTAATTACTTTTACGATTATCGGAGAAGTCGAGGTGCCGGAATTTAGTCCCGCAGGAGGTCTTTTACGTGCCAGTAGATGTTCCAACACGGAGCTGACCTGCCATGTTGGGGTCAGAAGGCCAGCGGCTCAACCGTCGAGCCACTCAGCCCGGCAGGGACGGCTGAATCACGCTGTATGTGCGACTCACTTTAAAGATTCAGCCATCTTTTCAGCCCTTTAGGGGCAAAATATCCTCCCTTAGTGAGCACCTACGCTGTATCCCCAAAATTTCATTTCTTTATGTCCAATAGTTTTGGCTCAGTCAGGACATGTTATATATATATACTCAACTCTCTATTAACCGGGATAATGTAGGGTTAAGTAAAATCGCCGTTAACAGGCGTACTGAAAGCACATTTAAACTGATACTACTAACGTAGTGTTTTTATTAACCAATACATTGTAGCACTTAGCACAATTAATAAATTGAAAAATAAACAGCACTTTTCATTGGAACTAATGAGGCAAAGAAAAATATTCAGAATAGCTATCTTTAATGTTTCTGATAATAACCAGTCATTGAATCGAGAAACACTTCTCACGTTTTTCAAAACAAGTTTTCCGGTGATGAGAGAATCATGCTGCCAATTTTATCCGGACCCTTTGTAATGCCTCCTAACACTCATGTATTTTTTGTGTTTTTGATATCGCGGCTGATCCTATCGAGATTTGAGTGTATACATCGTACCCACAAGGCGAATAGGCTCATGGAAAAATTAATCCATTTGTCACATTTTGATATGTAAAACTGCACACAGTGAATTCAGTAAAGGTATTTCCCAGGGCAGCAACAAAGACACCTCCTAGGCGGAGGTACATCTCCAAGACTTGCTCATGGGTACGTTTCGGTAAGACCCAAAATCGTAAGTGCCTCCAATAAAATCTTACGATCCGACTTGGCGTACCCAGTTGAAACCTTCCCACGTGAAAGTAGTGTACGGAATGCATATTCCGGGCAATGGGAGCTGAATCAGCGTTTTTCCATGAGGCCATTGACCCCATAACGTCATAACCACGTGACTGTGACGTCACGTTGTTTACAAACAATGCCACGTTCTTTTGACAGGATGACAGCTGTCATCTTGACGGACCTTAACATCACTTTTTTAAACAAGAGAACGTCGCTAATCTCACTAGTGCCATCTTGGCACGGCCTAACATCAGTGCTGCCATCTTAACCACGTGGGGCGCGGAATTTAAAATCCACTTGGTTTTGACAGCTGCCAGCTTGTCAGGTCCTAACCACGTGGGGCGCGGAATTTAAAATCCACTTGGTTTTTACAGCTGCCATCTTGTCAGGTCCTAACCACGTGGACGCGGAATTTGAACAAGATAACGTCGCTAACCTGACTAGTGCCATCTTGGCACGGCCTAACGTCAGTGCTGCCATCTTAACCACGTGGGGCGCGGAATTTAAAATCCACTTGGTTTTGACAGCTGCCATCTTGTCAGGTCCTAACCACGTGGACGCGGAATTTGAACAAGACAACGTCGCTAACCTCACTGCTGCCATCTGAACAGGTCCTTACCTCACTGCTACCATCTTAATCAGGTGGGACGGGAATTTGAAATCCACGTGCTTTTGTCAGCTGTGAAGATGACAGCTGCCATTTTGTCAGGTCCTAACCACGTGCACTTGTCTGCCGTGGATTTTGCACAAATGAACGCGGCTAACCTCACTGCTGCATCTTGACAGGGTCTAAACTCACTGCTGTCATCTTAACTACGTAGGAAGCGGAATTTGAATTTGATATCTTGATGGGACTTAGCCACGTGCTTTTGACAAGCGGAATCTTTGAACGACCCCAGCCTCACAGCTGATATCTTGACGGGACTTAGCAATGTGCGACGCCATTTTAGAGGGGCGTAACCTCACAGGTATCTAGTTTAAGGCTAGCTGCCCTTCAGCTCCATCTTGGAGGGGTCTAACCTCAGAGGATCCTAGTTTTAAGGCTAGCTCCCTTCTCAACATACCCCTTCCAAACACCATCCTAGAGGGGCCTAACCTTCCCGAAACCACCTTGGAGGGCCTAACCTCAGAGGACCTAAGTTTTAAAGCAAGATGGCCCTTCTCGATACCATCTTAGAGTGGGATCCTAAGGACTCTAGTTTAAGGCTAGCTGCCCTTATCGACAGCGTGACGTTACGGAGGTCAGCTCAATCCTTCCTCTTCACAGTTTTACGGAGTGATGCCCTCCTGCATTAGATGCCCTCCCCTCCCCGGAGGGAGGCTAACTGCACCATCGCTAATGCTTTACGTCGCCATCCGACGCGTGACCTCCACTCCTGAACAAGGTAAAATATACTGTTAATGAATCCTGTTACAGAGGACCTGAAATGATGTGCCCTCTACTAAGAACATCAATGTTTTGTGAATGTTTAGAACATATATATAGTCTGGTGTTGTCCTACAGTAAAGATTTGAATAGTCAGCATACATTCCCCATCGTGGTTTGAACAGAGAATACTTACCTTGATTATATGATAGAAGAAGGGCGTGCGGTATCTTCTTGATAAAAACAAGAGACAATTAACACGCAGGCAGATGATGATTACATGGAATAAAACTACCTCTCCCCTTATTTCGTGAATATAACATCAACTTTATGACGCAAACAATAAAAATATCATGGAATCGAACTCTGCTCTCTCTCTCTGTTCATCATTGGAATAAATAACTCTAATACATTCATCACATAGATTTCGAATCTTGAAAAAATCGTGGATTCAAACCCTGTTCTCTCAGTTCATAATCAGAATAAAAAAATATAATGCATGGAATCGCACCTTGTTTTGTTCGATTAACGCATTAATAAAAATACCTCAATCCTTATTTCGTATGCTGTCTACATATGATTCATAACATAGTTACCGTAAAAAATATCATGGATTCGAATACTGAAACTCTCTGATGAGTAAGATAACAGACTATACATGTTAACAAACATACTACTTTAATGTTATCCGCACCCAACACTCTCAATCGTAAAAGCGAACACACACAAAAATACAGAATTGATTGTAGGACAAGCAAATGCAGTGGGGTAGCCCTTACACACATACATTTTATCACTACGTGCAAGCACACTTCATTTAGCAATTACATTTTGATTACCTGAGATACTTACATGTGAAAAAGTAAGGGAGACCGTAGCAACACATACCCCCTTTTGCTATCGAATAGCATTGTAGGATTTTCATAAGGCTTTACGACCCCATCCGACAAACAAAATAACTGTGAACAGCGTCCTTTCGTTGCGTAGAGGATGTTTTTACACACACAGAATGGTATATTCTTACTCCGTTACGCTGAATGGCTTGGACGGCTACTCAGGCAGCATCCTTTTAGTCGCCTCTCTCAGCATGTAGCTAAGAGCACTGCAGTCGCCAACCGACGGTCCAAAGTTATAATCCTCTGGGGAAATTTATAAAGATGCCGAAATGATTAGCGATGTTGCCGTGCAATTGCTTGGGGGAGGTATGTCTGTCTGTAAAGGATAAGGGACCTATCTCCTTCGCCTACACAATTACAAAGCTACTGAGTTTGAATTTAACAAATTTCAATCACAGAACCTAATACTCTCTTTGAAGAAAATCAACGGGAAACTACCTTACTGATTTTTCTTTGTATGCCTCTTCTGTGTTACCAACACAATAAAAGAACATTTTTCTTACACAGCTTGCAACCGCCAGCTATTTACAACAACCACAGTCGTGTGAAATAAAAATGGCTTAGCATTCTGGTCTTTAGTCATAGAAGACGTGGGTTCGATTCCCGACAGTGTGTAGAATTTTAACAAAGGCGCACAGCATAAAGAATTTACTGCGATCACAGAACACATTTTAATCGTAGATTATATTTACATACACTTACCTTTGAAAACATATCCCTAACCGCGTGGCCAATTCGCTCGTTAGGTTAGTGACCGTCGGTTATATTTTGATACAGATAGATTCAGTTATAGATAGTTACGATATACAGTGATACTCTGCCACGGGTAGGTTTATATAAATGCACAGTGACGGTTAAGTTTCCACCAGCACTAGTTAGGTTAATGATCAAACTTTAACATGTTGGGCACGGGAACATAAAACATTTTTAAACACTGTAAGGTGCCAGGTTAGAAAACATACCACATGAAACTCAGAGGAACTCTCTAGTTAATAATCCTTTTAGCGTAGAGAGGTGCCCAAGCAAAACAATCAACATACACTCATTTAAAACACTGTACCTAAGTAACGTAGTACGCAACAGCCAGTTGACAGTTCAATAGCGGTAAGAAACCCAGTGCACACCGATTATCCAAGATTGTGCACCCAGTAAATCCAAATAAATTACCACGTAGAGGCACCACGCAGAAGCAGTTAATGCAATAAGTAAATACAAGTAAAAGGCAAGACAATTTACCCCAAAGGTGAGAATGTGGAATACCGAAATTTAATTAAAAACACCAAATGAACATTACACGACAATAAATAAAAGAAGAATAAGTCAAGGGTTTTTGAAATCAAAGATCAAAGGATGGAACAAATAGATAATCAATTACTTTAAATCGCAACTACCAAGGAGAGAAATGAAACCAATCTTTAGCACGGTGTTATTCTAGAACAACCTGCATTAATGAACAGGGCTCGGAATCCAGCCAACCCCGAAAACGCAAATCAATGGAAATTCACCAACACACGGTACCGGCCTGGTTAGCACGAAGAAACAGCTAAATTCAGAATTAGGAAATAAATCGCAGGAAATTCCATCAATCACACCACCCAGCCAGTGGAGTGCAGGAAAGGGGTAATTCGGCAATACAATCACAACACTTCCGGAGCGTAACACAGCAAGCAGATATTTCTGCTAAATACAATATTCCATACATAAAATCAGAGGCCAAAAATCCAGAATGGCATCACAAGCACTGAGAAGTAGTTACCGTAAAGGTCCACACCAACTCAGTAAGAGCTTTCCTGAATACGCAGAAGTTTCTGCCGAATCCAATATTGCACGCACAGAAATCACCAGGAGAGATAACACGGATCCCCCAATAAACAATCAGATTCCGGGGAAAGAATTAAGCAAAACCTATAATAATAATAATGCCCCAAAGTTCCAAGTCAAGCTCAGAACAACCAATTCCAACCGTAATCCGTGCCAGTCTCCAACCAACTCACCAGTCTTCGCGTAAAATCAACAATCTCATCAGTATATTTAACAAGAATAGTCACCAAGACGACCGCAAACAAGGAGCCAACGAGTGACAAAACACCGTTGAACGGATAGGTATTCACTTTCTTGTTTCACGTATGCGAATACAATGCAGTAGATGCAATGTATATATCTTCATCACAGTAGTTTAAGTGTTCAGTCATATCATTCTAGGGTTATTTATGAAGTTCTGTTTTATGGTGAATCATAATATGTGATATCGATTCAGCAAGGGGGCGTTATGTGATAGTACATATATCACACCCTCGCACTATATGTAGAAGTGAGAGATGTTATTGTCAGTATTCGATTATTATTATTATTATTATTATTATTATTATTATTATTATTATTATTATTATCTGCATTTTATTTGTATATTTTCTCATTTATATTTGTAAGCTGGGAGATCTCCATATATGTAATATGAGTAATTTGTTTTGTACAACGAGTGGGAAGACATTGCTATATTGGACTCTGGCAATTTGTATGACTCATGCGGGCATCCCAATGTCTTATAAGATGTACTTGTTGTTGTCGGTAAGTTCGATTAATCATGTGAATAGCCCAGAATCACATGAGCTTGTTGATGTTGTACTAGGAAAATTATATGACTCATGTGAAACACCCCCAGAGAGTTTGTTTATGACTTGAGACCAAGAAGTAGTTCAGGACATGGTCTTGACAAGAGGACCACTCATGATTGGCTGGCAAGGACCAGTCCAGACGTATCATGTGAGAGGAAGGGGAATGCTGATGTCTTTATATAGTTCGACATCACAGCTGAAGGGAACGACAACTTGCACATAGTACATGTGTGCTGACACACGGTACGGGAAAGAAGAAGTGCTGACACACTGTACGAGAAGGAAATAGGGCAGACACATTGTACGGGAAGGAAGTAGTGCTAACACACGGGAGTGAAATTGGATATACGGTACGGTAGTGACACGGTTGAAATATACTGGACTGGACTTCAAACGTTCGTGGAACGTAGTATTTTTATGTTTGTGAAAATTGGTTTGTGGAAAGAATATTTCATTACTGGTGTGGAACAATGCATAAAATTGTCATCCAGGAAGGTGATTTCAACTCTGCACTGTCTGCTAGCCAGCAGGGAAACAGGTTTTTCCCGTGCCGTGTGTGCGAGTCTGGGTTTTTTTGTGCCTTGTTGAAGACAGCAGAGGGGTGGCACGTGGACAGGAACTCGACCAGATTAAAAGCGATCAATACTTTGAGATTTTGACGTCATGATATTTAACCAATTGGACCGCAAGGTTAGCCCGATCGCAAAATCTCAGCCAATAAAATTTAATTAACAAACACACCTACGTCTTGAAGAAATAAATACCCATGTACTTGGGGAAATCTTTCTCATTCGGCTCATTCTGTTCCGCTCATTTGCATTCGCTCAGTTGCTCAGTTGTCTACGGGAATAATTGTTCGAGCACATCTGTTATTGGAAACGGCGTATCCGACGTGGAACATTACCAGCATTCATTTGAGGAAAGACGATAAATTTTCTGCTTCTGAGGAAATTTTATATCACAGAAATATCGGAAACGCCGCAGTTCAGATTTCCTTAACTTTATAAATCTGAAGAAAATTTTCTAAAGTAGGTAAAAACTGTACCATCTTGAAGAATCGAGTGTGTGTTATGAACTATTTCTAAGACAGATCATTTAGTTTCAGCTTTCACCAGCAGACGCAGGATTCCTTGCAGTCCTGAAATACTTTGGAAGAATGGAACTTCAGCATTACGACGGAGTTTGTAATTGTCCTAAGTCCTCGCCTGCTGCAGCCATGTATAATTAAAATGTGAGGCATAATTCAGCCCGGGAGAGAATAACATCGGAGATGGAGTTTGGTTAAATATTCATTGATCATCAACCGAGTCCAGAAGCCAAGTCTACTACAGCTAAGATTTCAAATTATACTTTTCTCTATTTTCTGTGGTAATAATTATGTAGACGTAGTCCTTGCTTGAATATTTGAGATCATTTCTAATAATCTTTGTAGTTAGGAATTTCACTCTTCTTTCACTGGTGTTGGTAGATTTGATGTGTGTGAGAGTGTATTTGGGACCTATATTTTGTTCTATTTGAGTGAGTGCTTCGTGACATGTTCTCACTGTCCCATGATAACTCTAGGAAAGTGTTAAAAATATTTGACCCACGCGATAATAGTTATTAATTTATAAATTAATGATGGAATAATTTTTGAATTATTTGGGACAGAAGATCGACGTGTTCTGTGAATTTAGGATTTTTCCTTGATGTCTTGTGGTTTACCATAGATTCGAGATAGAATAGAGTCATCTATGATTTCATTAAACCATAGCCTGCGATGACGCGACCGCGCGCGTATAATAATAATAATAATAATAATAATAATAATAATAATAATAATAATAATAATAATAATAATAATAATAATTGACATTATTACGGTCTAATAGAATGTTTAAAGGTCATGAGTGTAATTATTACTGTGCTTATAAGTGATTAATGTGTGCTGTATTGAAGTAGATGTTGACCTGGAATATTGGTCGTGGTTTGAATGTCCACAAATTTTGCATTTACTGTTATTGGTATTTTTGAGACTTGTAAATGGATCTTAAGATAGGATTTTATTTGTGTGTCCATTACATGAGTCAGTTAAGGAAGAGAGTGTGTCTTTGAACTTAATTTCTTCTTATGCAGCGATGTTGACCAATAATTTGAGATAATAAGAGATTAAAAATAACGTAGTCGTGACTCATAGACCGTATGCGCGAATGTTTATTTATCTGTGACTGTAGGCAGTTCTATGGAATTTTTAGTGATGATTTCTACTGTAAAATTATCCTGGAACATTGTTGTGGAATCTATTTCATTGGAAAAGTGATAATCCTGTCACCATCACACGTCAGACGATCGTAATGGTAGCCCTTGTCTGATATTGTCATCGAGAGAAGCTCTCATATTTCAAATAAAATTTAAAATTAAAAATCAAGAGATAGGGTTCGATAAATTAATTTGATAATATTACCGTGGACCAAAGCTTGAATGTGAGATGGATGAATGACTGATTTTGTTTATAATTGTGATTTCCATGGTTATATTTCGTCATGATATGTGTACGCTGAGCGCGTAAAGTTTCGATTATTTTGTTGTTTTGTGGCGAGCATATTTGGCTCAATTATGAATCTTTAAGTAATTTTATGACGGAATAAGGTAGATTAGGATCTTTGCTTTGAGGGAAAATACTTAAGCAAGGATCGCGTCAATGAACTAAGCTCACAAAATGTAAAATGTTTAACGCTACAATGCGAGAATTTTAAGCCTTTATTGTGAGTTGTGCACAACACTAGGTCAATTGACATAAAAATAAGAATCAAATGAGTTGGATATTTGATTTCAAAATAATTTTATTATATAATTTGAAGCTTAAATAATTAATTAGAATAATATTTAATTAATGGAAATGATTTATTTGATTTTTTTTCGTGTGAGATAAAAATTTGACTCACGGTTAAATGAATCGCAGAGTATTGTTAATTTAAATAATAATTCAAAAAGGGGAAAATAATTCAGATTTTTGATATTTTGAGATAGGATTTTCTCAAATAATAATTTATTTAATATCCTAAGACGATTTATTAAGACTTAGTTCTGTATCTTTGCAGAATGAAATTTAATGGAGAACTGTGGGTGCATTCCAGCAGGGAAGAGATAAATATTTTATTTCAAGATTTTGAAAATATTTATAGAATCTGGAAGGTGCTGATATTTTATTTAATAAATGTTAAAACCCATTTCTTTTCTCTGTTTTCATTTGTCGTCAGTCCTTAGATTGTCCCTGACCCCTATAATTTAGCGTTGCCTGTAAGCGAACGTTCCGCCTCTGGGACTTTTGCTTACCGGCTGAGCTGCCCGGCAAAACGGGGGCAGGTAGTACAAATTTGGCGCCCGTAACGTGCTTGGCCCGAATTTTATCGGCGACGCCAATCTAAGGACTCGATCTTGTAGTCCAAAATTTGGACATAAGCAAGATGCGGCGACAATAGTATTTTTGGGTTATTTGATAACATTTATTAGCCCAGATCTCTGTGGCAGAGAGCACTTTAGTTAAAGTTAGGAAGGGCCATGTTGAATGCTTGAAACAAAATCTTGGACATTAGAAAAATTTCATTTTTTTGATGCGACTACATTTGCGCAACATTTCGGATTTTAATAGTTAAATATTATTGAAATGATTACAAATCTTCCCCTAAGGAGGTGAGCTTAATTCATTAGTAGACGTGGAACTGGACTCTGGTTTATACTCTGATATTATTCTCCCCGAGGTCTGAACTGCCGTTTCTTGAAAAAGTTTGTTATTATGGATGAATGGCGTGCAGTTTTGGAGAATGCGTTAGGAAATTTGAAAGATAGCTTGAAGCAGGACCTAAGTGAAAATAGTGCTAAATTAAAACAGGAACTTAGCGCTGAATTAAGTGAAAATAGTGATAAATTAAAACAGGAGTTAAAACAGGAACTTAGTGCTGAATTTAGTGAAAATCAGGAGCGATTAAAACAGGATCTTAGTGAAAATCAGGCTAAATTTGAGCTTAGACTGACCAAGAACAGTGATAAATTAAAACAGGAACTTAGCGATGAATTAAGTGAAAATAGCGCAAAATTAAAACAGGAGTTGAAACAGGATCTTAGTGAGAATAATGAAAAACTGAAATTAGAACTGAACGAGGGACAGGATAAATTTAAATCCGATCTTAAAAGTGCTTTGGAAGAAATACAGAATAGGACGGACGAAAACATTAATAAACTGCACATGGACGTGAAATTATTTAATGGGAAAATAGCATCCATTCAAAGTGAACTTGTAGCAGTCAAACAGTATTTCTCAGACTTTAAAGGTGAAATACAGGCGGGTATTACAAGTTCGTTGGCTGAGATGTCGAACGAAGTTAGTGAGAGACTCGCTAAAGTCCAGACAGACGTACTACAGGGGCTTGATAAATACAAAAATGAGGTGGAGAAAAACTTTCAGAATATTGAGGAGAAAATTGTGGATAATGCAGAGGACCTTACAGCGACTAAGGCAGCATGGAGTAAAAAGTTTACCGGCCTTTACGAAACTTTGAAACAGATGGAAAAGGGAGTCATAGCAGAAATAAAAGTTTCCCAAGTAACCACGTCAGAAAGGCTAGAATATTTCTATGAGACTATCGAAGAGACACAGACAGGTCTTAAAGAAATAAAAACGAAAATGGACAAGGAAATTAGCGAAGTAAAATCTGAGTCCGAAGCATCGAAGCGAGAACTTCAGGACGGAATTAAGGAACTTGTTGAAGAGCTTAAGATAATCAAACTTCAGGGCGAGAGTCATAATATTGTCACTTCAACATTATTGGAAAGGCAAGGTCAATTGGAGAAGCGGATGTCCGGTGAAGTCCCGTCTTCAACTCCAAAAGTGGTGGACATGGCTAATCCCATAAATAACACCAATCCTTACATAAATCAGGACAGTAGTGGGATAAATTCAGCAAATGTTTCAGGTCAGACTCAAATTGTTAATATTATTAAACTTCATGAGGAACAGCCAAAGAAGTTCAATAATGTTAAAGGCGTTACTCCTAAAAGCTTCATTCGTGAACTTCAGGAATACTTCAGAGATAATAAAATACCTCCTGAACGCCAACTAAGGGTGACTGAACGCTATTTGGAGAATTCAGTATTAACATGGTATGAAGCGTTCAAGTATTCATTTGAAGATTTTGAAGGGTTTAAGAAAGCATTTCTGGAGAGATATTGGAACAGTGACTTACAACATAATTTAAAAACAGAACTCTACGCTAAGAGGTACGCTTCTTCTACGCCCACACGCTACGCTGATTATTTTTCGGCTCAATTACGTAAACTAAAGGAGCTTGATATGCCACCCTCAGAAGTTGAAGTAGGCAACTTCCAGCGGACATTCAACGTATAATGATTGCTTCGAACGCGCAGACCGCAATTCAGGCTGAGGCCGTGCTTCGTCAACTCGATTTAACTTCGAGAGAGCAGCCACGACGTAATCTAGGTCAAGAGCAACAGGTGTTGCAAGCTACAGTCGTCCGAGCCGACAGTGGAGCTTCATGCAACCAAGGGAGACCTAGCGGTCGAACTACAAAGGAAATGTCACCGAGAGACCGTTCTCCTAGGTCAGGACACAGAAGTGACGAGGAGAGAGATTATTACCGAAGGAATGTACGACGCAGACCCTATGAAAATATTCGAGGAAGGTGGAGAAGAAATAGTGAAACTAACTATACGGGAGGAAGGAAAAGAAACTGGAGACAAGAAGAGAGAGAGAAATACATCCAGGAATTACGCAAGGAAAATCAGGAGAAATCCAAGTGGCGTCACGCGATTCAGGACCAGGACGTGAACCCAGATATAGTAGGAGCAGAAAGCTTAGAATACCAAAGGGCTAAGCAAGAAGAAAATCGCCAGCGCTATGAAAAGGAAGATTATAGTCAAGGGGCTATTAAAAAAAACATCCATCCAACTAGAAAATGATAGTACGAATCCTAGCTCTTGTAGTTCAGAGGTCCCGAAGGAATGGATTATGGTTCAGATTGATTCATGGGTTACTAAATCTGATGATGTGTTAGAAGAAAATCGTGAGGCTAGTAGAAATAATGCAAGGACATTACCAATAATATTAGCTAGAATTTATGGCGTGAGAGTTAAATGCTTAGTTGACACCGGCTCCACTATTAGTGTAATATCAACATCGTTTATGAATGACTTAAGAGAAGGGCATGAAATACCCATCATTCCAGTCTCACATGTTAAAATTAAAGGAATTATCCCTGACAAGATTGTAAGTTGCAAGCAGCAGACATTTCTTGATGTGGAAACACCAAGTTCCCTAATATATTTTTGGCTATGACGAATATCAAATTTAATATCATTCTTGGAATGGATTTTCTTACATCATACCACGCAGACATTAGTTTGGACTCCAACCAAATAGTATTTCGTCTGGAGGAATTTTCAGAAATTGCAGTCATGAATCCTGTTGATGTAACCGACCAAGAGGTGTTCCACATAAATTGCGCCTTAACATCGAGGGAGAAAAAAGACCATGAGGACTTAGAAGAAATTCATCAGGTTCTGGATGACATCATTGAAGAGGGCGAAAATAGAACACATCCCTTGGATCTTATAAATCAGGAGGTGAATTCAGCTCAGGGAACTGATAAGGAAAAGGAACAACTTCGAAATTTATTATTAAAATATAAGAACTTGTTCGATGACAAACCGGGACAAATTCCAGATTTTAAATATTCATTGGTGGCAACTGACTGGACTCCTTTCAAGAAGAAGCCATACCCTATCCCGGAGAAATTCCATTCTAGAGTGGAAAAATTAATCAAAGGCATGGAGAAAGATGGGATTATAATGAAAGCTAGTACACCTTTTCTTAGTTCTTTAGTCATCGTAAGCAAGCCAGATGGATTCCTTCGTTTGTGTTTAGACGCTCGTGAGATAAACCGCAAGCTAATCCCTGAAAGAGACCAGGCACCTGCTATTAAAGAAGTTCTGAGGAAATTTCGAGGGATGAATCTCTTTACGTCAGTCGACTTCACTTCTTCATATTATCACATTCTCCTGGAGGAAAAATCTAGACTCCTAACTGGATTCATGTTCAGTCAACAGACCTACGTCTTCCGAAAATTTCCCTTTGGCATATGTAATGCAGGAAGCGCTCTTATTCGAGCATTGGATCGATGTCTTACGGAGGAAGTAAAGAGCTTCACGTCGAGGTACATTGATGACTTACTTTTGGCCAGTGAAACCTTCGAAGATCACTTATTTAAACTGGAGAAATTGCTGGAGAATCTTTCTAGAACGGGATTCCATATAAATCTAGCCAAGTCAAAATTCTGTCAGACTGAAATTTTATTTTTAGGACATATAATAGATGGTGAAGGAATCAGACATAATCCGGTCAAGATTGAAGCCATAAGTAAATTCCCAAGGCCCATAAGAGTAAAACATGTAAGGCAATTTTTAGGGATGGCCAACTTTTTCGCCAACCATTGCCCTAATTTTACGCAGACTGTCGCACCTTTACAGGATATGCTAAAAAAGGGGAACAGATGGAAATGGAATGATGAATGTGAGACAGCATTTAATAAGACCAAGGAAATTGTTGGAACACTACTGGCCAGCCGGACGGAACCACACCCCGGCTATCGGCAGGGGAGCGACAGTGTGAAAAGGCACAGCACAATGCGACCCTCCAGTTTTAGTTTGTTTTCTTTCTAAGCTGAGGCACTGCCTTTCTTGCTGTCTCTGCTTTAAATGGATACTGTTGTCTCGGAACCAAGGGTCGAGGGTAGACCGGACTTGAGCTATTATGTTTCAGGCAGTCAATTAGCAATGGTCGCGGCGCGCTGTTGTATGTCTGAAGTGTTTGATGTAAATATGTTTAATAAATTATTATTATTAATTGTCCTCCGTATATGTGTTTCAAAATGAGCTACCAGAGAGATGTTGTTTCACCAGCAAACAGACATTTTTTGGTCCTCCGGGCCGGATATTGTGAATAGTTTTCCGCCGAATGTTACGAATACTAACTTATTGTAAACTTTCGTGCACGGGTCTCTCAGTTCGTATCGTATGTTACGCTACTTTACGTACGGTAGCCAGTGCCGTGTTGTATGCTTTTCGCCGGTCGTTTTATACATGCCGGCTTGCTGTTGAAGAATTCCACTGGAGAGCTGAGTAACCTACTGGACCTGGCGGCGCGCCCGAGTTCGACTCCAGGCCGAAGCATATCTACAGGCAGACGTAAGTACCTAGACTGGCAACAACCAATCCTGTCTTACCTAATATTGTTAGTCATGTTATCCTCGCCCGTTTATTGATCCAGTGTTCCTAATTATTGTTCTTGTGCATTCCTCTTCTACGGTCCTTATCTGTCAGCATGGATGAGACTAGCAGGAAGAAATTAGTCACTACTCGCGCAGTAGCGAAAGCCAGCCTCACGCGTCTCGCGAAATTCGTACAAGAATTTCAAACGGATTCAAATAATCAGGCCATGTTAGTTCGTTTGAAGGAACTGCCTATTATTCGTGACAAATTTGAAACTGCTCAATCTCAGCTAGAAATATTTGAGGATTTCCAACAGCATGCAGAAGACAGAGATCACTTTGAAACCATGTATTTCGACACTGAAGCAAAAATGAATAGCTTAATCGCATTGAGTACCGAAGCTGCTGGCCCCAGTAGTTCTCGTTCTAGTGACAGTCAGTCTTGTTTAAGTGAAACTAAGAAGGCAATTAAGCTCCCTACCATAAACCTACCAACCTTCAGTGGTGATGTAACTGGATTTAGATATTTTTATGACACGTTCATGAGTCTTATAGTTAACAATGAATCGCTGGACAACATTCAAAGATTTCATTACTTACTGAGTTCTCTAACGGGCGAAGCGCACGTACTAATAGCAAACCTCCCAGTCACTAGCTCCAACTTCAACGTGGCTTTCGATACGATTTGCAATCGCTATAATAATCCGAGGTTAATCGCATCCGCACATCTTAAGAATCTATTGAACTTACCTACGATGAATAAGCCATCAGCGAATGAACTCCGTGCTCTACTCAATCAAGCTTTGAGCAATTTGAACGCTCTCAAGGCCTTAGAGCTAAATGTACCTTTAGATGATTTGATTGTTTCACAGCTAATTCTTGAAAAAACGGAAGCGTCAATTCGTAGAGAGTACGAAACTACTTTGAGTCCCAAGACATTTCCTACTCTTAGAGATACCTGCGACTTCTTGGAAACGAAATGCAAGTCCATTGAGATTGTGAGTTCTACTTTGCCTGTAAAACAAACCCCTTTGAACACCGGAACGAATTACCCATCCAATCGTAAGCAGCTTCAAACCCAGAAGTCATATGTGATGACCACTCCGCAGTGCACGTACTGCAACGAAGCTCACACACTAAGTAAGTGTCGTAACTTTGCACGTATTTCTGTCAATGAGCGCAGAGACTTTGTAAGAAGCAACAATCTGTGCTTCAACTGTTTACGGGGAGATCACAAGGTACAGGCTTGTAAATCTGGTACCTGCCGCACTTGTGGTAAATGGCATCATACTCTAGTACATGCAGACACTACATCTCAGCACTTTACTCAACAACATGGTCTGTCACGCAACATCGAGAGAGCGAGTACTTCAGCACAGTCAGAGTCACGTATCAATAGCTATTATTCACAAAAGGTGGAACCAAGTAAACACATCCTTTTATCCACTGCACGCATCAGAATTAAGGATAGGAATGGAAAGTGGCAAACATGTAGAGCTCTACTAGATTCAGGCTCCCAATCATGTTTTATGTCCGAGTCCTGTGCCCAGCGATTAAGGTTGCATAGAGAGCCCAACAGAACACCTGTCCAGGGAATAGGTGATACCATTTCAGAATGCAAGTACAGTGTTTCAATAGATCTTGGCTCATGCACTAGTGACTTTACAACTTCAGCAAATTGTTTTGTACTTCCTAAGATAACAGATGACTTACCGGGTCACAGGATTGATTCTGCTACATGGAACATTCCCCAGCACATTGTTTTAGCTGATCCCGAGTTTTATAAGCCCTCCAAGATCGACATCCTTCTAGGAGCTGAGGTCGTTCCGTACATTCAGCAGACAGGCAAGCTCACCAAAGATGCTAATCACCCCATTCTTCAAGAAACCAAACTGGGATGGGTTTTAACCGGAAGATACACAAATAATGACGGTCCTTCAGGTGTCTCACGGCGGCCGGTACTGTCATGTTTTGCTAAGACAGATGTTGAAGTCCAACAGCAGCTTCGAAGGTTTTGGGAGATCGAAGAGTTGCATCAAACTCCGCGTACGAAGGAAGAAGAGCAATGTGAAGCACACTTCGTGCAACATACCAAAAATGATTCTACAGGAAGATCTGTTGTTCGTCTGCCGTTCAGAGAAGACCCGAAAAAATTGGGTGACTCATTTCAAATGGCAGCCAGGCGATTCTATCATCTAGAGAGAAGATTACGCAAACTACCCAATATGAAACGAGAATACGTGAAATTCATATCGGAATATGAAGAGTTAGGGCACATGGAACTGACACTCCCTTCTGCGATTCCTGCATATTATGTACCTCATCACGCGGTTATCAAAGAATCTAGTTCTACCACAAAGCTACGTGTTGTATTTGACTGTTCTGCTAGTTCCAGCAGTGGAATTTCCTTGAACGATTTACTTTATGTTGGGCCAACAGTCCAGCAAGATTTGTGTTCTATAATCACCAGGTTCCGGACCCACGAGATCGCGTTCACTGCTGACATAGAGAAAATGTACAGACAGGTACAGGTAGATGAAGGAGATTGCACTTACCAGCGTATTCTCTGGAGAAATGACGAATCGCAGCCCTTGCAGGAATATCAGCTCAAGACCGTTACATATGGTACGGCAAGCGCCCCGTTCCTTGCGACACGATGTCTATATCAGATTGCAATGGAAGCCGCTCATGAACTTCCTAGAGCAACTGAAACCCTATTAGACGACTTTTATGTTGATGACTGTATGCCTGGATCACAAACTGTAAATGAAGCTCTCCTCGTGCAGCAGGACTTGATACATTTGTTAAGAAAGAGTGGGTTTTCACTGCGAAAATGGTGCAGTAATCATCCAGCTATTCTTGAGAATGTTCCTCCAGAGCATCGAGAGACTCAACTTCCCCTACAGCTTGACAATGATGAGAATGTAAAGACGTTAGGTTTTTATGGCATCCAGCATCTGACAAGTTTCAGATAGTTAATAATGTTCAACCAAGTCCCCACGCTCCACCATTTTCTAAACGCAGTATTCTCGCAACAGTATCATCCATATTTGATCCTTTGGGACTCATTAGTCCAGTGGTAATTTTGGGAAAAATATTTCTACAACAGTTGTGGCTAAAAGAGACGTTATGGGATGAACCTTTGGATCCAGGAATATCACATGCTTGGGAGACACTATACTATCAGTTACCTTCCATTGAAAAGATTCGAATCGATCGTCGTGTCCTGGTTAATGGCCCTATCAAGGATATTCAGCTCCATGGATTTTGTGACGCCTCTGAGAAGGCTTACGGTAGCTGTATCTACATACGATCAACTAACACCCAAGGTAATACCTCAGCCAGACTACTGTGCTCTAAATCACGCGTCGCTCCTTTGAAAAGGCTGTCACTTCCTCGGCTGGAGCTCTGTGGAGCGGAGCCCTTCTTCTTGCACGGTTGGTTAATTTGTCAGAAACTGAAGTCAAACACTGCTCAACAGCTGATGGATCAGCTGCCACGCCCTCGTTTAGAAGTAGTTAGACCATTTTACAACTGTGGGATAGACTATACTGGGCCGTTCTACATAAAGACTGGTTCCAAGCGATCACAGTCAAGGCAGAAATGTTATATTGCCTTATTTGTATGCCTGGCCACTAAGGCAACTCACCTCGAGGTTGTAACCGATATGTCTACTCAAGCCTTCCTAGCGGCATTGAAGAGATTTGTCTCACGTCGTGGCCGATGTCAGTCCATCCACAGCGACAACGGGACAAACTTCGTTGGAGCGGACCGAGAACTTCGTGCAGTGATTAGGTCCTGTCAACAGCAAACGGAAGTCAGAAACTTCGCAGACCAAGAAGGAATAACATGGATATTCATCCCTCCTGGAGCACCACACTTTGGCGGATTATGGGAGGCTGGCGTGAAGTCCTTCAAGTACCACCTTCGCCGCGTCATTGGAACTATGTGTCTCACTTATGAAGAGCTGACCACCCTCAGTTGCCAAATAGAAGCCTGCCTGAACTCCAGGCCCCTTATTCCCTTGTCCTGCAACCCTGATGACCCTGAAGCCCTAACTCCAGGTCAATACCTGATTGGCACAGCTCTCACTACCATTCCCCAGCCAGATCTAGGTAATACTAAGCTTAACCTACTGACTAGATGGGAAATACTACAGCAGCAAATGCAGAGGTTCTGGCACCACTGGTCAAACGACTACCTGCATCAACTTCAGCAGCGATCAAAATGGACACACTCCAGTCCAAATGTGCAACCTGGAGAACTGGTGGTGTTAAAGGAGGATAATCTTCCACCATTAATGTGGAAACTGGCAGTGATCACGGACGTTCACCCAGGATCAGATGGACTAGTGCGTGTGGCTACTGTCCGCACCTCTCGTGGGATATTGAAGAGGCCTATCAATAAACTGTGCCCTCTTCCAAACGACGAAGAGTGATTTGTGTGTGTTGTAGATATTGAGTGTTGTATTGTGAACTCGTCTAGTGTGATTTTATCTGAATTTGTGATTTCAACTTTATTATGTGTACCTTTGCAGTTATATATTTTAAGAAATTGACATTTCTTGGCGGCCGGAATGTTGGAACACTACTGGCCAGCCGGACGGAACCACACCCCGGCTATCGGCAGGGGAGCGACAGTGTGAAAAGGCACAGCACAATGCGACCCTCCAGTTTTAGTTTGTTTTCTTTCTAAGCTGAGGCACTGCCTTTCTTGCTGTCTCTGCTTTAAATGGATACTGTTGTCTCGGAACCAAGGGTCGAGGGTAGACCGGACTTGAGCTATTATGTTTCAGGCAGTCAGTTAGCAATGGTCGCGGCGCGCTGTTGTATGTCTGAAGTGTTTGATGTAAATATGTTTAATAAATTATTATTAATTGTCCTCCGTATATGTGTTTCAAAATGAGCTACCAGAGAGATGTTGTTTCACCAGCAAACAGACAGAAATGCTGATACAAAACGTCAAATTGGGATATCCAGACTTTGGAAAACCGTTCATATTACAAACAGACGCATCAGGTATTGGAATTGGAGCTGTGTTATTCCAAGAAAATAAGGAAGACCCTGAGATGAGAATTTATCTTGCCTTCGTCAGCAGAAAATTGAGAAATCACGAAAAGCACTACACGGTTACTGAATTGGAGATGTTGTCAATAGTTTATGCCCTCAAATACTGGTAACTGGTACTGGTAACTGATAACCATATATTGTTATCAGGACTGATCACAAAGCTTTGACTTTCATGTTGAAAACTACCATGGCATTCGAACGAATATTCAGGTGGACGATGTTTGTCCAGCAATTTGACATTAAACTGGAGCACTGTACTGGAAAAAGCAATTTGTTAGCTGACTGTTTAAGTCGTAACCCGAATGCCGATACTGAGGAAATCCATCAGATTGAATTAGTTCCAGAGGACCACGAATTTTTAAGAAAACTACGTTATATTCGGCAAGCCCAGAAAAGAGACAAAGATTTAAGAAACATCATAGACTTTTTGGAGAAGAGAATCAAACCCGGAGAACCTAATTATAGAAGATATAAGAGGAAAGCTTCACGTTACCAATATTTGGACGGAATATTATTTAAATTCATTGATTCTGCAAAATCTGAACTTAGAGTTGTGGTGCCTCCAAAATTACAGGAATCCCTTATCTGGCATACGCACAGAATAACAGGTCATGGTGGTATTGACAAGACGGTTGCCACTATTCAAGAGAAATTCACTTGGGAGAAACTTCGAACCATTGTTCGTAATGTAGTCCGCACCTGTGATACTTGTCAGCGAGTGAAACCTAGCTCTCATCTGCTTCAGCACAGTCCTATTCCCATAATACCTACAGGGCCTAAACAGTTATTTGCAATGGACCTATTTGGACCAGTTCCGATCTCTAGGAGGGGAAACCGACATGTAATAGTCACTATCGACGTGTTTTCTAAGTATATTGCCTTGTATCCTATCCAAAAGGCGAATTCCAAATCTGTAATCCGTCGGATAATCCGCAACCTGATACCTCATATGGGCAAGCCAAAGGCCATATTGACTGATCACGGATCACAATTTACCTCCGCTGAATTTCGTCAAGCTATGGAACAATTGGGCATTAAGCATATATTGAATTCTGTCCGCCATCCATCGAGCAATCCAGCTGAAAGAGTAATGCAGGAACTGTCAAAATTCTGCCGTATTTTCTGCGGAAATACACATTGGTTATGGGTAGATGTGTTACCAATTATGATGGAATGCTTAAATAACACTATGCACGAGGCAACATCTCAGATTCCAGTTGTTCTTCATTTTGACAGACGACCTTACCGACCTTGGGATAGTATCATTCAATGCCCAGGAAATGTAAAACCTACCCTGGAGGAGAATATTGAGAAGGCAGCTAGATCTCTAAAGGAACAAGCTGAGAGAAGGCAAAGACGTGTCAGAAACAAGGAGTTTCGTCGTCCATTAAAATTACATGAGCTTGTGTTACTCAAGAAACCAGCTTCCTCAGAAACCACAAGTAAATTTTATGCCAAGTTTTCACCGTTATTTATTGGGCCGTACAAAATTATTAAAGTCTATGGGAACAATGCCTATCGCATACAAAGTCTCGATCAATCATATGAAGGAGTTCATAATGGTTCAAATTTGAAGAGTTATAACTGTCCTAAACAATCTGCTATAAATCAAATAAACGTCATCTTTGAAGAAGAAATGGCATGGAACGAAGATGAAGATCCAGTCTACCTTCATGCTTCAACGCAGGTCAATATGACGGAAGAAGTATGTAAAGAGTGTCAGGAGTTACAAGATTCCGCCATGAGCCAATTACGCTTGCTTTGTGCTGCGCTGGAACTGGACAATAGTAGGCTACGTGCTGGAACGTCATCTGGAATAATTATGGAATAGTGTGACACATAACTGTACTTCAAAATTTTCAAGGGATATGCTAATTATATTTCCAGATAATAATGATTTAATCTGCCCATCAAATCATTTTTTCAGCCACGGGAGAATATGCACCCTTGAAAATTGGTTATTGGTTTGTGTGGAAAGAATATTTTATTACTGGTGTGGAACAATGCATAAAATTGTCATCCAGGAAGGTGATTTCAACTCTGCACTGTCTGCTAGCAAGCAGGGAAACAGGTTTTTCCCGTGCCGTGTGTGCGAGTCTGGTTTTTTTTTGCCTAGTTGAAGACAGCAGAGGGGTGGCACGTGGACAGGAACTCGACCAGATTAAAAGCGATCAATACTTTGAGATTTTGACGTCATGATATTTAACCAATTGGACCGCAAGGTTAGCCCGATCGCAAAATCTCAGCCAATAAAATTTAATTAACAAACACACCTACGTCTTGAAGAAATAAATACCCATGTACTTGGGGAAATCTTTCTCATTCGGCTCATTCTGTTCCGCTCATTTGCATTCGCTCAGTTGCTCAGTTGTCTACGGGAATAATTGTTCGAGCACATCTGTTATTGGAAACGGCGTATCCGACGTGGAACATTACCAGCATTCATTTGAGGAAAGACGATAAATTTTCTGCTTCTGAGGAAATTTTATATCACAGAAATATCGGAAACGCCGCAGTTCAGATTTCCTTAACTTTATAAATCTGAAGAAAATTTTCTAAAGTAGGTAAAAACTGTACCATCTTGAAGAATCGAGTGTGTGTTATGAACTATTTCTAAGACAGATCATTTAGTTTCAGCTTTCACCAGCAGACGCAAGATTCCTTGCAGTCCTGAAATACTTTGGAAGAATGGAACTTCAGCATTACGACGGAGTTTGTAATTGTCCTAAGTCCTCGCCTGCTGCAGCCATGTATAATTAAAATGTGAGGCATAATTCAGCCCGGGAGAGAATAACATCGGAGATGGAGTTTGGTTAAATATTCATTGATCATCAACCGAGTCCAGAAGCCAAGTCTACTACAGCTAAGATTTCAAATTATACTTTTCTCTATTTTCTGTGGTAATAATTATGTAGACGTAGTCCTTGCTTGAATATTTGAGATCATTTCTAATAATCTTTGTAGTTAGGAAGTTCACTCTTCTTTCACTGGTGTTGGTAGATTTGATGTGTGTGAGAGTGTATTTGGGACCTATATTTTGTTCTATTTGAGTGAGTGCTTCGTGACATGTTCTCACTGTCCCATGATAACTCTAGGAAAGTGTTAAAAATATTTGACCCACGCGATAATAGTTATTAATTTATAAATTAATGATGGAATAATTTTTGAATTATTTGGGACAGAAGATCGACGTGTTCTGTGAATTTAGGATTTTTCCTTGATGTCTTGTGGTTTACCATAGATTCGAGATAGAATAGAGTCATCTATGATTTCATTAAACCATAGCCTGCGATGACGCGACCGCGCGCGTATAATAATAATAATAATAATAATAATAATAATAATAATAATAATAATTGACATTATTACGGTCTAATAGAATGTTTAAAGGTCATGAGTGTAATTATTACTGTGCTTATAAGTGATTAATGTGTGCTATATTGAAGTAGATGTTGACCTGGAATATTGGTCGTGGTTTGAATGTCCACAAATTTTGCATTTACTGTTATTGGTATTTTTGAGACTTGTAAATGGATCTTAAGATAGGATTTTATTTGTGTGTCCATTACATGAGTCAGTTAAGGAAGAGAGTGTGTTTTTGAACATAATTTCTTCTTATGCAGCACATGTTGATCAATAATTTGAGATAATAAGAGGTTAAAAATAACGTAGTCGTGACTCATAGACCGTATGCGCGAATGTTTATTTATCTGTGACGGTAGGCAGTTCTATGGAATTTTTAGTGATGATTTCTGCTGTAAAATTATCCTGGAACATCGTTGTGGAATCTATTTCATTGGAAAAGTGATAATCCTGTCACCATCACACGTCAGACGATCGTAATGGTAGCCCTTGTCTGATATTGTCATCGAGAGAAACTTTCATATTTCAAATAAAATTTAAAATTAAAAATCAAGAGATAGGATTCGATAAATCTATTGATAATATTACCGTGGACCAAAGCTTGAATGTGAGATGGATGAATGACTGATTTTGTTTATAATTGTGATTTCCATGGTTATATTTCGTCATGATATGTGTACGCTGAGCGCGTAAAGTTTCGATTATTTTGTTGTTTTGTGGCGAGCATATTTGGCTCAATTATGAATCTTTAAGTGATTTTATGACGGAATAAGATAGATTAGGATCTTTGCTTTGAGGGAAAACACTTAAGCAAGGATCGCGTCAATGAACTAAGCTCACAAAATGTAAAATGTTTAACGCTACAATGCGAGAATTTTAAGCCTTTATTGTGAGTTGTGCACAACACTAGATCAATTGACATAAAAATAAGAATCAAAAATGAGTTGGATATTTGATTTCAAAATAATTTTATTATATAATTTGAAGCTTAAATACGTAATTAGAATAATATTTAATTAATGGAAATGATTTATTTGATTTTTTTTCGTGTGAGATAAAAATTTGACTCACGGTTAAATGAATCGCAGAGTATTGTTAATTTAAATAATAATTCAAAAAGGGGAAAATAATTCAGATTTTTGATATTTTGAGATAGGATTTTCTCAAATAATAATTTATTTAATTTCCTAAGACGATTTAGTAAGACTTAGTTCTGTATCTTTGCAGAATGAAATTTAATGGAGAACTGTGGGTGCATTCCAGCAGGGAAGAGATAAATATTTTATTTCAAGATTTTGAAAATATTTATAGAATCTGGAAGGTGCTGATATTTTATTTAATAAATGTTAAAACCCATTTCTTTTCTCTGTTTTCATTTGTCGTCAGTCCTTAGATTGTCCCTGACCCCTATAATTTAGCGTTGCCTGTAAGCGAACGTTCCGCCTCTGGGACTTTTGCTTACCGGCTGAGCTGCCCGGCAAAACGGGGGCAATATGTTGGTGAAAGCTATCTCAGACTTTCCATAATTTATGTTGAGGATCGACAAATGTATACAACAAGTGTATTACAAGGTACAAGTCGTATTGATATAGAGACAGTGCATTGTTCAACGAACTAACTACAAATGGTGGCTTAGTTCTCGCTTTCGTTTTGCCACTGTTTTCATTGTTGTTACCTGCGTAACAATTTTTCCCTCTTGGAAAATATTTTCGAAACTGGCCTCATGGCTGTGGAAAAACTGTGTCCTTCTTTATTTCTTCCTTTCAAAACTTATTGCCCGGCTGTCTGTATGCACGTCCTATCGGTGCATGGCTGTATTCTCCTGCACTCTAGTGGCGTAGGTATGTACTACCTCGCGAGCTACGTTACCACTCAGGCGCTTGCCCTCTGCGCACATGTGATCGTTGGGGCCGGCACTGCGGAATCTCGGGAAGTCGCGATTGCTGTTTGGTGAAAGGAAGAGATGGACGTGTGTGGCTTCTCTCTCCGTAAGGAGATCATTTCTCCGAAAATGTTCGAGCCTGGCTAAGGTTACATACGTGGGGCTTTTGCCCTAGGGATCTCTGCAAGTTGTTCTGCTTTATTATTCCTCGTCTGGAATTTGCATGTTATGTTTTTTTTAAGTAAGTAAGTAGCATATTCTACCGAAGCCGTCCTCACAACCTTCCAACTGGACGAAACTGTAAGTGTTGTTGCAACTAAACCTTTACTGATTTTTGGTGAAAGACCTGAAAATTTTCCTATGTGAAGAAAGTGTGTGCGACACTACGTAACTGGCGTCATCTAAAGCCTAGTCTTGCCTTGTGGAATTTCATATTTTCGGCTTGTTAATTGGAACTTATACCATGTGTAATTATGTCTGTTAAATTGGGGCTTGCGTACTGTGTGAAAGAACGTTTTGGATTCTTCGAAAACGTAATTGGGTAACCTAGTGTTAATTAATAACCTTTCTAGGCCTAAAGGTTTTGTGATAAAGGCTATCATTTTACTGGAATAATTTAACAAGCGAGTCGCTTCAGGGATGTGGGTGTTACGTGTACAGTGTGTCCCAGTGCCTTTCTTTCTTGCTTCTCTGGTTAATTTTATTTTAATTTATCTTAGTTTCATTCTTCCTTTTGGGTTTTGGGTTATTTTCTGCGTCTGTTTTCTTGGTCCTTTGTTAGTTTTCCCCCTTTGTTGTTTGCGGCCTGTGATTGGCCCCTTCCTTCCCTTGACCCATTGTTGGTCGTTGCCATGGGAATGCTAATGTTGTTGATGTTGTTGTGATGGGATTGATGATTTGTATTTGATGTGTCGATGATGTATTCTACCTTCTCCGCGGATTTCCTTGGTCCATTTAATTTTTCTTTGAGATTTTAATTTTCCCTTCTGCTCATTTTTCCTCCCGGTGTTTCGGTGCTTATTATTATTATTATTTTAATTTCTTGAAAAGTGCACGTAATACCTACCCATCCTTGCAGGGGGTCGTTTGACACATCCTAAAAAGGGGTTTTCAGTATCAATATCAAAAACTGTTTCTGTCAAGGTTGTTTCTCACGGTTGAAAAAAACTTTTGTACTGTACCAAGAAAACCTTTGGTTGTAAGAAAACTTGAGAGTTCATGAGGGGTTTTATAAATCTACATTATCTTGCTAAGTCTTTCAAGAACTAAATAATTATTTTCTTTATAAACGGTCGACTGTAGGGTTTTGGTTTGAGTTTAAATATTTTTAAATTTTTAATTTTATTATTTTCCAGCGAGGATATTCCTTCCTATTTGTTTATCACTTAATTATGCTGATTAAATATCTTGTTCCCCAAGGTGTAGGTGTTTTCCTTTAAAAGGGGTGATAATTTGATATGACCAGGTGTATTTTATCCGCTCCTTTGGGGGCCCTGTTTTATTTTCTCATGGTAAGTGCCCTTTTTTCTTTAATTTGTCTTGGTCTAGCACGTTTACACGTATCTGAACCGTGCCTTTGGTACACGGTCAGACCCTTGGTGCTGTCACTTGGGGTAATTATGCCTTTTATTGCTCTAAGTGTCACATTTCGTTGTAGCAGAGCGTGGTTAATTGATTTGTGTGCCTCTTACTTGGATCTACCTGTAGGTCTGTTGCATCCTCATTAAATTTATTTTGGCACTGTGTACTATACGCTTTATCTCCCTTTCATTAAGCTTTTCTATTTTGTTTGTGCCAACCACCTGAGTTTTTTGCATTGTCCCTTTAAAAAACTGGTCATTGGGGAACTTTAAATTATTTGAGGTTTCAAAGAGTGTAAAAAACTGAAACTTGTTAAGTATCTTACTGTGAAAGGAACGCTTTTATTTGGATTAATTATTTTTGATTTATTGTTTCATGTACATCAACTATGGCGAGGGCTGTGCTGTTCCCATTCCAACTCAGGAAATCAGAGCTAGTTTATGAGCTCACTATCAGGGCTATCAATCCTGCTAATACTGTTGCCGAGTGCGCTGCTTTGCTGACATCGCATGTCCAGGTTCCTATTAATCTTGATTCTGTAAAGATGTGCTGCAACTTTGGTGAGTCCTTAAATTTAATTACTGACTGTCTCACGGAGATAGAGGTTGTCAGACAAGGATTCATTGAAACTTCCCCCACTAAGGGGCAGATTAACAGACTTAAGGCTAGGGTGTGGCATTATTTAGGCCGCATCCAAGATTTGATTACTATGTGTCCCCAACCTAGTCTTGTTTCTGAAAGTACAAAGCTGTTGACCATTGCTTCTAGTATTTCTGCTGAACTAGATATAATGCTTGCAAGTAAGGATATAGAGAATTTATCCGTTGTTGAGAGGGAAACCTCATTACCTTCTAGTCATGCTGATGCCTCACTTAATAATCAAGCTTCATGTTGTGCTGCCTCCCCAGTTCTTGAAAATTTGTTAGCCCGTTTAAATTGTGCTCCCTCACACTCTTCACTGAAGGATCTTTTCAACGGAGTTAAAAATTTCTCCGTCAATTCTATTGAAGAAAGTACCAGGTTTCTGAGGTTCCTGGTAGAAATGACAGAGTCAGGTAGCGTGTATTCTGTCGATGACTTGGGAATTTTCCGTGCCCTATTCTCTCATTGTGAGGGAATTTTGAAACGTGAAATTTCTGAAGCAATTTCAAATAATTTAACCATTATGGAATTTCATGAACTTGTATTGTCTAAATTTATTCCTTCATTGGCATTGCAGAGTTTGATTCCTCAGTATTGCTTTCGGACTCAATTGCTCCATGAAAACCTTTTAAACTATGTACTAGACTTGCAGTTTTATTGCAAGGTATTTAGAATTTCGGTGCCAGAAGAGGAAATGGTGGCCCGTATTCTGAAAGGTATTTACCCTGCCTATCGTTCATACCTCTCCCTCACTAAGAGTCCGACTAATTTTCTTGAATTGGAAACTGCGTGTACCTTTGCTGAAAATGTAAAGCACGGAGATGCTGCAAGACCTATCTGCCACCCTCCTCCTATGTGAACCCTGTTTCGCCTCAAACTAGGGATAGTGGGTCTTCTAAAAAATGTTATAACTGCGGGTCACGTGATCACCTTAGGAATGCTTGCCCCTCAGTCAAGCGTGGCTCTGGTCCTTGTTGTTATTTGTGTGGCTCGAGGCAGCACCTTAAAAAGAATTGCCCTACTTCGTTCCGAAAACGCAGTCAATGGCTAAGGCCTAATGGTAATTCTGGTGAATCGCTTGCGCCAGAAATTTTTGTGGATTCTGAAAAGGTTATTTGCCCGCGGGCATGCAATAAGATTTCTGCTTTGGTTGAGTCTAAAAGTACCTTCGCGAAAGTGGAACTGAATAATGAACCCATTGTTGCTCTTATGGACTCGGGTAGCGTCGTCACCTTAATTGATGCTAATTGGTATGATGAAATGAGGTCCCCTTGTAAACTGCCTGAGTTGAAGAAGGTCAATGTTGCATGTGTCACGGCTAATAAGCATAATATGAAAATTTTAGGGTCCGTTGATGTGAAATTGCGTATTGGTAATTTTACTTGGAAGGTTCTTTGCTTGGTAACTCCAAAGCTAGCGTGTAGCATGATTTTAGGTACGGACTTCTTGTCAAGAACTGGTTTAATTTTGGACCTCCAGGCTAGGAAATTTCACTTTAAATTTTCTCCAAATTGTAAATTCGATATTATTGATGCTCCTTCGGATACCTTCAGTGTTTCTTGTGTAGGTAGGACGCTACCTAGGGAGAACAACGAAATAGATCAGTTGGATCTTAGTCATTTGGATTATCAGCAGGCTAATAGTGTGCGTGACTTGTGCCACCAATTTCCCGATGTCTTCACTAGCAAGTTAGGAGTTACTGATGTTCTTGAGTATCAGATTGAGCTATCTGATAACACCCCTGTTAGATCTCCTCCTTACCGTCTTTCACCACCTAAGATGTTAGAACTCAAAAAGATTATTGATCAGATGCTTGCCGATGGGGTCATCAGACCGTCCACTTCTCCCTATGCATCTCCTGTTTTCCTAGTACCTAAACCCTCTGGGGGCTATCGTGCTGTAATTGACTACAGGGCTTTGAACCGCAAAATCATCTTGCAATCTATCCCTTTACCGGATTTGCACACTTGTTTTGGGTGGTTCTCAGGAGCCAAGTTTTTCACTGTGTTAGATCTCAATCAGGCGTATTACCAAGTCCCGTTGTCTAAGTCATCTATTCCACTGACTGCTTTCATTACTGATTGGAACCTTTACGAATTTCTGAGACTTCCGTTCGGGATCTCTTGTGGTGCAGCCGTTCTTACGAGGCTGTTAGATTCAATACTTTCGGGTATTAAATTCAAGTTCGTTTTTCATTACCTGGACGACCTGGTAATTTTCTCAAATTCCTTTGAAGAACATGTCGAACATGTTAGAGAAGTCCTGGATCGCTTGCGAAAAGCTGGACTAACTGTTAAGTTGTCTAAGGTAGCGTTTGCTAAGCCGAGTATGTCTTTCCTTGGACATGTGGTTTCCTCTGATGGTGTCTCCATCGACCACTCTAGGACTCAGGCTATTAGGGACTTTCAACCCCCTAAAGATGTCAAAGGCATCGCACGTTTCGTGGGCATGGTGAACTTCTTCAGGAAGTTCATTCCAAATTTTGCAGAGATAGCAGCTCCTCTAAATCATCTCAGACGTAAGGATGTCAAGTTCATCTGGGGCCCCTCCCAGCAAGAAGCCTTTGAGACCCTGAAGCTTGCCTTGTCAAATGCTCCTGTGTTGGCTATACCCGACTTTAGTAAACGCTTTATTGTACAAACCGATGCCTCTGGAAAAGCAGTTGCTGGTGTACTATTACAGGAATATGAGGATGGTCGTAGACCGGTTGCCTATGTGTCTAGGATCCTCAATGATCTGGAGAGTAAGTACTCCATGTATGAATTAGAATGTTTGGCCGTGCTGTTTGCTCTTGAAAAATTCAGACCTTTCATTGAACATGTAAATTTTGATCTGGAAACAGATAATCAGGCTCTGTCGTGGGTCTTGAACCGTCCCAAAAGAACGGGTAGAATCACTAGATGGGCGCTTAGGATCTCAGCCTTCAGTTTTCAAGTAAAGCATATTAGGGGGTCGGAAAATGTCATCGCTGACAGCCTTAGTAGAATGTTTGACGGGAGTTTTGGTCTTGATGAAAAATCTAAGGCTGAAGAATATGATGAAACTAATATTGCTAGTGTGGGTGCCATTCTTTCGGACCTACCTCTGTTGTACCATGAGTATGCAGATCATCAAAAGGCTGATCCTGATTTGAGAGAAATCATCGACAAAATTAGTGATGGTATTGTGGTTAAACCTTATTCTTTGGTGAAGGGTGTCTTATGGCTGTAAAGGTCGAAGGGACACTAATTTCAAAATTGTTGTACCCAAGGTTTTAGTGCCAATCATCTTCAAGTACTATCACTCTTGTCCCATTGGTGGCCATTTAGGCACCTTTAAAACTAGGCAGAAAATTAGACAGTTCTTCGTTTGGAAAAGAATGGATGGTGATATCCGAAACATGATTAGGTCCTGTAATATTTGTTCTATCAGCAAACCTAGTTTGAACAACCGTGTAGGTCTATTATCTTCTTCACAAGCTTCTCGCCCTATGGAACGGTTATTCATCGATTTCGTTGGTCCGCTCCCTCTCTCTACCTTGGGAAACACTCATATCTTCGTTGCTATTGATGCGTTTTCTAGATTCTCTTGGATTTTCCCCACTAGATCTACGACTGCTCGTGCGACTATAAGTCGCCTTAATTCTATCTTCGCATCCTTCGGCCCCCCCAAGTTTCTGGTTTCTGATAATGCCAGTGCTTTCACTGGTCACTTGTTTAAGAAGTACCTTTTTGAGCTGAGCATTTCCCATGTCACCACTACCCCATACTATCCTAACCCTTCTTATGCCGAGAGGATGAACAGGAATCTCAAATCTGCTCTAATTGCATATCATCACAATAACCAATCCAAGTGGGACTCTTGCCTGCACTGGTTGGCTCATGCTTTCAATTCTGCCACACACGAAACTCATGGTAAAACCCCCATGTCACTTATGTTCTGCTACACCCAGTACTCCCCTATATCCAATGTTCTGGGCATTGATGATCTTCTTCCAGACTTGTCTAAACCAAATGACGTTCTGAAAATCTGGGATGAAGCCAAGAAGAAGTTGTCAGTATCCTATGAGAAAAGCAGGGTTAAGTATAACAAGGGTAGAAAGTCACCTAGGTTGAAGGTTGGAGATCAAGTTTTTGTCAAGACCTATCCCATTAGCAGGGCTATTAACAAGTTTTCAGCCAAACTTGCTCCTCGGTATCATGGTCCCTGTACTATTTTACAGTTTTTATCTCCGGTGTCGGTACTGGTGAGTGACCCCATCGCCAAGAGGATTAGACGGGTTCATTTGTCCCAGTTAAAAACAGGTTAACGCATGTTTGGACTTGCGGATGAGAGCTACCTTTTAGTGAGCAAATTTGATTGGTCTCCGTGGGTTATTATGTAATTATTCTGGTCTAGTATGAATTTAATCATGTGATATTTTTCTCCCTTTTCTCGTGTGCTGTATTTATTTTGAGGAGTTTTGGTGTTGCTTGCCGTACTTAAACTTCTTTCCCTGTCAACCATGGTTGCTTAGTTGGGTGAGAATTTTTACCACGTGTTTAAGCTTTGGTACCTTATCTGCTGCGTTCACGCCTCCGGTGATTCTTGGCATGACCATGTAGTACTTTCTAGCGTGTACTTGTTCTAAACATTGTATTTTGAAAAGGTAATTGCGGTTTGCGAGAAATGTGTGTACTTTCTCTTGCTCTATTGGCACCCAATTTCTTAATTGTTAATATCTAACTACTCTTTGGGTCTGGGTGCAGGTCTCTCCGTCTATCATAATTCGATTATATCCTGATCATTTACGTTTGCAAAATTTTGATAATAAATTTATTTATTGGCTCTTGTACTGCTGTTGTCTTGGTTTGGTACTCATTTGGAAAATTCTGGGCAATTTCTGCTCTGTGCATTGTTGTTAATCCGGTAGGAAATTTGTTAGTCTCCTAACCCCTATTTATCTTGCCCTGTCTTTGTCTTTGGTCCTAGTTCTTGTTATCTGTTTCCTTGCGGGTAATATTTCGGTTATCTATTCCTATTGTGGTTTGTTAGGTGTGCTGTGTTGAAACGAATTAGCTTTTGGTTTCCTTGTTGGTGTAAGTTGACTAGGATCTGGATATACCCGGTGTTATGGTCCTGTTGGTTATGTTTTGGATTGGATGTGGGTAATGGCAATGGCGGAACTCTGTCAATTGGAATTGGTGGTGGTTGGTTGTTTGTCTCTACGGCATGGACTTCACAGTCTTCACTGCCTTCTATCTCCGATTTCTGGTGACACGATTCCCTAGGTTGCGAGTGCTCTGATGTCCTTCTCTGGGGCACTTCTGTTATCTGTTGTGAATTCCCGGTTTACTAAGTTATCCTTTCCTAATCATTCTTGTACCGATGGTTTTCTGGTAAAAAGAAAAAAATACCCTGCCCCGGCTAACCTATTTTGGTAAATTTTTCTTTGGGTTTTCCTTCCTGGTTGTGGCAGTTAACTAGGTGGTTTCTTATTGTATTTCTGCTTGCAAGTGGTATTAATTCTATCCTCTTCTGAAGTCCTTACTTCCCTGGTTTTGTCTCTAAGTTGTGTATTATTCTTGTAGTATGTTATTTAAACGAGTTGTAGCTCCATGTCGTCCTGCCCAGTCTATTTGTTATTGTGGTGTTTTGCACGTATTGCACTAATGGATCCTGAACCTGAGGAGTGCGGTCTCCTTTCGTGCCTTGTAGGTATTGGTTTCGGTCATGTCTTAGTAATGTTGTAAACGGTACCGTGGTTTGGTTTTAGGTTTGCCTTGTGAGGTAGAATGACGGCTTCACGACATGTTGTTGAGGGTAGTTGCTGTTTTCCTCCCTTTTAGCTAACGCATGTCCGTTGTGGTCCATTTTTGTTGTATTGTTGTCGTGTAGTATTGGTTACTTATTATGGCGCTTCGGTATGGGCGGTGTTGCCTTTAATTTACCCTGTGTCCCGGTAGATTGGGAAATAAACCCTGGCATGGATTTACTACTCTCTGTAGGTGTGTCTGATCTGCTTGCATATAATGTGTGATTTCTGTATGACCTGGTCTATTCGTTGATTTTAATTCTCTGCATACCCTAGTAATCTGACGTCATCATGCAATTATCCTATACTATAATGTTCTTCTCGAGATAACCTGCCAGCCTATTGGTCCTTTTCCTTCTGGAGTGTTTGAAAACCTTGGCTATCGTTCATCATCTTGTCGTCCTACGGTGCTCCAGTTGAGTATGGATCAGCTGGTGCTTCATAGGCGGCACTGAAACCTTCCCACTATCTGGTGATGTGTTTGGTTGGTGGTGTTTCTTATTTCTCTGTTATTTGGAGTGTTTTCTAGTTACCTGGTTCGTGACCTACCTTTCATATCTTATTTCCCTCGTACTATTGTTGGCGAGCTACCTGTGACTGAGTGGCCACAGCGTGAGTCTCGGATATCACCTTGTTCTAGTCTGGATTTGTCCGAGGTTTCTGGTGGATAGCAGGTAGGGAATCTTGTCAGATCTGTGCTCCCATATTCAAAGGCGTTGGCTTGATTGAGGTGCTTTATTGAACCTTTTAATTGATTGAGTCGCCCTTGGTTAAGGTATATTTTTGTATGTGCAGTAAAATTGTGAGAAATGTGTTTTTAGATTGGGTAACACTCCTATTTCCTTTCGGCCAATTTCTGACCCGTTTCATCATGGTGTTAAAGATTGTGTTTCATAACCTCTGCTACCCTCCTATTACTCTTTGCTTGGTGTTGTTTTGGCTCGTTGCTGATGACCAACTATACGCGTACCCTCCATCTGAAAGATCTTGAAGTCTCCAACCGCAGCCTGTACATTCATCTTGTCTTGAGTAATTATTTACTGTAACCCATGTATTTTGATTCTTACCTAGTACCCTATTTCTGGGAGTTTCTCTTAATGGTAATAAAGAAAATAAGGGGTAAACTATATCCAAATCCTGTTTCTTGTTTAGTTGGGTTTTGCATGGAATGTATACGTAGAATTAAAATTGATTTATTGCTAAATTTATTTCTTGTCCTTGGGCATGTACTTAAAGGGTTTAAGTCTTGTTAATTGGCTCACTGATTGGTGGTTCTATTCCGTTTTAAATTTAATTTAAGGGAGGTTGTAAGCTTAATTAACTTGTAGTTCTGTGTAACGTTTTTCTACATCCTTTTCCTTGGTCTGGGTCTTGGTTTCGTAATATTATGTATGGAAGGGAGTTTCTCTTAGCTTTTCTGTTATTGCAATCACTCAGCACCCTTGACTTGGTGCTTGTCTGTAAGTTTTTGGGCTATGTAACGTTTGCCTCCTGGTTTCTGTTTGTCAATGGTGACGTTATTGTGTAGCCATCCTGGTAGGATTGGTTGTATGCATTGAAAGGTGTTTTGTGGAGATAACTATCTTGGTTTCCTAGGTTATTGTTTTCCTTGTGTATTGAAAATTGTATCCTTGCCTATATATTTTTGTTGGCATGATACCTTAAATGTAATGTAATTTCGTTTTTGGGTATGGATTGTTTAAATAATTATCGTATTCTGTTCCTGTGCCATACCGTAATCTTAAGTCATGTTAATCTAGTTTAAGGTTAGGTTAAGTATTTTCCGGTTGGACCTTGTGATTGTGTTTTACGCTCACCAATGTTGTTTTCTCTCTCTTCCCTTCCCTTTCTGGGCGTTTTTCCTTTTTGGGGTTGTCGTTACCATCCAAACCAAAGGGTGGAAACCAAATGAAGGCGTTTCTTATCTAACGCGAGTCCTATAATATTACAAATTTAACAAACATGTAGTAATTTAAGTCTAGGTATGTGATCTGGTGCAGTTAAGACCTAGAAGGTCTAATGTTCTGAAAGCAAATAGTTATGAACTTTACCTAAAGGTGTGTATATACCACAAGGTAGCGTAACCTCCGATCAGATGACGCATACGAACTTGCGGAAGATAATAGTTCGCATTAAAGTTTAGCAAGAAATCTAGAGAATAAGTGTTCCCTGTGATCTGGAACATTAATAATTTGCCTGCGACTTGGGTGTTGCACAGTTTGGTGCATGGAACTTCATTATTATTGAAAGTGGCTAGACATTTGGTGTCGTCTAAGTGAACTGTACTGTTTCTTTAATTTAAATCACATGTGTTTGGGTTCTTAGTGACTGTTGGACTCGTTCTGCTGGTGGTGCATAAACTGAGGCTGGCGATTGGTGGTCATTTTCACATTCGGACTATTCTACCAAAAACTTTGTTTGCTTCAAGACCACCGCCTTATGATGGTAAACATGTGTGGGACATGTCAAGTTTCGGGGAGGGAGACTGTTACCTGCGTAACAATTTTTCCCTCTTGGGAAATATTTTCGAAACTGGCCTCATGGCTGTGGAAAAACTGTGTCCTTCTTTATTTCTTCCTTTCAAAACTTATTGCCCGGCTGTCTGTATGCACGTCCTATCGGTGCATGACTGTATTCTCCTGCACTCTAGTGGCGTAGGTATGTACTACCTCGCGAGCTACGTTACCACTCAGGCGCTTGCCCTCTGCGCACATGTGATCGTTGGGGCCGGCACTGCGGAATCTCGGGAAGTCGCGATTGCTGTTTGGTGAAAGGAAGAGATGGACGTGTGTGGCTTCTCTCTCCGTAAGGAGATCATTTCTCCAAAAATGTTCGAGCCTGGCTAAGGTTACATACGTGGGGCTTTTGCCCTAGGGATCTCTGCAAGTTGTTCTGCTTTATTATTCCTCGTCTGGAATTTGCATGTTATGTTTTTTTTAAGTAAGTAAGTAGCATATTCTACCGAAGCCGTCCTCACAACCTTCCAACTGGACGAAACTGTAAGTGTTGTTGCAACTAAACCTTTACTGATTTTTGGTGAAAGACCTGAAAATTTTCCTATGTGAAGAAAGTGTGTGCGACACTACGTAACTGGCGTCATCTAAAGCCTAGTCTTGCCTTGTGGAATTTCATATTTTCGGCTTGTTAATTGGAACTTATACCATGTGTAATTATGTCTGTTAAATTGGGGCTTGCGTACTGTGTGAAAGAACGTTTTGGATTCTTCGAAAACGTAATTGGGTAACCTAGTGTTAATTAATAACCTTTCTAGGCCTAAAGGTTTTGTGATAAAGGCTATCATTTTACTGGAATAATTTAACAAGCGAGTCGCTTCAGGGATATGGGTGTTACGTGTACAGTGTGTCCCAGTGCCTTTCTTTCTTGCTTCTCTGGTTAATTTTATTTTAATTTATCTTAGTTTCATTCTTCCTTTTGGGTTTTGGGTTATTTTCTGCGATTGTTTTCTTGGTCCTTTGTTAGTTTTCCTCCTTTGTTGTTTGCGGCCTGTGATTGGTCCCTTCCTTCCCTTGACCCATTGTTGGTCGTTGCCATGGGAATGCTAATGTTGTTGATGTTGTTGTGATGGGATTGATGATTTGTATTTGATGTGCCGATGATGTATTCTACCTTCTCCGCGGATTTCCTTGGTCCATTTAATTTTTCTTTGAGATTTTAATTTTCCCTTCTGCTCATTTTTCCTCCCGGTGTTTTGGTGCTTATTATTATTATTATTATTATTTTAATTTCTTGAAAAGTGCACATAATACCTACCCATCCTTGCAGGGGGTCGTTTGACACATCCTAAAAAGGGGTTTTCAGTATCAATATCAAAAACTGTTTCTGTCAAGGTTGTTTCTCACGGTTGAAAAAAACTTTTGTACTGTACCAAGAAAACCTTTGGTTGTAAGAAAACTTGAGAGTTCATGAGGGGTTTTATAAATCTACATTATCTTGCTAAGTCTTTCAAGAACTAAATAATTATTTTCTTTATAAACGGTCGACCGTAGGGTTTTGGTTTGAGTTTAAATATTTTTAAATTTTTAATTTTATTATTTTCCAGCGAGGATATTCCTTCCTATTTGTTTATCACTTAATTATGCTGATTAAATATCTTGTTCCCCAAGGTGTTGGTGTTTTCCTTTAAAAGGGGTGATAATTTGATATGACCAGGTGTATTTTATCCGCTCCTTTGGGGGCCCTGTTTTATTTTCTCATGGTAAGTGCTCTTTTTTCTTTAATTTGTCTTGGTCTAGCACGTTTCCACGTATCTGAACCGTGCCTTTGGTATACGGTCAGACCCTTGGTGCTGTCACTTGGGGTAATTATGCCTTTTATTGCTCTAAGTGTCACATTGTTGTTGTTGTAAATATGGAGTCTTCCAGCAATATTTTGTTTGTGTATTGTAAGTGTATTTTAGTGTTTTAATGAAGTGCTCATGCGCGGATTTTATTGAGAATATAGTTAGATATTTAGAATCAGTGGAGTTATTGATGAACCTAGGTGCAGTTCCTACCTATTTAATCGTTTTCAGAAGGTTAGGTAAGCCCTGTAGCAGATGTACCAGTACGCAGCATTATGTACACACCCTGGGATATAAAGAATTATCATGCTCTATCTAAATTCGAGGGATCCATTCTGGTGAACTCTGGCGCCCGTACTACGGACATTTCGGTTAATTATGTTTATTAATGTTAATTTAATTCAAGTATTTTATTACGTTTTTTGAGTAATGTTATTTATTTACATATTTTATTCATGATTTTATCAGTAGTCATCAAATTATTACAATATGATGCAAGCATTTTAATAATTTATAAATACTTGAATCATGAAATAGATGATCACTTTATTTAATAATCACTTGATAAGTAATATACGGACCCGCAACTACTAACACTGTTTAAAATTGAAGTTTGTAATACTTCCTAGATTAATAATTACAAGCTACACACAAGGACACACGCACTAAAACAGACTGTGACTCCAACCGCGGATAAATATTACACAAATAAATAAAAGAAGATTAAATGACAATAAAAAGTAGCAGAAAGCTTTCCCAACTAAGTCATGTATTACAAGGGAAAAATAAAATTAACGTTCCAGGATAAATAACAGGACACGGACGCACACAACAGGAGCTAGTCATCACCGAAGCCAAGCCATCATCCCATAAAAGTATTCACAGCCACCAAAATTAAATACGTGCCCATCTGATAAGATAAGATGACACATTATGTAATAATAAACAAAGGCAAAGACCGCACACAGTGGGTAGTATGTGACAAGCGAACGTTAACAGAAAGGCATATATTAAATTAAATGTCGACCAGCAAATTTCAATTTTTCACAGACTCGGTGTTGTTAAAAATCATAATAAGTATTATAAGAACTGTTATGGATGATAATACGAAAAGCTTAGATAATTTTGAATGGAGTCGACTTTGGATAACGCTAGATGCATGCATGAGGTATCATAAAATTAAAGTCCAGAACAACGCGAATAACGATCCCATAACAAATCGTCGGGCAGCAAACGTAATAGCAACACAGGTAGAAGGCAAATACAAACAATGAAGAAAATTAGGAAGGAAAATATACATCAGAATTAAATAATAATGATAGTAATAATAATAATAATAATAATAATAATAATAATAACGATAATAATCCCATAGAAGACAATTAGTTTAAACAAATCGCACAAAATACAACTTCATACATGATTCCAAACTCCCACATGATATAATTACATTTACATTTAGAAATTTTGGTCCATAGTCAAAACTTTTACAAGTAATCTTCATTTGCCGAACACAGTTCAATTAAACAACCTGACCGTTGCCGAAAAGCTTCGCAAAATATAGGTCAAATCCACGATTAGATCACTCACTCCAAATAATCCACGGCCGTACGAGATCTGCTGAAATAATTATAATTTCCAGTACTTACTTATTTGTGTGGGCTATCCACTTCACAACATAACTTACGTAACGGTCGACAGGCAAGTACTACGCTAATAACTCAAACTTTAGGTTGAAGCTCACGGATAGCCTTAGTTGTCTCACACTTAACCAGGAGTATTCCACCCTATTTCTAACACGCTCCGGGTATCCCAAAATGTCTTCCCACGGACACGGCAGAACGGTGGCACTTAAGCAACTAGCTTCCTTGCTCCCAGAGAAGACGGAAGTGAGACTGCTCGCACACCGCGCAAGCGCGCCACTTATCGATCGGCTCAATGAGCGAATAAAGAGGATCCAGCAATGACGTAATAATTGGAGATACAATTTAAATTAAATATGCAAGGTAGACCTCACAACCAGCGACAGTTCCAAACAATGGGCGATAATGGTAGATAACAGTTCAATACACAAGCAGACATGCCGCGAATAAATATTCGTAGGTATTTTTGTGTTGCAAGTACATCTCAAGTATTGTTACAACACTGACTTGCGCCACGACAATGCGCACTAATCAAAACGTTATCAAGATAACAAAGACGGAAGCATACGACAACAATGCAATAAAATGGAGGGCAGCTTCATAAACAGTAGTCGTTAATCAAAATTTAAAGGAAGGAAAATTTAATAATAATAATAATAATAATAATAATAATAATAATAATAATAATAATAATAATAATAATAATAATAATAATAATAATAATAATACAAATGAAGAAATTAAGTGAAAAAGGAAATGGAATAAAATTCAATTCAACCCAAAGCACGCTTCAGTATTCACTTGGGTTTAAAATAAGCAAACGTTACGTTAATTTTAAATATTCAGTCGCCTTTATGAGGCTAATTATGCATTCAGACTTCACACGTTGTAAAACGGTTTCCAGTTTTCCTTTCTTTCCACCGGGAGAAATTTTCAGTTAATAACCTCAGGCACACTAATTTCATTTACTACAGCCCCAGTTAAAGGAGAAGATCTTCTGAAAACACATGCCAACAGTTACCAACTGTGGTTCAAGTCTCATAGAAGTTCTTCACTTTCAATTGAACTTTTCTCTTGCCCAAATATAACATAATTGGTTGGGCATATTTAAATTGGCGGAATTCCATAATGTTAACCACAAAAAACTTCAGTTCCTATGCCTTAACATGGTCGGAAGGCAAATTGATCTTCTGTCCTCCAAAAAAATAATGTCACATGGCGAGCAAACATGTTGGATTGCTTACAGCAGCAAACTGACGGATGTGTCGCAGAACAATATGGCCTAAATATTTTATATGGTAGACAAGGTTGGACTTACCCAGGGTGCTGAGGCTTTTTCACAATGTAAATATTGTACAACTTACAATGATGGTGGTATTACGGCATGGTCCGATGGTGAAGAGAACGGAAAGTAATTTAATTCTTGACGAAATCACACGTTAGGGTGGTTTGAAAATACACACAAACCGCTTGCTGGCCATAGTAACCGGAGGCCGCAACCAAGACATCTTGCCTGAAGCGAAGCTGGCTCACAACCACCACGGTACTAGTGATGGGTCGTTCATGAACGAACTGACTCTTTTGAACGACTCATTGGAGAGAGCTAGCTCAGAGCTAGCTCTCTCAATGAGAGTCGACTCTTGTAAGAGCTAGCTCCCTCCTTGCTCCTTGAGAGCTAGCACGAGCCGACTCTTTTATCAACAGCTAGTCGTTCAATTACGAGTCGACTCTTGTATGAGCTAGCTCCCTCCTTGCTCCCTGAGAGCTAGCACGAGCCGACTCTTCTATCAGCAGCGACTCCAAGAAAGAGCTAGCTCGTCACATCGACTCTCGTTCATTTCTAGCCAATGCCATACCTCAGATAATCACGTGACGTACTGAAGCAGCTTTCTTTTTTATAGGCTGCCCAGTGTAGCCTCTTCCCGCATTCAGTCAGTGCTCTGAGTGCAGTGGTTGTGGGCTGTTTGTTAGGTACGTTTTTGTGCCATAGTTCTGGCAACTTGCAACGTAACGAAATAATGAAATGAAATAAACAACATGTTATTGAGCAATACTTACCTGTTCACTTCCTGTATGCACTCATAATTTATGAAGGATTTAGGGCCTAGTATAGATCCAGTAGGTTAGGAGCAAATAAACGACACGAAGTTCGGGTTAACTAACCTCAACTAAGCACGAACAAACAGTCGCTATCCAGAATACTGAATATACCACTCGGCAAGTAGAAACTGCGTAGTTTTATTCTGTCTGAAATAATTAAGAAATACTCTGATAAATCCTCATCTGTTTCTTAAATGAGTTCGTAGTTATGAATTAACATATTGCCAAAATCTTTCGGTTTTACGGTACAGTGGATAAAATAATATACCGTAGTTTTAAATCGAATTAAGGCAAATAGAAAATAACACTAGTTTTGGCTTTAAAATATAGGCTAAATAACTCATACCAACGTGTATACCGCAGTACATTTTCAAATAATTATTTATTGACGTGTAAGAAGTCCGACTCCTTAGCTGGATGGTCAGCATTGAGGCCCTCGCTGCAGAGGGTCCCGGATTCGATTCTCGGCCAAGTCGGGAATGTAATTCTTCTGGCTCGGGAACTGGGTATTTGTGTTTGTCCCAACACTTTCCTCTTCATATTCAGACAACACACCACAATACCAACCACCATAGAAACACGCAATATTGATTACATCCCTCCGCATAAGGTTAGCGTCAGGAAGGACATCCGGTCATAAAACAGGGCCAGCCGGGCTGAGTGACTCAAACGGTTGAGGCGCTGGCCTACTGACACCAACTTGGCAGGTTCGATCCTGGCTCAGTCCGGTGGTATTTGAAGGTGCTCAAATACGTCAGCCTTGTGTCAGTAGATTTACTGTCACGTAAAAGAACCCCTGCGGGGCTAAATTCTGGCACCTCGGCGTCTCCGAAAACCGTAAATGTAGTTGGTGGGACGTAAAGCCAGTAACATTATTACTTATTATAAAACAGGGCCAAATCCACATTTGCGGAACAGTTCGCACCCGCGAACCCACAAGTGTGGGAAAAGTGGTCGAAGCAGCAGAATAAGAAGAAGAAGAAGAAGAAGAAGAAAGTTTAGATAGTGTAAGGAATGCCAATATATTGAACATATACGACTCATACGGTTTAATCGTTCTTGAAAAAAAAAAAATAGAAGAGAGTGTGACCATACTGTACACGAAAAATAGGCAAAATGCTATGCGTACTGTAGTATACTTGGTTATATGTACATTTGAGCTGATAGTAGTTTCCATTATTTTCGTTAAAGATCGCGTTTAATCAGCTATGTTTCCTACGCTCCATTAATGTATGAAAGAATCTGTTGCCCCAACGCGGAGTGTCAAGTGAGAACTTTCTGCAGCTCCAGTCGAAAGACGATATTCTGATGACATCTTTTGAGTGAAATGTAAACTACGTGCACAGGAATAGAGATTCTTCTTATGCTTATCTGGATTGCCGGGGTCGAACGGAAGTATTGCCAATATCTCGAACATACGTCCCGTACGGTGCATTCAATCTTGAAAGACATCATTTTAAGGAGAATGGAACTTAGGCAAAGTAATATTAGACGTCATCAATCAACACTGTATATTTGTGACACGTTTCTTCGTTACTGTGTATGAAACTTTATCATCGGATTAATTGCGAATTTTGGCAGCAATGTACATTTGTTTTATTCCAAGAGTAGTGTACCAAACTGTACATTGTGTTGCCATCTGTTGTGTAAAAGGTGAACTATCTCGCACCATCTCGCTCCTTCAAATAAAGACGGGAGTCATGATTAATCTAGAAGATGTAAAATCACGCTATTTTGGGCGCTTATGAATAAAAAACTCATGGCTTAGTCTATACTATAGTAACTTACATCCCATTACATTCTTAAACAATTATTTATTAACGTGTAAGTATTGCCATTATCATGAACATACGTCTCGTCACGGTGCATTCAGTCTTGAAAGGCATCATTTTAAGAAGAAAGGAACATGGGCAAAGTAATATTAGATGTTATCCATTAATACTGCATATTTGGTAAACATTTCTTCGTTACTCTATATAAAGCTTTATCGTTAGATTATTTGCCAATGTTGCCAGGAGTGCATTTGTTTATTTGTTTTATTTCAAGAGAAGCTTTCTGAACTAGACGTTGTGCTGCCATCTGTTGCGGAAAATATAAACTATTTGCGCTATATCGTTCGTTCCCGGAAGTCATACAGAGCGACCGGAAGTCATTAAGTAGTTTAAAAATTACTGTAGTGTGCTGTACAGTAGTATATGAGTAATATCCTATTAGAATTTAGTGTGCTTATTTTATTATTGTAAAATATTTGTGTAGTACTGGTGTAGTAGAGGTATCCGTAGAAACTCTTACTAAAATATTGCTGAAATTAGGATAGGCTTAATTGCAGTTTGGAATTGTGTAGTTCTTGTGTATTACTTTCGATATTCAGTAATTAACAGCAGTTTTTATCCTGTTAGGGGTTGTAGGATAAAAAACAAAATAGAGCACGACTAAGTAGTATTGTAGTGTAGTCCTATATTAATTACCTTATTGTTGTGTACTATCCCAGACAATATATCCCTCCGTTCATTTATTTTTTTGCAAATAAGTTACTTTTTTTTAAATTTATATTTTTTCCCCCGTAAAGAATGGCTAAGGAGCGCGAGTGTACTTATTGTGGGTGTGGTGAGGCATTGAGGGGTGTGAGGGAGGAGTTGGAAGGTTTGAGGGAGATAATTAGGATTCTCACAGAAGACAGGAAGGAAGATAGGACTCCCTCAAACAATGTACAGGTTACAGTAGGTGTACAAGAGGGAGGGGAAGGAAAGGGAGGAGTTATAGAAGACAGGTGGTCTAATGTTCTAAGGGGAAGGAGATTGCAGGCCAAGGGCTCTTTTCAGGATCAGAATTCAGGACAGGTGTCTGTGCGAAATCGGTACGAGTCACTCCAGGTAGAACAACAGAGGGAAGATGAGGGACAGGGAACTGTTGCTGAGATGCATGGAAGTAGGAGGAAGGGAAGAGGTAGGAAAGGGAAATGTAGAGTAGAGGATAGGAAAAGACAGGTGGAACAGGGTCATGGGAAGGAGAAAAGGGAGGAGGAAGTAGCTTCTGCAGCTATCAGGAAAGATAGGGCTGACCAGGAAGGGAGGGGATCAAATGAGGTGGGTAGGGTTGAGGCTCTGGTCATGGCGGATTCCATCGTTAGACACGTGGGGAAAGTGTGTGGAGGAAAGGGAACCAGGGTAGAATGTTATCCAGGAATTAGGTTGAGGCAGATGTTGAGGAAAGTAGAAGAGAGGGAGGAGGGGAAGGAGAAGGTAGTAGTGTTTCACGTTGGTACCAACAACGTAAGGCAAGCTGATATAAGTACCAACATAGTTGGAGATGTGTGGGATCTGGTAAATGCAGCACGGGTGAAGTTTAAGAAAGCGGAGATTGTTATTAGTGGAATACTGTGTAGGAGGGATACTGACTGGAGGGTGATTGGGGATTTAAATGAGACTATGGAGTGGGTATGTGGGAAACTGGGAGTGAAATTTCTAGATCCTAATGGGTGGGTAGGAGATAGGGATCTGCGCTCGGATGGCCTTCATTTAAACCGCAGTGGTACGTATAAGTTAGGAAATTTGTTTGGAAGGGTAATAGGGAGGTACATTCAGGGGAACGGGATGGCCTAGGGAGCGGTGATAAGGGAACAGGGAACTGGAAATCAAGTAGGGATGACATAAAATTGTTAGTGCTGAACTGTAGAAGTATTGTAAAGAAAGGAATAGAATTAAGTAATTTAATAGATATATATTTACCAGATATTGTAATAGGAGTTGAATCATGGCTGAGAAATGATATAATGGATGCAGAAATTTTCTCACGGCACTGGAGTGTGTATCGTAGAGATAGGATAGGAAAGGTGGGAGGGGGAGTTTTCATTCTGGTGAAAGAACAATTTGTAAGCTACGAAAAAGTTAAAGATGAGACACATGAAATTCTAGGTGTAAGGCTCATTTCTAAAGATAATAGGCAACTTGATATATTTGGAGTGTACAGATCGGGAAAGGGTAGCACTGATGCGGATTCGGAATTATTTGATAGGATAGTCAGCTATGTGGGAAACGACATGGAAAGAAATGTGATTGTAGCGGGAGATCTGAATTTGCCAGATGTCAGTTGGGAAGGAAATGCGAACGACAGGAAGCATGACCAACAAATGGCAAATAAGTTAATATGGGAAGGACAGCTGATTCAGAAAGTGATGGAACCAACCAGAGGGAAAAATATCCTGGATGTGGTGCTGATAAAACCAGATGAGCTCTATAGGGAAACTGAAGTAATAGATGGTATTGGTGATCATGAAGCTGTTTTTGTGGTAGTTAAAAATAAATGCGATAGAAAGGAAGGTCTTAAAAGTAGGACTGTTAGGCAGTACCATATGGCTGATAAAGCAGGTATGAGGCAGTTTCTAAAAAGTAACTATGATCGGTGGAAAACGGTAAATAAAAATGTAAACAGACTCTGGGATGGGTTTAAAGAAATTGTTGAGGAATGCGAAAACAGGTTTGTACCTTTAAGGGTGGTAAGGAATGGTATAAAGACCCAACTTATTATAATAGAGAAATAAAGAGACTAAGAAGGAGGTGCAGACTGGAAAGAAATAGAGTTAGAAATGGCTGTGGAAGTAAGGAGAAATTGAAGGAACTTACTAGAAAATTGAATCTAGCAAAGAAGGCAGCTAAGGATAACATGATGGCAAGCATAATTGGCAGTCATACAAAATTTAGTGAAAAATGGAAGGGTATGTATAGGTATTTTAAGGCAGAAACAGGTTCCAAGAAGGACATTCCAGGAATAATTAATGAACAAGGGGAGTGTGTATGTGAGGATCTTCAAAAGGCAGAAGTATTCAGTCAGCAGTATGTAAAGATTGTTGGTTACAAGGATAATGTCGAGATAGAGGAGGAGACTAAGGCCAAAGAAGTAATAAAATTTACATATGATAACAATGACATTTACAATAAGATACAAAAGTTGAAAACTAGAAAAGCGGCTGGAATTGATCAGATTTCTGGGGATATACTAAAGACAATGGGTTGGAATATAGTACCATATCTGAAGTACTTATTTGATTATTGTTTGGTCGAAGGAGCTATACCAGATGAATGGAGAGTTGCTATAGTAGCCCCTGTGTATAAAGGAAAGGGTGATAGACATAAAGCTGAAAATTACAGGCCAGTAAGTTTGACATGCATTGTATGTAAGCTTTGGGAAGGCATTCTTTCTGATTATATTAGACATGTTTGTGAAATTAATAACTGGTTCGATAGAAGGCAATTCGGTTTTAGGAAAGGTTATTCCACTGAAGCTCAACTTGTAGAATTCCAGCAAGATATAGCAGATATCTTGGATTCTGGAGGTCAAATGGACTGTATCGCGATTGACATGTCTAAAGCATTTGATAGGGTAGATCATGGGAGACTACTGGCAAAAATGAGTGCAATTGGACTAGACAAAAGAGTGACTGAATGGGTTGCTATATTTCTAGAAAATAGATCTCAGAGAGTTAGAGTAGGTGAAGCTTTGTCTGACCCTGTAATAGTTGAGAGGGGAGTTCCTCAGGGCAGTGTTATCGGACCTTTATGTTTTCTTATATATATAAATGATATGAGTAAAGGAGTGGAATCGGAGGTAAGGCTTTTTGCGGATGATGTTATTCTCTATAGAGTGATAAATAAGTTACAAGATTGTGAGCAACTGCAACGTGACCTCGAAAATGTTGTGAGATGGACAGCAGGCAATGGTATGTTGATAAACGGGGCTAAAAGTCAGGTTGTGAGTTTCACAAATAGGAAAAGTCCTCTCAGTTTTAATTACTGCGTTGATGGGGTGAAAGTTCCTTTTGGGGATCATTGTAAGTATCTAGGTGTTAATATAAGGAAAGATCTTCACTGGGGTAATCACATAAATGGGATTGTAAATAAAGGGTACCGATTTCTACACATGGTTATGAGGGTGTTTAGGGGTTGTAGTAAGGATGTAAAGGAGAGTGCATATAAGTCTCTGGTAAGACCCCAACTAGAGTATGGTTCCAGTGTATGGGACCCCCACCAGGATTACCTGATTCAAGAACTGGAAAAAATCCAAAGAAAAGCAGCTCGATTTGTTCTGGGTGATTTCCGACAAAAGAGTAGCGTTACAAAAATGTTGCAATGTTTGGGTTGGGAAGAATTGAGAGAAAGAATAAGAGCTGCTCGTCTAAGTGGTATGTTCCGAGCTGTCAGCGGAGAGATGGCGTGGAATGACATTAGTAGACGAATAGGTTTGAATGGCGTTTATAAAAGTAGGAAAGATCACGATATGAAGATAAAGTTGGAATTCAAGAGGACAAACTGGGGCAAATATTCATTTATAGGAAGGGGAGTTAGGGATTGGAATAACTTACCAAGGGAGATGTTCAATGAATTTCCAATTTCTTTGAAATCATTTCGGAAAAGGGTAGGAAAGCAACAGATAGGGAATCTACCACCTGGGCGACTGCCCTAAATGCAGATCAGTATTGATTGATTGACCGGAAGTCATAAAGAGCCGTCTGCCCAAAACCGGATGAACGAATGAACGAACGAACCTGGAGCGGAGAGCGGCCTCTGACTTTCTGGCTCGCTCCTACCTTCCCGCTCCCAAGAGTCGACTCTTTTGAACGACTCTCAGTTAGGAGCGGGAGCGAATGAGCTAGCTCCCTCAAAAGAGCTAGTTCGAACCATCACTACACGGTACTAGCGGCTTACAACAGGGCGCGCCGCGAAAAACAGTTGGCGAGCTAACCAATACCAACTTCATAACAACAAGCTCCACCGAATATTCAATGGCGAGGGATCAGTCCACCGTTATATTAGCATTTACTCCAATAAGAACCTTAAATGCACAACAATTAGCTATCGCTGTGTTGCCTTACATGACGCAAAGTAAAATGATAGTTCCCATTCTTGTTTTCTTTTACATTCCACACGACCAGATCTCAGGTGTAGCGGTAATTCCACATAGTCCCCATAATTCGACCGCTACAGCATGCTAAAGAGGAAAGTTTTCTAACTTCCCAGCCATTTCCCGGCAATATTTAGTCAGGTTGTTATACTCGGTACGCAGCAGTAATCCCATCTACCGGAATTGAGTGGCAGCATAAGAGACAAAGAATATCACAACAAACAGTGGTCAGTGTAATGTTATGGTTGATCAATATTATGCGCTTTCGATATTGTAGGCCTTGAAATCACACTTCAGACGTCGCTTATTTCTTGGTTACCGGAAATTGAATCCCTCCTGTGTGAATTCTACATCAATTCATGCGTGGTAGCTTACAACGCGCGCAAGACTTTGGGTCTGCTTAAGAAAGCGGAGAGCAAGATCCCCGGCACATGTCAGGGTGGCCGAGTGCTATAAAATGCTGCTCTCTGGTCGCAGTCCACTTCTGTGGGCGTTGGTTCGAATCCCACTTCAGACACCGGTTTTTTATAGCGGAGAGCAACATCAAATGCCATTGTCAGGGTGGCACCGAGCGTTATAAAGTGCTTCTTTCTGGTCGCAGTCCACTTCTTTCACCGTGGGTTTATATCGAAATTCTGACCCAGATTATTTTCTGGGATACCGGAAACTGACTCCCCCCTCTCTGATTTCTACACTTGTAGCTGATTACGCGAGCAAGTCGTTGGGTCTGCTTATGATAGCGGAGAGTAACATCAACGAGCACATGTCAGGGTGGCCGAGCAGTATAAGGCGCTGCGTTGAGGTCGCAGCCCACTTCTGTGGGCTTGGGTTCGAATCCCAATTGAGACATCGCCTTTTTTCTTGGATAAGGAAGTTTAATTACTCCACTCGAATTCACCAGCTATGTTTGCCTTATAGCTAATACGCAAACAAGACGTTGGGTCCGCTTAGTGAAGGCGGAGAGGAACACCAACACAAGCCTGAATGGCCGACTGGTATACGGCTCTGCTCTCCGATCGCAGTCCACTTCTTTAGGCTTGTGATGAATTCCCGCTTCTCACTCGGATTTTCTTCTAGGATACCGGAAAGAGACTCCTTACTGTCTCATTTCTACACCAACACTTGGGTTTTAGTTTATTACGAGCGCAGGACGTTTTTTTCTGCTTAAGATAGCGGAGAGAAACATCAAATGCCATTATCAGGGTGGCACCGAACGTTATAAAGTGCTGCTTTCTGGTCGCAGTCCACTTCTTTGTCTGTGGGTTCATATCCAAATCCTGACACAGCATTTTTTCTGGGATACCGGAAACTGGCTCCCTCCTCTCTGAATTATACACAAATGTTGACTTGTAGCTTACTACGCGAGCAAGTAGTTGGGTCTGCTTATGATAGCGGAAAGCAACATAAACGAGCATATATCAGGGTGGCCGAGCGGTATAAGGCGCTGCGTCCAGCTCGCAGCCAGGAACAGCTACACAAGCCTGAGTGGCCGACTGGTCTAAGGCGCTGATCGCCGGTCGCAGTCCACTTCTTTAGGCGTGCGATTAAATCCCGCTTCTCACGCGGATTTTTGTCTAGGATAACGGAAAGTGAAGTCCTCCTGTCTGAATTCTACACCACCACGTGAGTTTTAGTTTATAACGAGTGCAAGATGTTGGGTCTGCGTAAGATAGCGGAGAGCAACATCAAATGCCATTGTCAGGGTGGCACCGAGCGTTATAAAGTGCTGCTTTCTGGTCGCACTCCATCAATTTGTCCGTCGATTCATATCGAAATTGTGACGGGCTTTTCTTCTGGGATACCTGAAACTGACGCCCTCCTTTCTGAATTCTACACCAATACTGACTTGTAGCTTAATCCGCGAACAAGTCGTTGGGTCCGCTTCTGAAAGCGGAGAGAAATAACAACCAAAGTCGGAATTCTCGAGCGGCCTAAGACGCAACATTCATGTCGATGTCCACTTCTGTGCGCGTGGGTTCGAATCACACTTATTTCTTGGTTACCGCAAGTTGATATACTCAATTCTAATTCATCAGCAAAGCTTGAGTAAAAGCATAATATGCGAACAAGTCCTCGGGTTAGCTTAAGAAGCGGAGAGTAACGTTAGCAATACACGTCAGGGTGGCCGAGCGGTATAAAGTGCTGCGTTCTCTTCGCAGTCCACTCCTGCGGGCACAGGTTCGAATCCTGCTTCTGACGTAGTTCGTATTCTTTGATACTGAAAACTGGATTAATACACTCTGAATTCAACACCAATTCGTTGGGTCTGCCTACGAAACGTAGAGCGAAATCCGCAGCACACATCAGGGTGGCCCCACGGTATAAGGCGCTGCGTAGGTTCGATCCCATTTAAGACAATTTTTTTATCTTAAGGAAATTGAATTTCTCCACATGAATTCGTCATCTATGGTTGCCTTGTACCTTAATTGGCGAACAAGTCGTTGGGTCTCCTTATGAATGCGGAGGGAAACAACGACGCAACTCATAATTGCCGAGCGGGCTAAGGGGCTGAATTCATGTCGAAGTTCACTTCTGTGGGCGTGGGATGAAATCACGCTTCAGACGTCGCTTTTTTCTTGGTTACCGGAAAATGACTCCCTCCTGTCTGAATTCTACATCAATACATGGCGTTGTAGCTTACTACGCGCGCAAGTCTTTGGGTCTGCTTAAGAAAGCGCAGAGCAAGATCCGCGGCGCATGTCAGGGTGGCCCAATGGTATAAAATGCTGCTCTCTGGTCGCAGTCCACTTCTGTGGGCGTTGGTTCGAATCCCACTTCAGACATCGCTTTTTCCTAGGATAAGGAAATTGAATTACGCCACTGTAATTCATCATCTATGCTTGCCTTGTAGGTTATTACGCGAACAGGTCGTTGAGTCTGCTCAGGAAAAGCAAGGAGAAACAACACATGCCTGAATGTCCGGCTGGTCAACGGTGCCGGGTTCATGTCGAAGTCCACTTTTGTAGGCGTGCGTTCGAATCCCAGTTCGCAGTCCATTCCTGTGGCCACAGGTTCGAATCCTGCATCTGACATAGCTTCTTTTCTTTGAATCTGACATCTGGATTAAACCACCGTGGATTCGCTACCAATACTTGACTTGTAGCGTATTAGGAGAACAATCGTTGGGTCCGCTTTGAGGAGGCCGAGAGGTACAGCAACACGCGCTGAATGGCCGAGTTCTCTACGGCGCTGACTTCAGATCGCAGTCCACTTATTTAGGCCAGGGATCAAATCCGCTTCTCACGCGCTTTTTTTTCTAGGATAACGGAAAGTGACACCCTCCTGTCTGAATTCTACACTAATACTTGAGTTGTAGCTGATTACGAGCGCAAGACGTTGGGTCTGCTTAAGATAGCGGAGAGCAACATCAAAAGCCATTGTCAGGGTGGCACCGAGCGGTATAAAGTGCTGCTTTCTGGTCGCTGTCCTTTTTTTGTCCGTGGGTTCATATCGAAATTCTGACGCAGCTTTTTTTTTCTGGGATACCGGAAACTGACTCCCTCCTCTCTGAATTCTACACCAATGTTGACTTGTAGCTTATTACGCGAGCAAGTCGTTGGGTCTGCTGATGATAGCGGAGAGAAATATCAACGAGCACATGTGAGGGTGTCCGACCGGTATAAGGCGCTTCGTTCTAGTCGCAGCTCACTTCTGTGGGCTTGGGTTCGAATTCCACTTCAGACATCGCTTTCTTCCCTGTATCAGGAAGTTTAATTCCTCCACTCGAATTCATCACCTATGTTTTTCTTGTAGGTTATTTCGCGAACAAGTCGTTGGGTCTCCTAATGAAAGCGGAGAGAAACAACGACGCAGCTCATAATTGCCGAGCGGGCTAAGGGGCTGCATTCATGTCGAAGTTCACTTCTGTGGGCGTGGGATGAAATCACACTTCAGACTCCCTCCTGGCTGAATTCTATATCAATACATGCGTTGTAGCTTACTACGCGCGCAAGATTTTGGGTGTGTTTAAGAAAGCGGAGAGCAAGATCCGCGGCACATGTCAGGATGGCCCAGTGGTATAAAATGCTGCTGCCTGGTCGCAGTCCACTTCTGTGGGCGAGGGGTCGAATCCCACTTCAGACATCGCTTTTTTCCTTGGATAAGGAAGTTTAATTATGCCACTGGAATTCATCAGCTATGTTTGCCCTGTAACTTACTACGCGAACAAGTCGTTGGGTCCGCTTTGTGAAGGCGGAAAGGAACAGCAACACAAGCCTGAATGGCCTACTGTTGTACGGCGCTGCTCTCCGGTCGAAGTCCACTTCTTTAGCGTGGGATCAAATCACGCTTCTCAGTCGGATTTTTTTCTAGGATACCGTAAAGTGACTTCCTGCTGTCTGAATTCTACACAAATACTTGAGTTTTGTTTATTACCAGCGCAAGACGTTGGTTCTGCTTTAAGATAGCAGAGAGTAACATCAACGAGCACATGTCAGGGTGGCCGAGCAGTATAAGGCGCTGCGTTCAGGTCTCAGTCCACTTCTCTGGTCTTGGGTTCGAATCCCAATAGAGACATCGCTTTTTTTCTTGGATAAGGAAGTTTAATTACTCCACTCGAATTCATCAGCTATGTTAGCCTTGTAGTTTATTCCGCGAACAAGTTGTTGGTTCCGCTTTATGAAGGCGAAGAACAGCAACACAACCCTGAATGGCCTACTGGATTACGGCTCTGCTCTCCGATCGCAGTCCACTTCTTTTGGCTTGGGTTAATTCCCGCTTCTCACGCGGATTATTATCTAGGATACCGGAAGGTAACTCCTTTCTGTCTGAAATCTACACCAAATCTTGGGTTTTAGTTTATTACGAGCGCAAGATAGCGCAGAGCAACATGAAATGCCATTGTCAGGGTGGCACCGAGCGTTATAAAGTGCTGCTTTCTGATCGCAGTCCACTTCTTTGTCTGCGGGTTCATATCCACATCCTGACACAGCATTTTTTCTGGGTTACCGGAAACTGGCTCCCTCCTCTCTGAATTCTACACAAATGTTGACTGCTAGCTTACTACGCGAGCAAGTCGTTGGGTCAGCTTATGTTAGCGGAGAGCAACGTAAACGGTCATATATCAGAGTGGCCGAGCGGTATAAGGCGCTGCGTTCAGGTCGCAGCCCAATTCTGTGGACTGGGGTACGAATCCCACTTCAGAAACGCTTTTTTTCATGGATAAGGAAGTTTAATTACTCCACTCGAATTCATCAGCTATGTTTGCCTTGTAGCTTATTACGCGAAAAAGTCGTTGGGTCCGCTCTGTGAAGGCGGAGAGGAACAGAAACACAAGCCTGAATGTCCGACAAGTCAACGGCGCTGCTGTCCAGTCACAGTCCACTTCTTTAGGCGTGGGATGAAATCCTGCTTCTCACGCGGATTTTTTCCTAGTAGGTAGTGGTGTTTATTTTTTTAAGAGGAAGTACAACGTGGCAACCATCTTCTTTTTTCTAGTATATCGGAAGGTGTCTCCCTCAAGTCTGAATTCTACACCAACACTTGAGATTTAGTTTATTACGAGCGCAAGACGTTGGGTCTGCTTAAGATAGCGGAGAGCAACATCAAAAGCCATTGTCAGGGTGGCACAGAGCCTTATAAGCTGCTGCTTTCCGGTCGCAGTAAACTTCTGTGTCCCTTGGTTCACATCGAAATTCTGACGCAGCATGTTTTCTGGGATATGGAAGGTGAGAGCGGAGAGCGGAGAGCAAGATTTGCAGCACATGTCAGGGTGGCCCAGTGGTATAAAATGCTGCTCCCTGGTCGTAGTCACTTCTGTGGGCGTTGGTACGAATACCACTTCAGACATCGCTTTCTTCCCTGGATCAGGAAGTTTAATTCCTCCACTCGAATTCATCAGCTATGTTTGCCTTGTAGGTTATTACGCGAATAAGTCGTTGGCACCAATTGGGAACATGCATCATTTTCAAAAATATTTTTTTTGAAAAGTACACCAATGAAATAGTACGTAAACGTATTACATTGTGGTATGTTGCCTTGTTTTCTACCATTAAAAACATATTTAATAGTGCCTTTCCGCAAGGCGAGTGAAACGGCCTCTGACGTAAGCGGCGCGCTGTGACGTCACGATCCAGTACCGCATGGAGCTCTACCAGCCGTTGTGCATCAGCCGTTGCTAAAAGCCGATTGTTTATTATTCATGATCGCGAATAACTTCGAAATGACAGAAGAAAGGTTCAAAACAGCACAGTCAGACAATCTACCATGTATAGATGTCATTATTCTTGAAAAATGTGACTTTTGTGGCCGCAGAAATTAGCGGATAACAAGCAAGTTTGTAGGTGGTGTCTTTTATATACGTGCAATGTACTGTAACCCATCGTATTAGGATAACAACGAACCTGGATAGATATCAGATCACTTTCAACATTTCCTTCTAGACTGATTCCCCTATTAAAGAATAACATTACATTTTCGGGCTTTCAGCATTAGTAAAGTAAGAAATCGGATTTCAGCACTAACATAAACATATAGGTAGCATTATAGTACTAGTCCGCTTCTGTGGTGTAGTGGTTAATGTGTGCCACTCCCGGAGGCCCGGTTTCGATTCCCGGCTCTGCCATGAAAGTTGAAAACAAATAGTACGAGGGCTGGAACGGGGTCTACTCAGCCTCAGGAGGTCAACTGAGTAGAAGGGTTTCGAATCCCACCTCAGCCATCCTCAAAGTGGTTTTTCGTATTTTCCTACTTCTCCTCCAGGCACCTAAGGCCACGGCCGTTTCCTTCCCTCTTCCTTGTCTATCCCTTCCGATCCTCACATCCTCCAACAAGGCCCCTGTTGAGCATAACAGGTGAGGCCGCCTGGGCGAGGTAATGGCCCTCCTCACCAGTTTCATCACCATACTCAAAGTTTCACGTTCCAGGACACTGCCCTTGAAGTGGTAGAGGTGAAATCCCTCGCTGAGTCCGAGAGAAAACGAACCCTGAAGGATTAACTGATTAAGAAAGAAAGAAAGAAAGAAAGAAAGAAAGAAAGAAAGAAAGAAAGAAAGAAGGAAAGAAAGAAAGAAAGATCATAGTACTGTAGGTCTATAACCTATCATTTCTGAAAAAATATATATTTATGGTTGGGGCAACTGGCCTACCCACTTCCGGGGCCCATGAAAGAGAATTAAATATCTATGTGGAGGGAAAAATTTAAACATGATAAAGATAAATATGACTTCATCTAGTTTTCACAAGTTGGGCTGAGTGGTTCAGACGGTTGAGGTGCTGGCCTTCTGACCCCAACTTGGCAGGTTCGATCCTGGTTCAGTCCGGTGGTAGTTGAAGGTGCTCAAATACGTCAGCCTCGTGTCGGTAGATTTACTGGCACGTAAAATAACTCCTGCAGGACTAAATTCCTGCACATCGGCGTCTCCGAAAATCGTAGAAGTAGTTAGCGGGGCGTGAAGCCAATAACATTAATTACATTTGGCTTTTAACAAGCTGAGCATATCAGGAAAGAAAAGTGTCCTGGTGACATTTTAATCGCTCAATACAGGAATGTCTTTGGGTGCTGTGACTTTTACTTTTTTTTGTTTTTTTTGTTTTTGCTGTTTGCTTTACGTCACACCGTCACATCTAGGTCTTATGGCGACGATGGGACAGGAAAGGCCTAGGAATGAGAACAAAGCGGCCGTGGCCTTAGGTACAGCCTCAGCATTTGCCTGGTGTGAAAATGGGGAAACCACGGAAAACCATCTTCAGGGCTGCCAGCAGTGGGGTTCAAAACCTTCTATCTCCCGGATGCGAGCTCACAGCTGCGCGCTCCTAACCGCACGGCCAACTCGCGCGGTAATTTTACCCTTCGGTTTATTGACTTGGCTTGTATAACCTAAAACTTAGGCTAAGTTGGATAATATTTTAAACACCTACATCACTATTTTCACCTGTGTGCAATTATGTTATTTATTTCATTAATATTATGATAATTATTATAATTGAGCATTGTTAACTTATAAGACCCCAACAGACAAGCATTGCTTTTGTGTAGAGTTATACATTTGTTAAATTCACGTTGTTTCCTTTCATGGTGTACACGCCTATTCTTTGTTACATTATAGAGTATTTAGATATAGCCTAAATTTCTTTACCAATTAAGCTCTTCAATAAAGACATACATAACTGTCCTATGCCAAGATATATTGGTAGATTTAGAGCTGTTAAAATGGTTCATAACCCCTTTGATTTATTATCTTGACATGGATCACCCAAAACATAGGTTAGGTTTGGAGAATACTTTAATAATCAGCATTATTTAATGCACTGTTTATTACTTTCATATTCCAAGATGTAATTGAAGCATTTAAATAAAGCATCATACATTAAAATTTAAAGTTTTTCTACTAGAACAGCTGACATGGAAAAGTGATTTGAAAATTCAAACAAATTCATCTTACGTTAGAATCTTCAGAAAAATAAACTGTAGACTTTTCCGATATATCACCAGCATTTCTCCGGCTCGCCAAAATCCATTTCTCCCTAGTTTTAGCGTCTTTGGAACATGTATAAACAATTTATTTGGTATGGTATGCGATGTGCTATTGCACATCGGAACTCTACACCATTTATAAGTTTTCTGCCTCACTGTCTGCGCAGGATTCATTTTAAGTCTAAAATATACCACTCAGATTATTATCCGATGTATAGACCTCGAATTTAACCATACTAGACACTAACGTAAAGTAGAAATACGCGAAGTGTATCCTGCTTCTCACAGCACACTATGTGTTATTTCGTCTGCTAATTCAGTCAACCTGTACGATGACGTCAGACCAATGAGATCGCGTACTTGCGTGACGTGACATTTTCGTAGATTTTTATCATGTTTGGAATTATTATTTGTACATTCTGATCACATTTTTGAATTCTGCATGAAATTTTGAATCAGATTAGCATATTTTTAATTAAAACCCCGAATCATGCATGTTCCCTATTGTGAAGGCGGAGAGGAACAGCAACACAGTCCTGAATGGCAGACTTGTCTACAGAGCTGCTCGCCGGTCGCAGGCCACATCTTTTGGCGTGGGATGAAATCCCGCTTCTCACGCGGATTTTTTCTAGTAGGTGGTGGTGATTATTTTTTAAGAGGAAGTGCAACTTGGCAACCGTCCTCCTTTTTCTAGTATACCGGAAGGTGTCTCCCTCCAGTCTGAATTCTACACCAACACTTGAGATTTAGTTTATTACGATCGCAAGACGTTGGGTCTGCTTAAGATAGCGAAGAGCAACATCAAAAGCGATTGTCAGGGTCGCACAGAGCGGTATAAGGTGCTGCTTTCTGGTCGCAGTACACTTCTGATCTGTGGGTTCACATCGAAATTCTGACGCAGCATTTTTTCTGGGATATGGAAGGTGACTCCCTGCTCTCTAAATTCTACACCAATATTGACTTGAAGCTTATTACGCGTACAAGTCGTTGGGTCTGCTTAAGTAAGCGGAGAGCAAGATTTGCAGCACATGCCAGGGTGGCCCAGTGGTATAACATGCTGCTCCCTGGTCGCAGTCCGCTTCTGTGGGCGTTGGTACGAATCCCACTTCAGACATCGCTTTTTTGCTTGGATAAGGAAGTTTAATTAATCCACTGGAATTCATCGGCTATGTTTGCCTTGTAGCTTATTCCGCGAACAAGTCGTTGGTTCCCCTTTGTGAAGGCGAAGAGGAACAGCAACACAAGCCTGAATGGCCGACTGGTCTAAGGCGCTGATCGTCGTTCGCAGTCCACTTCTTTAGGCGTGCGATCAATTCCCGCTTCTCACGCGGATTTTTTCTAGGATACAACAAAGTGACTCCCTCCTGTCTGAATTCTACACCAAACATTGGGTTTTAGTATATTACGTGCGCAAGACGTTGGGTCTGCTTAAGATGGCGTTAGCAACATCAACGAGTACATGTCAGGGTCGCCGAGCTGTATAACGCGATGCGTTCAGGCCGCAGAACACTTCTATTGGTTTGGGTTCGAATCCCAATTCAGACATCGCTTTTTTTTCTTGGATAAAGAAGTTTCATTATTCCACTCGAATTCATCCGCTATATTTGCCTTGTAGCTTACTTCGCGAACAAGTCGTTAGGTCCGCATTGTGACGGCAAGAGGAACAGCTACACAAGCCTGAAGTCCGGCTGGTCTACGGTTCCGGGTTCATGTCGAAGTCAACATTTGTAGGCGTGCGTTCCACAGGTTCGAATTCTGCATCTGACATGGCTTCTTTTCTTTGATACTGACAACTGGATTTTGTTGCTGTTCCTCTCTGCCTTCACAAAGTGGCGCCAACGACTTATCCGCGTAATAACCTACAAGGCAAACATAGCTGATGAATTCGAATGGAGGAAATAAACTTCCTTATCCAAGGAAGAAAGCGATGTCTGAAGTGGGATTCTAACCCAAGCCCACAGAAGTGAGCTGCGACTAGAACGCTGTGCCTTATACCGCTCGGACACCCTCACATGTGCTCGTTGATATTACTCTCCGCTATCATAAGCAGACCCAACGACTTGCTCGCGTAATAAGCTACAAGTCAATATTGGTGTAGAATTCAGAGAGGAGGGAGTCAGTATCCGGTATCCCAGAAAAAAAAGCTGCGTCAGAATTTCGATATGAACTCACGGACAAAAAAGTGGGCAGCGACCAGAAAGCAGCACTTTATAACGCTCGGTGCCACCCTGACAATGGCATTTGATGTTGCTCTCCGCTATATTACGCAGACTTAACGTCCTGCGCTCGTAATAAACTAAAACTCACTAGGTGGTGTAGAATTCAGACAGGACGGAGTCACTTTCCGGGATCCTAGAAAAAAATCTGCGTGAGAAGCGGGATTTGATCCCAAGCCAAAGGATCTGGCCTGCGACCGGCGAACAGCTCTGTAGACATGTCTGCCATTCAGGCATGTGTTGCTGATCCGCTCCGATTTCATAAAGCGGTGCCAACGACTTATACGCGTAATAACCTACAAGGCAAACATAGCTGATGAATTCGAGTGGAGGAATTAAACTTCCTTATCCAAGGAAAAACGCGAAGTCTGAAATGGGATTCGAGCCCAAGCCCACAGAAGTGAGCTGCGACTAGAACGCAGCGCCTTATACCGCTCGGAAACCCTCACATGTGCTCGTTGATGTTACTCTCCGCTATCATAAGCAGACCCAACAACTTGCTCGCGTAATAAGCTACAAGTCAATATTGGTGTAGAATTCAGAGAGGAGGGAGTCAGTTTCCGGTATCCCAGAAAAAAAGCTGCGTCAGAATTTCGATATGAATCCACGGACAAAAAAGGGGACAGCGACCAGAAAGCAGCACTTTATACCGCTGGGTGCAGCCGTGATAATGGCATTTGATGTTGCTCTATGCTATATTAAGCAGTCCGAACGTCCTGCGCTCGTAATAAACAAGAACTCAAGTATTGGTGTAGAATTCAGACAGCAGGGAGTCACTATACACGGTATCCTAGAAAAAAATCCGCGTGAGAAGCGGGAAATCATCGCAAGCCTAAAGAAGTAGACTGCGATCGGAGAGCAGAGCCGTAGACCATTCGGCCATTCAGGCTTGTGTTGCTGTTACTTGCCGCCTTCACAAAGCGGACCCAACGACTTGTTCGCGTAGTATGCTACGGGGCAAACATAGCTGATGAATTCGAGTGGAATAATTAAACTTCCTTATCCAAGATAAAAAAGCGATGCTGAAGTGGGATTCGAACCAACGCCCACAGAAGTGGACTGCGGCCAGGGAGCAGCATATTATACCACTGGCCATCCTGACATGTGCCGCGGATCCTGCTCTCCGCTTTCTTAAACACACCCAAAATCTTGCGCGCGTAGTAAGCTACAACGCTTGTATTGATGTAGAATTCAGACAGGAGGGATTCTATTTCCGGTAACCAAGAAAAAAGCGACGTCTGAAGTGTGATTTCATCCCACGCCGACAGAAGTGAACTTCGACATGAATGCAGCCCCTTAACCCGCTCGGCAATTAGGAGTTGCGTCGTTGTTTCTCTCCGCTTTCATAAGGAGACCCAACGACTTGTTCGCCTATTAAGCTACAAGGCAACCATAGATGATGAATTCATGTGGAGTAATTCAATTTCCTTAAGATAAAAGAATTGTCTTAAATGGTATCGAACCTACGCAGCGCCTAATACCGCGGGGCCTCCCTAACAAGTGCTGCCGATTTCGCTCTCCGTTTCGTACACAGACCCAACGAATTGGTGATGAATTGAGAGTGGATTAATCCAGTTACCAGTATCAAAGAAAAGAAAGTACGTCAGAAGCAGTATTCGAACCAGTGCCCACAGGAGTGGACTGCGAACAGAACGCAGCGCTTTATACCCCTCGGCCACCCAGACCTGTATTGCTAACGTTACTCTCCCCTTCTTAAGCAAACCCGACGACTTGTTCGCGTATTATAGCATAACTCAAGCTTTGGTGATGAATTAGAATTGAGTACATCAACTTCCGGTACCCAAGAAAAAAAAGGCCATTTTTCAAGTGTTATTTGAACCCACGCCCACAGAAGTGGACTTCGACATGAATGTAGGGTCTTAGGCCGCTCGACAATTCTGACCTTCGTTGCTGTTTCTCTCCGCTTTCATAATCAGACCCAACGACTTGTTCGCGGAATAAGCTACAAGTCAGTATTGGTGTAGAATTCAGAAAGTCAGTTTCCGGTATCCCAGAAAAAATGCTGCGTCAGAATTTCGATCTGAACCCACGGGCAAAAAAGTAGACAGCGACCAGAAAGCAGCACTTTTTACCGCTCGGTGCCACCCTGACAATGGCTTTTGATGTTGCTCTCCGCTATCTTAGGCAGAACCAACGTCTTGCGCTCGTAATCAGCTACAACTCAAGTATTGGTGTAGAATTCAGACAGGAGGGCGTCACTTTCCGTTATCCTAGAAACAAAATCCGTGTGAGAAGCGGGATTTGATCGCACGCCTAAAGAAGTGGACTGCGACCGGCGATCATCGCCTTAGACCAGTCGGCCACTTAGGCTTGTGTTGCTGTTCCGCTCCGACTTCACAAAGCGGACCCAACGACTTGTTCGCGTAATAAAATACAAGGCTAACATAGCTGATGAATTCGAGTGGAGTAATTAAACTTCCTTATCCATGAAAAAAAGCGATGTCTCAATTGGGATTCGAACCCAAGCCCACAGAAGAGGGTTGGGACCTTATACTGCTCGGCCACCCTGACATCTGCTCGTTGATGTTGCTCTCCGCTAACTTAAGCAGAACCAACGTCTTGCGCTGGTAATAAACTAAAACTCAAGTATTCGTGTAGAATTCAGACAGCAGGGAGTCACTTTCCGGTATCCTAGAAAATAATCTGCGTGAGAAGCGGGATTTGATACCACGCCAAAAGGAGTGGCCTGAGACAGGCGAGCAGCGCCTTAGACCAGTCGGCGACACAGGCTTGTGTTGCTGTTCCGCTCCGAGTTCACAAAGAGGACCCAACGACTTGTTCGCGTAATAAAATACAAGTCTAACATAGCTGATGAATTCGAGTGGAGTAATTAAACTTCCTTATCCAAGAAAAAAAGCGATGTCTCAATTGGGATTCGAACCCACGCCCACAGAAGTGGGCTGTGACCTGAACGCACCGCCTTATACCGCTCGGCCACCCTGATATATGACCGTTTAATTTGCTCTCCGCTATCATAAGCAGACCCAACTACTTGCTCGCGTAGTAAGCTACAAGTCAACATTTGTGTAGAATTCAGAGAGGAGGGAGCCAGTTTCCGGTATTCCAGAAAAAATGCTGTTGCAGGATTTGGATATGAACCCACAGACAAAGAAGTGGACTGCGACCAGAAAGCAGCACTTTTTACCGCTCGGTGCCACCCTGACAATGGCTTTTGATGTTGCTCTCCGCTATCTTAGGCAGAACCAACGTCTTGCGCTCGTAATCAGCTACAACTCAAGTATTGGTGTAGAATTCAGACAGGAGGGCGTCACTTTCCGTTATCCTGGAAACAAAATCCGTGTGAGAAGCGGGATTTGATCGCACGCCTAAAGAAGTGGACTGCGACCGGCGATCATCGCCTTAGACCAGTCGGCCACTTAGGCTTGTGTTGCTGTTCCGCTCCGACTTCACAAAGCGGACCCAACGACTTGTTCGCGTAATAAAATACAAGGCTAACATAGCTGATGAATTCGAGTGGAGTAATTAAACTTCCTTATCCATGAAAAAAAGCGATGTCTCAATTGGGATTCGAACCCAAGCCCACAGAAGAGGGTTGGGACCTTATACTGCTCGGCCACCCTGACATCTGCTCGTTGATGTTGCTCTCCGCTAACTTAAGCAGAACCAACGTCTTGCGCTGGTAATAAACTAAAACTCAAGTATTCGTGTAGAATTCAGACAGCAGGGAGTCACTTTCCGGTATCCTAGAAAATAATCTGCGTGAGAAGCGGGATTTGATACCACGCCAAAAGGAGTGGCCTGAGACAGGCGAGCAGCGCCTTAGACCAGTCGGCGACACAGGCTTGTGTTGCTGTTCCGCTCCGAGTTCACAAAGAGGACCCAACGACTTGTTCGCGTAATAAAATACAAGTCTAACATAGCTGATGAATTCGAGTGGAGTAATTAAACTTCCTTATCCAAGAAAAAAAGCGATGTCTCAATTGGGATTCGAACCCACGCCCACAGAAGTGGGCTGTGACCTGAACGCACCGCCTTATACCGCTCGGCCACCCTGATATATGACCGTTTAATTTGCTCTCCGCTATCATAAGCAGACCCAACTACTTGCTCGCGTAGTAAGCTACAAGTCAACATTTGTGTAGAATTCAGAGAGGAGGGAGCCAGTTTCCGGTATTCCAGAAAAAATGCTGTTGCAGGATTTGGATATGAACCCACAGACAAAGAAGTGGACTGCGACCAGAAAGCAGCACTTTATACCGCTCGGTGCCACCCTGACAATGGCATTTGATGTTGCTCTCCGCTATCTTAGGCAGAACCAACGTCTTGCGCTCGTAATCAGCTACAACTGAAGTATTGGTGTAGAATTCAGACAGGAGGGAGTCACTTTCCGGTATCCTAGAAAAAAACCCGCGTGATTACCGGGATTTGATCCCTGGCCTACAGATGTGGACTGCGACCTGAGGTCAGCGCCGTAGATAAGTCGGCCATTCAGCCCGTGTTGCTCTACCTCTCGGCCTCCTCAAAGCGGACCCAACGATTGTTCTCCTAATACGCTACAAGTCAAGTATTGGTGGCGAATTCACGGTGGTTTAATCCAGTTGTCAGTATCAAAGAAAGGAAGCTATGTCAGATGCAGAATTCGAACCTGTGGCCGCAGGAGTGGACTGCGAATTGGGATTCGAACGCACGCCTACAAAAGTGACTTCTACATGAACCCGGCACCGTTGAGAAGCCGGACTTTCAGGCATGTGTTGTTTCTCCTTGCTTTTCCTGAAAAGACTCAACGACCTGTTCGCGTAATAACCTACAAGGCAAGCATAGATGATGAATTACAGTGGAGTAATTCAATTTCCTTATCCTAGGAAAAAGCTATGTCTGAAGTGGGATTCGAACCAACGCCCACAGAAGTGGACTGCGACCAGCGAGCAGCATTTTACACCACTGGGCCACCCTGACATGAGCCGCGGATCTTGCTCTCCGCTTTCTTAAGCAGGTCCAAAGAATTGCGCGCGTAGTAAGCTACAACGCCATGTATTGATGTAGAATTCAGACAGGAGGGAGTCAATTTCCGGTAACCTAGAAATAAGCGACGTCTGAAATGTGATTTCATCCCTCGCCCACAGAAGTGAACTTCGACATGAATGCAGCCCCTTAGCCCACTCGGCAATTCTGAATTGCGTCGTTGATTCTCTCCGCTTTCATAGGGAGACCCAACGACTTGTTCGCCTAATCAGCAACAAGGCAAGCACAGATGATGAATTCATGTGGAGTAATTCAATTTCCTTAACATAAAAAAATTAATGTCTGAAGTGGGATCGAACCTACGCAGCGCCTTATACCGCGGGGCCACCCTGATGTGTGCTGCGGATTTCGCTCTCCGTTTCCAAGGCAGACCCAACGAATTGGTGATGAATTCAAAGTGTATAAATACAGTTTTCACTATCAATGAAAACGAACTACGTCAGAAGCAGGTTCGGAACCTGTGCCCGCAGGAGTGGACTGCGAAGAGAACGCAGCACTTTATACCGCTCGGCCACCCTGACGTGTATTGCTAACGTTACTCTCCGCTTCTTATGCTAACCCGACGACTTGTTCGCGTATTATGCTTTAACACAAGCTTTGCTAATGAATTAGAATTGAGTAAATCAACTTGCGGTACCGAAGAAAAAAGTGTGATTCGAACCCACGCCCACAGAAGTGGACATCGACATGAATGTTGCGTCTAAGGCAGCTCGAGAATTCTGACTTTGGTTGTTGAACCCACGCCCACAGAAGTCGACGTCGACATGAATGTAGCGTCTTAGGCCGCTCGAGGAGGGAGTCAGTTTCCGGTATCCGAGAAAAAATTCTGCGTCATAATTTCGATATAAACCCACGGACAAAGAAGTGGACTGCGACCAGAAAGCGGCACATTATAACGTTCGGTGCCACCCTGACAATGGCATTTGATGTTGCTCTCCGCTATCTTGGGATCGTAATAAACTAAAACCCAGGATTTGGTGTAGATTTCAGACAGTAAGGAGTCACTTTCCGGTATCCTAGAAAAAAATCCGCGTGAGAAGCGGGAATTCGTCCCAAGCCTAAAGAAGTGGACAGCGATCGGTGATCAGAGCAATAGACCAGTCGGCCTTTCAGGCTTGTGTTGCTGTTCTTCGCCTTCACAAAACGGAACCAACGACTTGTTCGCGGAATAAGCTAAAAGGCAAACATACCTGATGAATTCGAGTGGAGTAATTAAACTTCCTTATCCAAGAAGAAAAGCGTTTCTGAAGTGGGATTCGAACCCAAGCATACATGAAGTGGGCTGCAACCTGAACGCATCGCCTTAAACAGCTCGGCCACCTGACATGTGTTCGTTGATGCTGCTCTCCGCAATCTTAAGAAGAACCAACGTCTTGCGCTGGTAATAAACAAAAACCCCAGTATTTGTCTAGAATTCAGACAGCAGGGAGTCACTTTCTGATATCCCAGAAAAAAATCTGCGTCAGAATTTCGATATAAACCCACGTACAAAACAGTGGACTGCGACTAGAAAGCAGCGCTTTATACCGCTTGGTACCACCCTGATAATGGCATTTGATGTTGCTCTCCGCTATCTTAAGCAAACCGAACGTCCAGCGCTCGTAATAAACTAAAACTCAAGTATTGGTGTAGTATTCAGACAGCACGCAGTCACCTGACGGTATCCTAGAAAAAAATCCGACTGAGAAGCGCATTTGATCCCACGCTAAAGAAGTGGACTTCGACGAGGGGAGAGCAGCGCCGTACACCAGTAGGCCATTCAGGCTTGTGTTGCTGTTCTTTTCCGCCTTCACAAAGCGGACCCAACGACTTGTTCGCGTAGTAAGCTACCGGGCAAACATAGCTGATGAATTCCAGTGGAATAATTAAACTGCCTGATCCAAAGAAAAAAGCGATGTCTGAAGTGGGATTCGAACCAACGCCCACAGAAGTGGACTGCGACCAGGCAGCAGCATTTTATACCACTGGGCCAGCCTGACATGTGCTGCATATCTTGCTCTCCGCTTTCTTAAGCAGACCCAAGGACTTGTTCGCGTATTAAACTACAAGTAAATATTGGTGTAGAATTCAGAGAGGAGGGAGCCAGTTTCCGGTATCCCAAAAAAAATGCTGCGTCAGGATTTGGATATGAACCCACAGACAAAGAAGTGGACTGCGACCAGAAAGCAGCAGTTTATAACGCTTCGGTGCCACCCTGAAAATGGCATTTGATGTTGCTCTTCGCTATCTTAAGCAGAGATAGCTAGTAATAAACTAAAACCCAAGTATTGGTGTAGAATTCACACAGTAAGGAGTCACTTTCCGGTATCCTAGAAGAAAATCCGCGTGAGAAGCAGGAATTCATCCCAAGCCTAAAGAAGTGGATGCGATTGGAGAGCAGAGCCGTAGACCAGTCGGCCATTCAGGCTTGTGTTGCTGTTCTTCTTCGCCTTCACAAAGAGGAACCAACGACTTGATCGCCTATTAAGAACAAGGCAACCATAGATGAATTCATGTGGACTAATTCAATTTCCTTAAGATAAGAAAATTGTCTGTAGCGGGATCCTGACAGGCGCTGCGGATTTCGCTCTCCGTTTCGAAGGCAGACCCAAGGAATTGGTGATGAATTCAGAGTGTATTAATAGAGTTTTCAGTATCAAAGAATACGAACTACAGCAGAAGCAGGATTCGAACCTGTGCCCGCAGGAGTGGACTGCGAAGAGAACGCAGCACTTTATACCGCTCGGCCACCCTGACGTGTATTGCTAACGTTACTCTCCGCTTCTTAAGCTAACCCGACGACTTTTTCGCGTATTATGCTTTAACTCAAGCTTTGCTGATCAATTAGAATTGAGTATATCAACTTGCGGTAACCAAGAAAAAAGTGTCATTCGAACCCACGCCCTCAGAAGTGGACATCGACATGAATGTTGCGTCTTAGGCCGCTCGAGAATTCTGACTTTGGTTGTTGTTTCTCTCCGCTTTCAGAAGCGGATCCAACGGCTTGTTCGCGTAATAAGCTACATTGGTGTAGAATTCAGAAAGGAGGGAGTCGGTTACAGATATCCCAGAAAATAAGCTCGTCAGAATTTCGATATGAATCGACGGACAAATTAATGGAGTGCGACCAGAAAGCAGCAATTTATAATGCTCGGTGCCACCCTGACAATGGCATTTGATGTTGCTCTCCGCTATCTTAGGCAGAACCAACGTCTTGCGCTCGTAATAAACTAAAACCAAAGAGTTCGTGTAGAATTCAGACAGTATGGAGTTACCTTCCGGTATCCTAGAAAAAAATCCGCGTGAGAAGCGGTAATTAAGTCAAGCCTAAAGAAGTGGACTGCGATCGGAGAGCAGAGCCGTAAACCAGTCGGCCATTCAGGCTTGTGTTGCTGTTCTTCGCCTTCACAAAGCGGAACCAACGACTTGTTCGCGTAATAAGCTACAAGGCAAACATAGCTGATGAACTCGAGTGGAATAATGAAACTTCCTTATCCAAGGAAAAAAGCGATGTCCCAAGTGAGAATCGAGCCAACGCCCACAGAAGTGGACTGCGACCACGGAGCTGCATTTTATACCACTGGGCCACCCTGACATGTGTCGCGGATCTTGCTCTCCGCTTTCTTAAGCACACCCAAAGTCTTGCGCGCGTAGTAAGCTACAACGCATGTATTGATGTAGAAATCAGACAGGAGGGAGTCAATTTCCGGTAACCAAGAAAAAAGCGATGTCTGAAGTGTGATTTCATCCCACGCCCACAGAAGTGAACTTCGACATGAATTCAGCCCCTTAGCACGCTCGGCAATTATGAGTTGCGTCGTTTTTTACCCTCCGCATTCATAAAGAGTCCCAACGACTTGTTCGCCTATTAAGCTACAAGGCAACCATAGATGATGAATTCATGTGGACAAATTCAATTTCCTTAAGATAAAAAAATTGTCTGTGGTGGGATCGAACCTACGCAGCGCCTTATAACGCGGGGCCAACCTGACATGTGCTGCGGATTTTGCTCTCCGTTTCGTAGACAGACCCAACGAATTGGTAATGAATTGAGAGTGGATTAATCCAGTTACCAGTATCAAAGAAAAGAAAGTACGTCAGAAGCAGTATTCGAACCTGTGCTATACCTCAAGCTTTGGTGATGAATTAGAATTGAGTACATCAACTTGCGGTACCCAAGAAAAAAACCCATTTTTCAAGTGTTATTTGAACCCGCTCCCACAGAAGTGACTTCGACATGAATGTAGCGTCGTAGGCCGCTCGACAATTCTGACCTTCGTTGTTGTTTCTTTCCGCTTTCATAATCAGACCCAACGACTTGTTCGCGTAATAAGCTACAATTCAGTATTGGTGTAGAATTCAGAGAGGAGGGAGTCAGTTTCCGGTATCCCAGAAAAAATGCTGCGTCAGAATTTCGATCTGAACCCATGGGCAAAGAAGTGGACTGCGACCAGAAAACAGCACTTTATATCGCTCGGTGCCACCCTGACAATGGCATTTGATGTTGCTCTCCGCTATTTTAAGCAGACCCAACGACTTGTTCGCGGAGTAAGCTACAAGGCAAACACAGCGGATGAATTCGAGTGGAATAATGAAACATCTTTATCCAAGAAAAGAAGCGATGTCTGAATTGGGATTCGAACCCAAGCCAACAGAAGTGTTCTGTGGCCTGAACGCATCGGCGACAGCTCGGCGACCCTGACATGTGCTCGTTGACGTTGCTCTCCGCCATCTTACGCAGACCCAACGTCTTGCGCTCGTCATCAGCTACAACTCAAGTATAGGTGTAGAATTCAGACAGGAGGGCGTCACTTTCCGTTATCCTAGACAAAAATCCGCGTGAGAAGCGGGATTTGATCGCACGCCTAAAGAAGTGGACTCCGAACGTCGTTCGTGGCCGTTGACCAGTCGACCATTCAGGCTTGTGTTGCTGTTCCTCTTCGCCTTCACAAAGCTAAACCAACGACTTGTTCGCGGAATAAGCTACAAGGCAAACATAGCTGATGAATTCGAGTGGAGGAATTAAACTTCCTTATCCAAGCAAAAAAGCGATGTCTGAAGTGGACTGCGACCAGGGAGCAGCATTTTATACCAATGGGCCATCCTGACAAATGCTTAAATCTTGCTCTCCGCTTACTTAAGCAGAATTTCGATGTGAACCCACGGACACAGAAGGTACTGCGACCAGAAAGCAGCACCTTATACCGCTCTGTGCCACCCTGACAATGGCCTTTGATGTTGCTCTCCGCTATCTTAAGTAGACCCAACGTCTTACCCTCCAGGTTCGGCTTTTCCCTCGGACTCAGCGACGAATCCCACCTATACCGCCTCAAGGGCAGTGTCCTGGAGCTTGAGACTCTTGGTTGGGGGATTCAACTGGGGAGTATGACCAGTACCTCACCTAGGCGGCCTCACCTGCTATGGTGAACAGGGGCCTTGGAGGGGGATGGGAAGATTGGCAGGGATAGACAAGGAAGAGGGTAGGAAGCGGCCGTGGCCTTAAGTTAGGTACCATCCCGGCATTCGCCTGGAGGTGAAGTGGGAAAACACGGAAAACCACTTCGAGGATGGCTGAGGTGGGAATCGAACCCACCTCTACTCAGTTGACCTCGCGAGGCTGAGTGGATCCCGTTCCAGCCCTCGTACCACTTTTCAATTTTCGTGGCAGAGCCGGGAATCGAACCCGGACCTCCGGGGGTGGCAGCTAATCACGCTAACCACAGAGGCGGACGTCTTGCGCTCGTAATAAACTAAATCTCAAGTGTTGGTGTAGAATTCAGACTGCGGGAGACACCTTCCGGTATACTAGAAAAAAGAGGATGGTTGCCAAGTTGTACTTCCTCTTAAAAAAATAATCACCACCACCTACTAGAAAAAAATCCGCGTGAGAAGCGGGATTTCATCCCACGCGACCGGCGAGCAGCTCTGTAGACAAGTCTGCCATTCAGGATGGTGTTGCTGTTCCTCTCCGCCTTCACAAAGTGGTGCCAACGACTTATTCGCGTAATAACCTACAAGGCAAACATAAGCTGATGAATTCGAGGGGAGGAAATAAACTTCCTTATCCAAGGAAGAAAGCGATGTCTGAAGTGGGATTCTAACCCAAGCCCACAGAAGTGAGCTGCGACTAGAACGCAGCGCCTTATACCGCTCGGACACCCTCACATGTGCTCGTTGATATTACTCTCCGCTATCATCAGCAGACCCAACGACTTGCTCGCGTAATAAGCTACAAGTCAATATTGGTGTAGAATTCAGAGAGGAGGGAGTCAGTTTCCGGTAACCCAGAAAAAAAAGCTGCATCAGAATTTCGATATGAACTCACGGACAAACAAGTGGGCAGCGACCAGAAAGCAGCACTTAATACCGCTTGGTGCCACCCTGATAATGGTGTTTGATTCTGCTCTCCGCTATCTTAGGCGGACCGAACGTCCTGCGCTCGTAATAAACTACTACTCAAGTATTGGTGTGGAATTCAGACAGAGGGAGTCACTTTCCGGTATCCTAGAAAAAATTCCGCGTGAGAAGCGGGATTTGATCTCAAGCCCACAGAAGTGGACTGCGAACAGGGAGCAGCTTTTTATACCACTGGGCCACCCTGACTAGTGCTGCATACCTTGCTCTCCGCTTTCTTAAGAAGACCCAACGACTTGTTCGCGTAATAAACTACAAGTAAATTTTGGTGTAGAATTCAGAGAGGAGGGAGTCACCTTCCATATCCTAGAAAAACTGCTGCGTCAGAATTTCGATGTGAACCCACGGACAAAGAAGTGTTCTGCGACCAGAAAGCAGCCACCTGACAATGGCATTTGATGTTGCTCTCCGCTATCTTAAGCAGATCCAACGTCTCGCGCTCGTAGTAAACTATAACTGAAGTGTTGGTGTAGAATTCAGATAGGAGGGAGTTAGTTTCCGGTATCCCAAAAAAAATGCTGCGTCAGAATTTCGATATGAACCCACGGACAAAGAAGTGGACTGCGACCAGAAAGCAGCACTTTATACCACTCGTTGCCATCCTGATAATGGCATTTCATGTTGCTCTCCGCTATCGCAATCAGACACAACGTCTTGCGCGCATAATAAGCTACAAGTCAGTATTGGTGTAGAAATCAGAAAGGAGGGAGTCAGTTTCGGGATCCTAGAAAAAAATCCTGCGTCAGAATTTCGATATGAATCCGCGGACAAACTAGTGGAGTGCGACCAGAAAGCAGCACTTTATAACGCTCGGTGCCACCCTGACAATGGCATTTGATGTTGCTCTCCGCTATATTACGCAGACTTAACGTCCTGCGCTCGTAATAAACTAAAACTCACGAGGTAGTGTAGAATTCAGACAGGAGGGAGTCACTTTCCGGGATCCTAGAAAAAAATCTGCGTGAGAAGCGGGATTTGATCCCACGCCAAAGGATGTGGCCTGCGACCGGCGAACAGCTCTGTAGACATGTCTGCCATTCAGGCTTGTGTTGCTGATCCGCTCCGATTTCATAAAGCGGTGCCAACGACTTATACGCGTAATAACCTACAAGGCAAACATAGCTGATGAATTCGAGTGGAGGAATTTAACTTCCTTATCCAAGGAAAAAAGCGAAGTCTGAAATGGGATTCGAGCCCAAGCCCACAGAAGTGAGCTGCTACTAGAACGGAGTATTTTTCTTTATCTCCTTCTTCTGAGCTTTTTTTCACAGAAGTCTCTCTCCTAGTATCGAATTAGGAAGGCTTTGGCCCCCTTTAGGAATTCAACCCTTTAATCCCCTCCAAATCCCTCTTCTTAATACCACTATTCTCCTTGCTTTAGGAGTAACTGTCACATGGGCACATCATAGTTTAATAGAAGGAAACTATAGTCAAGCTACACAAAGATTGTTTTTCACAATTTTATTAGGTATTTACTTTACTATTCTTCAAGCCTACGAGTATATTGAAGCTCCCTTTACTATTAGTGACGCTGTATATGGATCAACTTTCTTTGTAGCAACTGGTTTCCATGGACTCCATGTCATTATTGGAACTACTTTCTTATTAATTTGCTTATTACGACATCTAATATGTCACTTCTCAATCAATCATCACTTTGGATTCGAAGCCGCTGCATGATACTGACACTTTGTTGATGTAGTATGATTATTTTTATATATTTCTATTTATTGATGAGGAAGATAATTCATTATTTATTTAGTATATAAGTACATTTGACTTCCAATCAAAAAGATTGATTAATTCAAAATAAATAATCTGAATTATATTTATCTTCTCATCATTCACAATCATTCTCACATCAATTGTTATAGTATTGGCCTCAATTCTCTCCAAAAAAACCATTAATGACCGAGAAAAAGCTTCCCCCTTTGAGTGTGGGTTTGACCCTAAGAGCTCAGCCCGGCTCCCTTTCTCCTTACGATTCTTTTTAATTGCTGTAATTTTCCTTATTTTTGACGTAGAAATTGCTTTACTTCTTCCTGTTATCATTATTATAAATTGATCAAATATCTTATCATGATCAATTATTAGTACAATATTTCTACTAATTCTATTATTAGGATTATATCACGAATGAAACGAAGGGGCCTTAGAATGAGCATCTTAGGGTTGTAGTTAACTATAACATTTGATTTGCACTCAAAAAGTATTGATCTGTCAATCTACCTTAAATAAGAAGCGATAAATTGCAATCAGTTTCGACCTGATCTTAGATGTGTACATCCTTATTTATCTTAATTGAAACCAAAGTAGAGGTATATTACTGTTAATAATATTATTGAAATTTATTTCCAATTAAAGAAATGTGTTGATCAAATTAAAGCTGCTAACTTTTCATTTTAATGGTTTAATTCCATTAACATTTCTCCATTTATATAGTTTAAAATAAAACAATACATTTTCATTGTATAAATAATATAACTATATTTATAAATAAGTTAACAAACTTCCTCAACATCTTCAGTGTCGTGCTCTGCATAAGCTATTTAAGTATAAAATCAATATAATCAACATAATCATCCATAAGACAAAACTAATTAAATAAATCTTAATTCTATTATTCTGTCAATCTTGAATTATCTGAGTATATCGAACAGATTGTTTATAGATTATCTGACCACCTCAATCCTCTCTCCAACCTTGATCCATAGTTTTAAAAACTTGTTTCCCTAAAAATAATGGTAGATAACTGACTCCGTATGTTCTAATAAAAGGTATAAACCATATTGATCCTAAAAATTAGATATCATAAATGTCTTTAAGGACAATAAGTTATAAGACAAAGAAAAATTAGATACCTCATATCCAAATCAACCTCCTAATACTCTTACAATCAGAGCTAATAATTTTAAAGTAGTTGGTAAACAAATCATAGAAGGTGATGGAAATATAACTCAACTTAATATACATCCTCCTAAAATTGCCATCATGACCAACACTAATATTCTCTTCAACATAATTCATCCCTCATCATTTAATGGGTGAAATGATGTGGAATTAAATTCACCTGTTATTGTGTAATATACTAATCGCAAAGAATAACATACAGTCAACCCCGTAGAGAAAAAGTATTAAAAAAAACTAAATATATTAATATAAGATAATCTAACAATTTCTAAAATTAAATCCTTGGAATAAAATCCAGCCAAAAAGGGTATACCACAAAGCGCAAGATTAGAAATATTAAAGCAAACAGCCGTCAGTGGTATTTGACTACAAATATTTCCTATAAACCGAATATCTTGAGAATCCTTCATATTATGAATTAGTGAACCAGCACATATAAATAAAAGAGCCTTAAATAATGCATGCGTTAAAAGATGAAAAAATGCTAACTTAGGAAAACCCATAGCTAAAATTCTTATCATTAAACCTAACTGTCTTAAAGTTGATAAAGCCATAATCTTCTTTAAATCAAATTCAAAATTAGCCCCTAAGCCCGCCATAAATATAGTAAGTCCAGCTGTAAGCAATAAAAACTTAAGACAATCAAGTATCCACAAATGCTCTATTAAATCGAATCAACAAATAAACCCCTGCCGTAACCAATGTTGATGAATGTACCATAGCCGCTGGTAATCAAGAAGAAAATGGAATTTGAGCTCTCATAGTTATAGTACTATAGTACTAATTAGTATTATAATAAAAGAATCCTTACCAAAATCCAAGTAATACACATAATTTCAACTCCCATATGCTATTATTCACGCAATAGCTATGAGTAATGCTACATCCCCAATCCGATTAGATAAAGCTGTCAATAAACCCGCATTATAAGATTTAACATTTTGGTAATAAATAACTAAGCAATAAGAAACAAGTCCTAATCCGTCTCAGCCTAATAGAATTCTAATTAAATTTGGTCTAATAATCAAAAATATTATTGATAATACAAATATTAATACCAAAATAATAAATCGATTGATAGTTAAATCACCATGTATATATTCATCTCTATAAAAAAATACTAAAGCTGAAATAAACAATACAATACAAACAATACACTTCTCATTCAATAAAAACCACTAAATCATATCTAATAAAATAAAAGCCTATAATTATCAAAATTATTGCTACAATAAACAAAAGTAAAAAACTTAAAAAACAAATAGATAATGACCATAAAATGGTTTAAAGTAGTCACCTACATCACTGGTATCACAAACCAACATTTTACTTTAAACTATTTAAACACAATCACAACATACATAAATCTCCCTTTAATACTAAAATATTTAATGGTAATCAATGAAGCAAAAGTAAAATAAATTCACGACTATAGCCGCTGGAACAAGAATAAATTCCAGAATATATCATACCATGTTGACTATAAGCATATAAATATAAGGTATACACTGCTCTAAAAAATGATAATAACATTAATATAACCATAGACACTCATGATCAAGCAACTAATCTATTGAATAAACTAATCTCACCCATTAAGTTTAGAGAAGGAGGCGCAGCCATGTTGGAGGAACTAAGGAGAAATCACCACATAGCCATTGAAGGCATAAAATTCATTAAGCCCTTACTTACCAGCATTCTTCGTCTTCCTAGGCGCTCGTATGTAATATTTGCTAAAGCAAATAGACCAGAAGAACACAACCCATGAGCGATCATAAGTGCAAACCCTCAAACTCTTAATGTTATTAAACCTTCCAGAACAATCCCTATATGAGAAACCGAAGAATAAGCAATTAAAACCTTTAGATCCGTCTGATATAAACATACTAAACTAACTAATACGCCCCCTACTAAACTAATGGCAACTCAAACGTAATTATACTTTAATCCCAAAGAAACCATTATTGCATAAACACGTAATAGTCCATATCCTCCTAATTTCAACAATACACCTGCCAAAATTATAGATCCGGATACTGGGGCTTCCACATGTGCTTTTGGTAATCATAGATGAACAAGAAATATTGGGATCTTTACTAAAAAAGCCAAAATTAAAACCAAGTAAAACATAACATTAAACAAACTTACATTTCTCAGCAAGCTTAAATCCAAATTCTATACACATTAAATAGTCCTACTAATAAGGGTAAGGAAGCCAATAAAGTATAAAACAATAAATATACCCCAGCCTGTAGTCGTTCAGGTTGATATCCTCAACCTAAAATCAAAAACAAAGTAGGGATTAATCTGCTTTCAAAAAATAAATAAAAAGAAAATATACTCATGCTTCTAAAAGTACAGTATAATATCAATAACAAAAACAAAACATAAATTTGAAATAATTGATTATAAAATTTAACGGGATAAACCGACTCTCTAGCCGTAATCATCAGTGCACAAATTCAAAATCTTAATAAAATTAATCCATAAGATAAAATATCCCCTCCAAAACAATAGCTTAAATTACCAAAATCACCTGATAGGGTGCAACCCACAAAAAACATAAAAGTTATAAAATACATCAAAGACTGAACCACCCATCAATAATCAATTAAAAAACATAGGGGGATTAAAAATACGATCATAAATATAAATAACATTGTAATACTCTAAATGTTTGAAAAAAATCATTACCATGAGTTCGAATTATAGAAACCAACACAGATAACCCTAAAGCCCCTTCACAAACAGAAAATGTTAAAAATTCATAATCAAAAAAATTCAAATATAAATAAAGTAACCCAAACAAACTCAACACAATAAATTCCAAACTCAACAATATAGATAATAAATGCTTACGTTTAGAACAAAAAGTTCACGCTCCTATTAAAAATACTAAAATCAAGACAACTCAACTTATATTTATTGCCATTGTTTTAGTAGTTTAATAAAAACACTGGTCTTGTAAAACAAATATTAAGATTTTTCTTCTAAAACTCAGAGGAAAGAAAAATTCTTTTCACTAATCCCCAAAATTAATATTTTATATTTAAACTACCCTCTGAATTTTAAATTTAAGAATTCTTGTCTTCAATCTTCTTAATAGTATGATTTTTATACAAGCTAATCATCCTCTTGCTATAACCCTCATCATTATTGTACAAACATGTATTATCTCCATAACTGTTGGATTAATATCCTCCTCCTTTTGATTTTCCTACATCCTATTCTTAATCTTCCTAGGAGGTATATTAGTTCTTTTTATCTACATCACTAGTTTGGCTTCCAATGAACTCTTTTATACTTCTATAAAAACCCTTGTCATTTCTTTATTATTTATAACATGAATCCTAATGATTTCATCCATAAGAGATCCGTATTTTACCAATATACTTACTAAAAATATGGACCTTACATCAATTGACCTAATATATTACTCCTTAAACACAGAGGCCACCCCTCACTTAATTAAACTTTATAATAAACCCAACCATCTCATATCCTTAATACTAGTAAACTACTTATTTCTTACCTTAATCGTAATTGTAAAAATTACAAACATCTTCCAAGGTCCTTTACGACAAAAATTTTAATGGCCAAACCTATACGAGTATCGCATCCTCTTTTTAAAATTGCTAATAACGCTTTAGTAGATCTACCTGCTCCCTCAAATATCTCCGCTTGATGAAACTTTGGGTCACTCCTCGGTCTTTGTTTAATAATCCAAATTGCCTCAGGTCTTTTTTTAGCTATACATTACACTGCTAATGTAGATTTAGCTTTTTCTAGTGTAGCGCACATCTGTCGTGATGTCAACTACGGTTGACTGTTACGCACTTTACATGCTAATGGCGCTTCCTTCTTCTTCATCTGTCTTTACCTTCATGTGGGACGTGGAATATATTATGGTTCATACAATTATATACACACTTGATCTACAGGTGTTGTAATCTTATTTTTAGTTATAGGAACAGCTTTTATAGGATATGTTCTCCCTTGAGGTCAAATATCTTTTTGAGGGGGCAACTGTAATTACAAATCTTCTATCAGCTGATCCTTATTTAGGTATTGATTTAGTACAATGAGTTTGAGGGGGATTCGCATTTGATAATGCTACCCTCACTCGATTCTTCACCTTCCATTTCGTTCTACCATTCATTGTTGCTATAATAGTTATAATTCATCTCTTATTCCTACACCAGACAGGGTCAAATAACCCTTTAGGTTTAAATAGAAACTCGGATAAAATTCCATTCCATCCTTATTTCACCTTTAAGGACATTTTTGGGTTCATCATTATAGTTGCCATTCTACTATTATTAACTCTTCTCGAACCGTACATACTAGGAGATCCTGATAATTTTACTCCTGCTAACCCTCTAGTTACACCTGTTCATATTCAACCCGAATGATATTTCCTTTTCGCATATGCAATTTTACGATCCATCCCTAACAAGTTAGGTGGAGTAATTGCATTAGTAATATCCATTGCGATTCTCCTCATTCTCCCCTTTACTGCAAACAATAAATTCCGTGGAATCCAATTTTATCCAATCAATCAAATTCTATTTTGATCTATAGTTTCTATTGTCATCCTTTTAACATGAATTGGTGCTCGACCTGTAGAAGATCCTTATATTCTAACCGGCCAAATCCTCACCGTCCTATATTTCCTCTACTACATCTTAAACCCTTTAATCTTTTATATCTGAGATAATCTAGTAAATTAGTTATTAAGCTTATGAAAGAATATGTTTTGAAAACATAAGACAGAAGTTCAATTCTTCTATTAACTTTACTAAATTAAATCCATTAAATAAATAAAGAATGTATAAAAACCCTGAACCCCAGAAAAAATAATAAAAAATTAAGTGATAAAGGTAAATAAGCCTTCCATGCTAAATATATTAATTTATCATACCGAAATCGTGGGAGAGTTCCTCGAACAAAAACAAATATAAAAGCTAAAAAGGTTAACTTAAAAAAAATTGATAAAACATCTCCACCTAAAAAAATTACACAAAACAACATTCTTATAAATAAAATACTAGTATATTCAGCCAAAAAAATTAATGCAAACCCACGACTTCTATATTCAACATTAAATCCTGAAACCAATTCTGCAAAATCAAAAGGAGTTCGGTTAGTTTCCGCCAAACATGATGAAAATCATGCTAACATAAGAGGAAAAGTTAAAAACATAAATCACACATAGCGCTGAAGACTCATAAATCTTATTAAACAATAATCATCTACTAAAAAAATAAATCTTAACAAAATCAATGCCAATCTCACCTCATAAGAAATTGTTTGAGCAACAGCCCGCAACCCTCCTAATAGTGCATAATTAGAGTTTGATGATCACCCCGCAATCATTACAGTATACACTCCTAAACTCGTACATACTAAAAAAAATAAAACTCCCAAATTAAAAGTAAATAAAGTTGTTAAAAAAGGATAAATTATTCAAGTCACCAAAGCCAAAAATAATCTAAAAACAGGAGAGAAATAATATATTAAATAATTTGATGCTACAGGGTATGTTCCCTCCTTAGAAAATAACTTAATTGCATCAGCAAAAGGCTGCGGCAACCCAATAAACCCTACTTTATTAGGCCCTTTACGAATTTGAATATAACCTAAAACCTTTCGCTCTAATAAAGTAAGGAAGGCCACCCCAATCAATACACAAATGATCAACATAACAACTCCTAACATTCTTATTAAAATCTCCGTTAACAATACTACCTGTAATACTCTTACATTTTTGAATTCTAAATTCAATACACTTCTCTGCCAAAGTAGTATTTAATGTTTATCACCTATATTAAAAATTATTTTGAATATTTGGTCCTTTCGTACTAAAATATTCACTTATTATAAAGATAGAAACCGACCTGGCTCACGCCGGTCTGAACTCAGATCATGTAAGGATTCAAAAGTCGAACAGACTTATTAATTAAACTTCTACACCTAATCATATTCCTTAATCCAACATCGAGGTCGCAATCTTTCTTGTCGATATGAACTCTAAAAAAAAATTACGCTGTTATCCCTAAGGTAACTTTATCTTATAATCGCTAGTAACGGATCAAATATTCATAAATCAATGTTTGTAAAACAAAGAGTTATATTTATCTTTGTGTCACCCCAACAAAATACGGTAAAATACATATTAATAATACTACCAAACAAAATATGTACAATTCCATATAAAGATCTATAGGGTCTTCTCGTCTTTCATATTCATTTAAGCCTTTTGACTCAAAAGTTAAATTCTATTTATTACACGGAGACAGTTAATGTTTCGTCAAACCATTCATTCCAGCCTTCAATTAAAAGACTAATGATTATGCTACCTTTGCACGGTCAAAATACCGCGGCCCTTTAATTCTACTATCAGAGGGCAGGCCCGACCTTAAATTCATCCCAAAAGGACATGTTTTTGATAAACAGGCGAACATTAAATTTGCCTAGTTCCTTCATGTAAATTCACATATACTAAATATCTTACACTTTTATATACTAATTTTATCATTATTACATTTACATTTATATTACATAAATCACTTCAATATTCAACTTAATATTATTATAAAATCATATTACAATAAAATAACTTATAACATTATTCAACTGATGGCTAATTTAAAGCCTACACTTCTTTATAACTCTAATAATAATTATAAATTCTATTCTAAAGCTTATCCCTTAAAATATTATACTCAATTAACAGTTAATATATTAATATAAAAACTACTATTGAACACTGAATTAAATTCATTTATTGAAGAACCAGATATCTTAAAAACCGACTAATATTTCATTACAAATTTGCTATTCTTGATAATAGTACCACACTAACCAACATAACAAATTAGCTCTTTTTAATTCGGGAAAAATAAATCTCTATTTCAATTTTAATAAACCCTGATACACAAGGTACAATATCAATTTACTTTTCTAAAAATTTATTTTCAACTTTTTCAATATCCCTTCACAGTACTACTCCACTATAAATAAATAAATTTGTTCTATTACTATACTAAAACATACATAACTAATGTTATTTCAATTAGATCAAAATTTCCTATTCATCAAATTTTAAATTGATACTTTCAAAATAATTCGAATCGCACGAACATCCTCTCAGTGTAAATGAAATGCTTCACTTTAAGCTTTATTTTGCATTCTAGATACACTTTCCAGTACATCTTCTATGTTACGACTTATCTCACCTTATAATGAGAGCGACGGGCGATGTGTACATGTTTTAGAGCTAAAATCATATTATCATAATATAACAATATTACTTTCAAATCCACCTTCAAACGCACCACCTTTCAATGCAAGATCCATTTAAATTTTTCTATTGTAATCCATCTCTTACTTGATCATAAGCTGCACCTTGACCTGACATTTACTCTAATAAGAGTTATAGAAAATTATCACTCTTAAAAAATAATCTTACGACGGCGGTATACAAACTGATAACAAAATCAAGTCGATTATAACGTGTACTATCGATTACAGGACAGATTCCTCTGAAAAGATTAAAACACCGCCAAATTCTTTGAGTTTCAAGAACATAACTATTACTACTCAAGTAATGATATTTACAATTGGAATAATAGGGTATCTAATCCTAGTTTATAACCCAATTTTCAAAGCTTCGTATACTAATTCTAAACCCCAAATAAATTCAAAATTCTACCTTAAAAATTTACATTCAAGTCTATTAAAAATTTACTAACTCCTACACTAATAATGTTCACTTTAACCCTACGTATAACCGCGGCGGCTGGCACGACTTTTGCCGGCTACATATTATATTACTAATTCCAAATCACCTTGATAAATAATATTAAATACTGCAAATATATTTACTATTTAAGTCCACAAATCTATAATCACAAAAATTCACATGTAAAACATATAAAAAGTAAACAATTAAGCAAGAATAAAACTTTCTAAATTCATTATTAAACAATGGGTCAAGAAATTACATTACCAATTATAACATAATATCGCATAAATATTAATATATAATATAATGAACTCATTTTGAGTATTTCCTGGCGTTGAATTTTCATCGCATTTTTCGCCCCTATACAATGAAAATATTCACTTATCTACAAAATAACATATGGGACCTATTCACTTAATACTAATTATTTCACCTTGTAAACTCATTAATACTATAAAAACCGCCCACAGCGGCCTAGTAATAAATATTTAATTAGAATATTAATCATAGTATATTTTTTGTGTGTATATTTCTTGAAATATATACTTAAATACATATATATTAATATAAATGCATATTTAAAATAAATACTTTAATTTATTACCAAAAATTAAATAGATAATGGATATAGGTTATTATATATTTATACCAATATCTACGTATATATTATATAGACATTTATTAATATATAAATACATATAGAATATATATGTAGATATATATCCCCTACAATGCTAGAAATATCTATAAGATCCTCTTTTTTCTCTCTCAAGTATATTTGTTATTAACATTATCGGGGGGTTGTATATCAATAAGTTATTATTAATTAATGTACCTTTTCTATATGTAATTAATATTATTTAATTATTATTTATTAATTATTATAATATTATATATATATATATATATTTTGGTCAGTTACAATAGTTATACATATATATATATATATATATATATATATATATATATGTATAACTATTGTAACTGACCAAAATTTCTTACTAAAAACTATTAACTATTTCAAAAATAATCTTAAATAAAGCCTTTATTTAAAAAATTTTAAATTTCTGAAAATTTCAAAATTGTTACTAATCTTTATCAACTAAATCTATTTTAATTATTTTTTCACTAACCCTAAAATTTCCAAAAATTCTTGATTACCAAAAATGCAAAAAATTGCGCACTTTCCAAAAAAATTATCCAAAAAGAAATCGCCCCCCTCCTTAAATAGTTATTTTAATACTAATAACCATCTTGCACCAATTCTTACTATTCATACGTTAAAGTTTTAGTAATGAAGTGCCTGGTGGCCATGATCGTTAAGGCGCTGAAGTCTAAAAACGGTCTAACACCGAGGTTAGCCGGTTCGAGTCCCGTTGGTCGAAAAAATTTTCACCATCAGAATGTTGGCCGGCAGGGTAGGGGAGGTGGTGGTATACAATTTCTAATCACCTAGGCGGCCTCACCTGCTATGGTGAACAGGGGCCTTGGAGGGGGATGGGAAGATTGGCAGGGATAGACAAGGAAGAGGGTAGAAAGCGGCCGTGGCCTTAAGTTAGGTACCATCCCGGCATTCGCCTGGAGGTGAAGTGGGAAAACACGGAAAACCACTTCGAGGATGGCTGAGGTGGGAATCGAACCCACCTATACTCACTTGACCTCGCGAGGCTGAGTAGATCCCGTTCCAGCCCTCGTACCACTTTTCAAATTTCGTGGCAGAGCCGGGAATCGAACCCGGACCTCCGGCAGCTAATCACGCTAACCACAGAGGCGGACGTCTTGCGCTCGTAATAAACTAAATCTCACGTGTTGGTGTAGAATTCAGACTGCGGGAGACACCTTCCGGTATACTAGAAAAAAGAGGATGGTTGCCAAGTTGTACTTCCTCTTAAAAAAATAATCACCACCACCCGGTATACTAGAAAAAAGAGGATGGTTGCCAAGTTGTACTTCCTCTTAAAAAAATAATCACCACCACCTACTAGAAAAAAATCCGCGTGAGAAGCGGGATTTAATCCCACGCGACCGGCGAGGAGCTCTGTAGACAAGTCTGCCATTCAGGACGGTGTTGCTGTTCCTCTCCGCCTTCACAAAGTGGTGCCAACGACTTATTCGCGTAATAACCTACAAGGCAAACATAAGCTGATGAATTCGAGGGGAGGAAATAAACTTCCTTATCCAAGGAAGAAAGCGATGTCTGAAGTGGGATTCTAACCCAAGCCCACAGAAGTGAGCTGCGACTAGAACCCAGCGCCTTATACCGCTCGGACACCCTCACATGTGCTCGTTGATTTTACTCTCCGCTATCATAAGCAGACCCAACGACTTGCTCGCGTAATAAGCTACAAGTCAATATTGGTGTAGAATTCAGAGAGGAGGGTGCCACTTTCCGGTATCTCAGAAAAAAATCTACGTCAGAATTTCGATATGAACCCACGGACAAAAAAGGGGACAGCGACCAGAAAGCAGCACTTTATACCGCTGGGTGCTGCCGTGATAATGGCATTTGATGTTGCTCTCCGCTATATTAAGCAGTCCGAACGTCCTGCGCTCGTAATAAACTAAAACTCAAGTATTGGTGTAGAATTCAGACAGCAGAGAGTCACTATACACGGTATCCTAGAAAAAAATCCGCGTGAGAAGCGGGAAATCATCGCAAGCCTAAAGAAGTAGACTGCGATCGGAGAGCAGAGCCGTAGACCATTCGGCCATTCAGGCTTGTGTTGCTGTTACTTGCCGCCTTCACAAAGCGGACCCAACGACTTGTTCGCGTAGTAAGCTACAGGGCAAACATAGCTGATGAATTCGAGTGGAATAATTAAACTTCCTTATCCAAGATAAAAAAGCGATGCAGAAGTGGGATTCGAACCAACGCCCACAGACGTGGACTGCGACCAGGGAGCAGCATATTATACCACTGGCTATCCTGACATGTGCCGCGGATCCTGCTCTCCGCTTTCTTAAACACACCCAAAATCTTGCGCGCGTAGTAAGCTACAACGCTTGTATTGATATAGAATTCAGACAGGAGGGAGTCTATTTCCGGTACCCAAGAAAAAAGCGACATCTGAAGTGTGATTTCATCCCACGCCGACAGAAGTGAACTTCGACATGAATGCAGCCCCTTAACCCGCTCGGCAATTATGAGTTGCGTCGTTGTTTCTCTCCGCTTTCATAAGGAGACCCAACGACTTGTTCGCCTATTAAGCTACAAGGCAACCATAGATGATGAATTCATGTGGAGTAATTCAATTTCCTTAAGATAAAAGAATTGTCTTAAATGGTATCGAACCTACGCAGCGCCTTATACCGCGGGGCCTCCCTAACAAGTGCTGCCGATTTCGCTCTCCGTTTCGTACACAGAAAAGAAAGTACGTCAGAAGCAGTATTCGAACCTGTGCCCACAGGAGTGGACTGCGAACAGAACGCAGCGCTTTATACCGCTCGGCCACCCTGACCTAACGTTACTCTCCCCTTCTTAAGCAAACCCGACGACTTGTTCGCGTATTATAGCATAACTCAAGCTTTGGTGATGAATTAGAATTGAGTACATCAACTTCCGGTACCCAAGAAAAAAAGGCCATTTTTCAAGTGTTATTTGAACCCACGCCCACAGAAGTGGACTTCCACATGAATGTAGCGTCTTAGGCCGCTCGACAATTCTGACCTTCGTTGCTGTTTCTCTCCGCTTTCATAATCAGACCCAACGACTTGCTCGCGTAATAAGATACAAGTCATTATTGGTGTAGAATTCAGAGAGGAGGGAGTCAGTTTCCGGTATCCCAGAAAAAAAAAGCTGCGTCAGAATTTCGATATGAACCCACGGACAAAAAAAGGGACAGCGACCAGAAAGCAGCACTTTATACCGCTCGGTGCCACCCTGACAATGGCATTTGATGTTGCTCTCCGCTATCTTAAGCAGACCCAACGTCTTGCGCTCGTAATCAGCTACAACTCAAGTATTGGTGTAGAATTCAGACAGGAGGGTGTCACTTTCCGGTATCCTAGAAAAAAAAGCGCGTGAGAAGCGGATTTGATCCCTGGCCTAAATAAGTGGACTGCGATCTGAGGTCAGCGCCGTAGAGAACTCGGCCATTCAGCGCGTGTTGCTGTACCTCTCGGCCTCCTCAAAGCGGACCCAACGATTGTTCTCCTAATACGCTACAAGTCAAGTATTGGTAGCGAATCCACGGTGGTTTAATCCAGATGTCAGATTCAAAGAAAAGAAGCTATGTCAGATGCAGGATTCGAACCTGTGGCCACAGGAATGGACTGCGAATTGGGATTCGAACGCACGCCTACAAATGTTGACTTCGATATGAACCCGGCACCGTAGACCAGCCGGACTTCAGGCTTGTGTAGCTGTTCCTCTTGCCTTCACAATGCGGACCTAAGGACTTGTTCGCGGAGTAAGCTACAAGGCAAATATAGCGGACGAATTCGAGTGGAATAATGAAACTTCTTTATCCAAGAAAAAAAGCGATGTCTGAATTGGGATTCGAACCCAAACCAATAGGTGTTCTGCGGCCTGAACGCATCGCCTTATACAGCTCGGCGACCCTTACATGTACTCGTTGATGTTGCTAACGCCATCTTAAGCAGACCCAACTCAAGGTTTGGTGTAGAATTCAGACAGGAGGGAGTCACTTTGTTGTATCCTAGAGAAAAATCCGCGTGAGAAGCGGGAATTGATCGCACACCTAAAGAAGTGGACTGCGAACGACGATCAGCGCCTTAGACTAGTCGGCCATTCAGGCTTGTGTTGCTGTTCCTCTTCGCCTTCACAAAACGGAGCCAACGACTTGTTCGCGGTTTAAGCTACAAGGCAAAATTATTTGATGAATTCGAGTGGATTAATTAAACTTCCTTATCCAAGCAAAAAAGCGATGTATGAAGTGGACTGCGACCAGGGAGTAGCATGTTATACCACTGGGCCACTCTGACATGTGCTGCAAATCTTGCTCTCCGCTTACTTAATCAGACCCAGCGACTTGTACGCGTAATAAGCTACAAGTCACTATTGGTGTAGAGTTCAGAGAGGAGGGAGCCAGTATCCGGTATCCCAGAAAAAATGCTGTGTCAGGATGTGGATATGAACCCACCGACAAAGAAGTGGACTGCGACCAGAAAGCAGCACTTTATACCCCTCGGTGCCACCCTGACAATGGCATTTGATGTTGCTCTCCGCTATCTTAAGCAGATCCAACGTCTTGCGCTCGTAATATACTAAAACTCAACGTTTGGTGTAGAATTCAGACAGGAGGGAGTCACTTTCCGGTATCCTAGAAAAAAATCCGCGTGAGAAGCGGGATTTGATCGAACGCCTAAAGAAGTGGACTGCGAACGACGATCAGGGCCGTAGACCAGTCGGCCATTCAGGCTTGTGTTGCTGTTCCTCTTCGCCTTCACTAAGCGGACCCAACGAAATGTTCGCGTAATAAACCACAAGTAAAAATTGGTGTAGAATTCAGAGAGGAGTGAGTCACCTTCCATAACCCAGAAAAACTGCTGCGTCAATATTTCGATATGAACCCACGGGCAAAGAAATGTACTGCGACCAGAAAGCAGTACCTTATGCCGCTCTGTGCCACCTGACAATGGCATTTGATGCTGCTCTCCACTATCTTAAGCAGACCCAACGTCTTGCTCTCGTAATAAACAAAATCTCAAGTGTTGGTGTAGAATTCAGATTGGAGGGAGTCACCTTCCGGTATACTAGAAAAAAATCCGCGTGAGAAGTGGACTGCGACCAGGGAGCAGCATTTTGTACCACTGGGCCACCCTGACATGTGCTACATATCCTGCTCTCCGCCTTCTTAAGCAGACCCAACGACTTGTTCGCGTAATAAACCACAAGTAAAAATTGGTGTAGAATTCAGAGAGGAGTGAGTCACCTTCCATAACCCAGAAAAACTGCTGCGTCAATATTTCGATATGAACCCACGGGCAAAGAAATGTACTGCGACCAGAAAGCAGTACCTTATGCCGCTCTGTGCCACCTGACAATGGCATTTGATGCTGCTCTCCACTATCTTAAGCAGACCCAACGTCTTGCTCTCGTAATAAACAAAATCTCAAGTGTTGGTGTAGAATTCAGATTGGAGGGAGTCACCTTCCGGTATACTAGAAAAAAATCCGCGTGAGAAGCGGGATTTGATCTCACGCCCACAGAAGTGGACTGCGACCAGGGAGCAGCATTTTATACCACTGGGCCAACCTGCTTAAAGAAGTGGACTGCGATCGGAGATCAGAGCAATAGACTAGTCGGCCATTCAGGCTTGTGTTGCTGTTCTTCGCCTTCACAAAGCGGAAGCAACGACTTGTTCGCGGAGTAAGCTACAAGGCAAACATAGCGGATGAATTCGAGTGGAATAATGAAACTTCTTTATCCAAGAAAAAAAGCGATGTCTGAATTGGAATTCGAACCCAAGCCTACAGAAGAGAGCTGGGACCTGAACGAATCGCCACTCAGACATGTGCACGTTGATGTTGCTCCCCGCCATAATAAGCAGACCCAACGTCCTGCGCTCGTAATAAACTACTACTCAAGTATTGGTGTGGAATTCAGAAAGGAGGGAGTCACTTTCCGGTATCCTAGAAAAAAATCCGCGTGAGAAGCGGGATTTGATCTCACGCCCACAGAAGTGGACTGCGACCTGGGAACAGCATTTTATACCACTGGGCCAACCTGACATGTGCCGCGGATCTTGCTCTCCGCTGTCTTAAGCACACCCAAAGTCTTGGGCGTGTAGTAAGCTACAACGCATGTATTGATGTAGAAATCAGACAGGAGGGAGTCAATTTCCGGTAACCACCTCCGCCTACTAGAAAAAAATCCGCGTGAGAAGCGGGATTTCATCCCACGCCTAAAGATGTGGTCTGCGACCGGCAAGCAGCTCTGTAGACAAGTCTGTCATTCAGGATTGTGTTGCTGTTCCTCTCCGCCTTCACAGAGCGGTGCCATCGACGTATTCGCGTAATAACCTACAAGACAAACATAGCTGATGAATTCGAGTGGAGGAATTAAACTTCCTGATCCAGGGAAGAAAGCGATGTCTGAAGTGGGATTCGAACCCAAGCCCACAGAAGTGAGCTGCGACTAGAACGAAGCGCCTTATACCGGTCGGACACCCTCGCATGTTCTCGTTGATATTTCTCTCCGCTATCATCAGCAGACCCAACGACTTGCTCGCGTAATAAGATACAAGTCATTATTGGTGTAGAATTCAGAGAGGAGGGAGTCAGTTTCCGGTATGCCAGAAAAAAAAAGCTGCGTCAGAATTTCGATATGAACCCACGGACAAAAAAAGGGACAGCGACCAGAAAGCAGCACTTTATACCGCTCGGTGCCACCCTGACAATGGCATTTTATGTTGCTCTCCGCTATCTTAAGCAGACCCAACGTCTTGCGCTCGTAATCAGCTACAACTCAAGTATTAGTGTAGAATTCAGACAGGAGGGTGTCACTTTCCGGTATCCTAGAAAAAAAAAAGCGCGTGAGAAGCGGATTTGATCCCTATCCTAAATAAGTGGACTGCGATCTGAGGTCAGCGCCGTAGAGAACTCGGCCATTCAGCGCGTGTTGCTGTACCTCTCGGCCTCCTCAAAGCGGACCCAACGATTGTTCTCCTAATACGCTACAAGTCAAGTATTGGTAGCGAATCCACGGTGGTTTAATCCAGATGTCAGATTCAAAGAAAAGAAGCTATGTCAGATGCAGGATTCGAACCTGTGGCCACAGGAGTGGACTGCGAATTCGGGTTCGAACACACGCCTACAAAAGAAGTGGACTGCGACCAGAAAGCAGCACTTTATACCCCTCGGTGCCACCCTGACAATGGCATTTGATGTTGCTCTCCGCTATCTTAAGCAGATCCAACGTCTTGCGCTCGTAATATACTAAAACTCAAGGTTTGGTGTAGAATTCGGACAGGAGGGAGTCACTTTCCGGTATCCTAGAAAAAAATCCGCGTGAGAAGCGGGATTTGATCGAACGCCTAAAGAAGTGGACTGCGAACGACGATCAGCCGTAGACCAGTCGGCCATTCAGGCTTGTGTTGCTGTTCCTCTTCGCCTTCACTAAGCGGACCCAACGAAATGTTCGCGTAATATCCTACAAGGCAAGCGTAGATGATGAATTACAGTGGAGTAATTCAATTTCCTTTTCCTAGAAAAAAGCGATGTTTGAAGTGGTAACCGAACCAACGCCCACAGAAGTGGACTTCGACATGAATGCAGCCCCTTAGCTCACTCGGCAATTCTGATTTGCGTCGTTGTTTCTCCCCGCTTTCATAAGGAGACAACGACTTGTTCGCCTAATAAGCAACAAGGCAAGCGTAGATGATGAATTCATGTGGAGTAATTCAATTTCTTTAACATAAAAAAATTAATGTCTGAAGTGGGATTGAACCTACGGAGCGCCTTATACCGCGGGGCCACCTGACATGTGCTGCGGATTTCGCTCTCCGTTTCGTAGGCAGACCCAACGAATTCCAGTTATCAGTATGAAAGAAAAGAAACTACGTCACAAGCAGTATTCGAATCTGTTGCCACAGGAGTGGACTGCGAACAGAACGCAGCGCTTCATATCGCTCGGACACCCTGACGTGTATTGTTAACGTTACTCTCCGCTTCTTAAGCAAACCCGACGACTTGTTCGCGTATTATGTTATAACTCAAGCTTTAGTGATGAATTAGAATTGAGTACATATACTTTCGGTACCCAAAAAAAGGCCATTTCTCAATTGTGATTTGAACCGACGCCCACAGAAGTGGACATCGACATGAATGTTGCGTCTTTCTCTCCGCTTTCAGAAGCGGACCCAACGACTTGTTCAAGTAATAAGCTACAAGTCTGTATTGGTGTAGAATTCAGAAAGGAGGGAGTCAGTTTCCGGTATCAAAGAAAAAAATGTGCGTCAGAATTTGGATATGAATCGACGGACAAATTAGTGGAGTTCGACCAGATAGCAGCACTTTATAACGCTCGGTGCCACCCTGACAATGGCATTTGATGTTGCTCCCCGCTATCTTACGCAGACCCAACGTCTTGCCCTCGTAATAAACTAAAACTCACGTGGTGGTGTAGAATTCAGACAGGAGGGCGTCACTTTCCGGTATCCTAGAAAAAAATCCGCGTGAGAAGTGGACTGCGACCAGGGAGCAGCATTTTGTACCACTGGGCCACCCTGACATGTGCTACATATCCTGCTCTCCGCCTTCTTAAGCAGACCCAACGACTTGTTCGCGTAATAAACCACAAGTAAATATTGGTGTAGAATTTAGAGAGGAGGGAGTCACCTTCCATATCCCAGAAAAACTGCTGCGTCAATATTTCGATATGAACCCACGGACAAAGAAATGTATTGCGACCAGAAAGCAGTAGCTTATGCCGCTCTGTGCCACCTGACAATGGCATATGATGCTGCTCTCCGCTATCTTAAGCAGACCCAACGTCTTGCTCTCGTAATAAACAAAATCTCAAGTGTTGGTGTAGAATTCAGATTGGAGGGAGTCACCTTCCGGTATACTAGAAAAAAATCCGCGTGAGAAGCGGGATTTGATCTCACGCCCACAGAAGTGGACTGCGACCAGGGAGCAGCATTTTATACCACTGGGCCAACCTGCTTAAAGAAGTGGACTGCGATCGGAGATCAGAGCAATAGACTAGTCGGCCATTCAGGCTTGTGTTGCTGTTCTTCGCCTTCACAAAGCGGAAGCAACGACTTGTTCGCGGAGTAAGCTACAAGGCAAACATAGCGGATGAATTCGAGTGGAATAATGAAACTTCTTTATCCAAGAAAAAAAGCGATGTCTGAATTGGAATTCGAACCCAAGCCTTACAGAAGAGAGCTGGGACCTGAACGAATCGCCACTCAGACATGTGCTCGTTGATGTTGCTCCCCGCCATAATAAGCAGACCCAACGTCCTGCGCTCGTAATAAACTACTACTCAAGTATTGGTGTTGACACCGAGGTGTCACAGTTAATCGCCTTCTCCCCCTCCCCTAACGTTTTTGGACCTGGGCTAATCCCTGTGGAAATTAGTGTCTTTCTACCTCAATTTTCCGTGTATTCAGTTCGCTGAATTTCTTATCTCCTTCTAGTTTTATGATTCACTACCACCTTATGGTAGGGCTCTGGTCCGTGTAACGACCTGATCTAAAGGGCTCCTTGTACGTACTGACATCTGTGCAGAGAACTGGTACTACGATGCTCAGCTCCTTGACCAATGAGAGCTCGTCTTGGACAGAGAGCGTTGGCTTGTTGAAGCTCGCTCGAAGCGAGAGACTCATTCTTGTGCTGGCGTCTGGTTGGTGATGGACGCGTGTAGTAAGTGCCTCATGATGGTGAAGATTTTACTTGGAACAATGGAGAACGGCTGAATACTACGTGTGCGAGGGCTCTCCTCCTAGCTCTCAACATGAGGTGATACCTCATTCATTGTGAAAACGTCCACAGACTGTATGTATTTTATTTTTGTCTATCCATCTGCGTTTGGGAACCAGAGTATTAAATGGCGACGCGGCGTGGCTTCAAGCTTCCGTTCTATTTTCGATATTGATGAAACCAAAAAAAAAAAAAAGTAAACTGTACGGACGTCTGAAACGTGTCTTACACTCTGATGGTTAATATTTGTTCACTCTCGGGTAAATTTTAATGATATTTTTCAAAAAAAAAAAATAACGTTGGTTGTATGTCTTTTAAGAGCATATTCATTTAATCACGTGCTGTAATGGTGATATAAACTTGTAACGTTGTTCTGGACGTATGGTAAATTTCATTCTTAATTGTTCAAGAGGAAAAAGGAATATGATATAAGAAAGAGAATTAAAGCCGACTTAAAGAAATTCAACGAAGATACTCTGAGAACTTGCTTATCTGAAAAAGCAAGTTTGAAGTCTGCTAAAAGGAAGCTACAGATCGGGAAGAAGCAATTAATTGCATTAGATGGGGACAACGGACGAATTACTGATAGGGAAGAACTTCTTGAGTTCATCAGGAACTTTTGTAGCAAGTTGTACGAGAAGGCTGATGATAACCTGTCCTTGCCTGACTTATCCAACATTTCCCAAGTCCCGGAAGTTCTCCCATCTGAGATCAGACATGCTATAAACAGTATGAAAAAAGAAACAGTCGCAGGTAGCGATAACCTTTCAGTTAGCGTTCTCAAACTTGCTGGTGATGAAACTTTAAGCCACTTGGCAAAAATATTCACGTCTTGCCTACACAATGCATTCATCCCTCCATCTTGGAACAGAGCAATGATAATTCTCCTGCACAAAAAAGGGAATATACATGACATCAGAAACTATCGTCCTATTAGCTTGCTTTCTGTCCTTTACAAGGTTTTCACCAAGGTACTGACAAATAGAATCAGTTCAACGCTTGATTTTGCCCAACCAATTGAACAAGCAGGTTTCCGCCGAGGTTTTGGAACAATCGACCATATACTCACCCTTCGTGAAGTTATCAGCAGAAGTAATGAATATCAAATGCCGCTCTGTCTAGCCTTTGTGGACTTTGAAAAGGCTTTTGACTCGGTGAGCCACGCTGCTGTTATGCAAGCCTTAGCTGAACACGGCGTCGATGCTGCCTACATAAGAGTTCTCCAGCATATCTACGAAACCTCTTCAGCCTTCGTGAACATCAAAGTGCCAACCACGGATTTTCCCATTCAAAGAGGTGTTAAGCAAGGCGACCCCATATCTCCCAAGCTGTTCTCAGCCGTATTAGAAATGGCCATGTCAAAAATCAACTGGCAAAGCACAGGAATCAAAATCAATGGGAAAAGGCTGAACAATTTAAGGTTTGCAGACGACATTACACTTTTGGCCAACGACATCGATGAACTACAAACTCTAATAAATGATCTTGTCTCAGCCTGTCAAAAAGTGGGACTATCCATGAACCTTTCTAAAACCAAAGTAATGCAGGAAAGCTGTATGTGGGAAACACCACATTACAACAGGTCAATGAATTTGTCTATCTTGGGCAACTTGTAAACATGAAAGGGGACTTAAGACCGGAAATCTTCCGACGTATCAAACTAGGATGGCAAGCCTATGGAAGAAATTCTTCAGTCTTCAAATCCAACATGCCACCCCACCTAAAGAAGATAGTCTTTGACCAGAGTGTTCTCCCCGTACTGACTTACGGTTGTGAAACCTGGACATTGAGCGAGTTTGTTAAGCAAAAACTCAGAACAACCCAAAGAGCTATGGAACGGTTCATGCTAGGCTTGACGAAGAAAGACAGGAAGAGAGCAGATTACATCAGGTCAGTCACAAAGGTCAGTGACATTTTAGAAAGGGTATTTACCCTAAAATGGCAGTGGGCAGGCCATGTTGCTCGGAGAACTGATGGTAGGTGGACAAAGCTTGTGCTTGAGTGGTGTCCGAGAGATCATCTCAGACCAAGGGGAAGACCACCGGACAGATGGGATAAAGACATCCGGAAGATTACTGGGATCAATTGGCAGAACATCGCTCAAGACCGTCCCAGATGGAGAGACCTCATGAAAACCTACCTTGCTTTGGACTTAAAGAGGCCATATCGTAAAAACGATTGAATTTGGCTGATAGTGATAGTGATAGTGATAGTGACTAATTTTTACTCTGCTGTTAAGCTCATCATTACTTGGTCTAACTTGAACTACTTAGCCCTAACCAAGAACCGGTTTGTTTATTTAATTTTTGCGGACCGGTTTTATATTTTCTTCTGTCTTTGTCCGTACTACCTAAATAGTTTCCTTTTTGCCTCGTTCCTAGTTTCCTTTCGGTGTGTATCTTTGATTTTGCATTGTTTTGAGCGTGGGCTTGTTACCATGAAAACGTATGTTGTTCGGTGATTGTTAATGTAAACATTTCCGTTGATGCAGGATTTCGGTTCCTTGTTTGCCTTTCTGGGCTTGATTACCTGCGTTTCGTTTCTATTTTATTGAATGTTTTGTGCTTCCAATTTTCTGTACCTTGTTTTGAATTTTCCTAATTCAGTTTTTATTTTTAACTTCTGGCTGCCCGTAGTGTTTAAGGTGAATTTTCTTTCTGGGTTCCTGGTAAGACCTGTCCTTGAGTAGGACTAGGTGGTTCATGTGGTTTTTGGTAGTTTAAAGGTTGATTCTTTATTTTAAGCTGATACGATTTTCATTATTAAATTACTTCTAGTATAGTGGGGCCCCCTAATAACTTTTAAATATGATTAATTTATTTTCTTGGTAATAATTCTATTTCATGTCAATGACTAGTCTTTCTATTTTACTACGTGGGCGTTTTCTTATTATTAATTGGAAGGTATAACTTTTCTCTAAGAAATTCTACTTAAATTTGCATGAAAACACTGGTGTTGTTCTTTCAAATGAATTACTCATCTGATACTGGATTTTAATTTTACATGGTTTGATGTGTCACCCACTTCCTCTTGTGGTAAGTAATTTACTGATTTTATGGTTACGTTTTGTGGGTGCTTAGTTACGCTTCATGACCTAATTTTGTCTATTCAGACTCTTGGTGTGTTCTATTTTATTTCTTGTTTTTTTATATCTTGCTGGCCTTACCGTAGTGTTTCTGGGTTTGACTACGTTTGGGTCAGTGTGGAATTCAGAAAGGAGGGAGTCACTTTCCGGTATCCTAGAAAAAAATCCGCGTGAGAAGCGGGATTTGATCTCACGCCCACAGAAGTGGACTGCAACCAGGGAGCAGCATTTTATACCACTGGGCCAACCTGACATGTGCCGCGGATCTTGCTCTCCGCTGTCTTAAGCACACCCAAAGTCTTGGGCGCGTAGTAAGCTACAACGCATGTATTGATGTAGAAATCAGACAGGAGGGAGCCAATTTCCGGTAAACAAGAAAATAGCGACGTCTGAAGTGTGATTTCATCCCACGCCGACAGAAGTGAACTTCGACATGAATGCAGCCCCTTAGCCCGGTCGGCAATAATGAGTTGCGTCGTTGTTTCTCTCCGCATTCATGAGGAGACCCAACGACTAGTTCGCCTATTAAGCTACAAGGCAACCATAGATGACGAATTCATGTGGAGTAATTCAATTCCTTTAAGATAGAAAAATTGTCTGAAGTGGGATCGAACCTACGCAGCGCCTTATACCGCAGGGCCAACCTGACATGTGCTGCGGATTTTGCTCTCCGTTTCGTAGACAGGCCCAACGAATTGGTGATGAATTGAGAGTGGATTAATCCAGTTACCAGTATCAAAGAAAAGAAAGTACGTCAGAAGCAGTATTCGAACCTGTGCCCACAGGAGTGGACTGCGAACAGAACGCAGCGCTTTATACCGCTCGGCCACCCTGACCTGTATTGCTAACGTTACTCTCCCCTTCTTAAGCAAACCCGACGACTTGTTCGCGTATTATGCTATAACTCAAGTTTTGGTGATGAATTAGAATAGAGTACTTCAACTTCGGTAGCCAAGAAAAAAGGCCATTTTTCAAGTGTTATTTGA